>NC_135338.1:5731207-6038576 GCF_023851605.1 Tamandua tetradactyla
GTATAGAACTGTTTCTATTCTGAAGCCCTGATGCAAAATTCACGATGAGAGAAACTAAGTTGTTCCTGAAATTATTTCCATCAAAGAAGAGGACAGTAGATGGCACCATTGATTTCTATACCAATGCCCAGCCTTAAAAATCCCCAAGGATTGTTACTTAATTTGGAAAAATGGCTGAAAGTACAGGCTCAAGAAGCTGTTAGAATAATCAAGAAAATTGAAATGCCCACGGCAACTATTTGAAGCATATAGGGACAAATTCTCTTGTCAAAAAAGCTTGACTTGGGTTGTGTGACAGTGGGTCAATGGCAGAATTCTCACCTGCCAGGCTGGAGACCCGGGTTCATTTCCTGGTGCCTGCCCACACACAAAAAAAAGCTTGACTTAATGACTCTTTTGCTATTATATTCTACTCAAAGACTAGCAGTATTATTATTTCATTTAGCTGTTTATTAGAACTATGCAAAAATCACAGTTTTACTGTTGGGCTAGAAAAGGGCTTCCCATGGCCTTCTCCACAGCAGCTGTCCATTTTCATTTCTCATCAATTTGAGTCTTTGCAGTACTTGAGCGTTTGCAAAAGATTTTCTTATTGGCAATCTTGTTAGGCCTGTGGCACTGGTCTCATCAACATCCATTCTCATTTCTCTTGATTGTGCTCGCAATCTCGATTCTCTCTTTGGAAGATCTGTCACCCACCCCTTGCTTTCACCAATGGCAGATGACTCCAGAATCTGTAGTTTGGACCTCCTTCCATTCTTTATTCCCATTTCTGTCTGCTCAACCCTTTCACAAGGGAGTCTCACAGGTACCTTAGACTCCTCAGGGCCAAAACTGAACTCCTCATCTTTCCTCTGAACTCATTCTTTGGCTTCTCTCTTGTCTTCAAAATTCAAGCAGTTGCTATGTTCTATATAAACTGCCTTCATAAAACCTCTCAAATTGACCCCTCATTTTAATTTCTACACTCTCGGTCTTATCTCAGGTCCTCAGTATCTTTCCCCAGGACTACTGCTGTGACCTTCTAAATAGTTACCCAATTTCCATCCTACATATCCCTGCCCGCGCACAGCTCTAATGCTGCTTCCTTACTCAAAAATCTTTGTGATTCCTTCTTGTTTACAGAACTAAATTCCAACTACTCAACTCACATCAGGTTTTCTGCATTATAGGTTCAACCTATTTTCTACTACCTCAAATCTACCTATATTTCAACCAAATTGATTGAAACCAACTTTTAATTGAACTCATTATGTTTTGGACACTGTGATGAATATTTTAAACACATTATTTGACTTAATCCTCATAATATATGGTGGACATTATTTCACCCATTTTACAAATAAGGAAACTGAGAGTAGGAAAAAGCAGGTAACCTGCCCAAATATTATGGATTAGTAAATAACTGCAAGGAAATTTATATCAGAACTCCTTAAACAGACTATGATTTCTTCCTTCTCTGCCTGTATTTTCCTACATGTATAATTCTACAATGCCCTTTCCACTTATATTTACATATCAAAATCTTAATCATGTCTCCAAGATACATGTCAAATGCCACTTCTTCCCTGGGTTCTCTCTCTCCTGATGTCCCCAACTGGTTGTGCTTTGTCTTTTCCTTCATCTGAATGGTCACACACAAAAACAGACTTGGCATTAGTGATCTGAGAGCTTGTGTTGTCTAATTCTCATCATTGGGCTATGGCCTTTGTGAGGGAAATGGCCACATCGTTGTCACATTTTTACCCTCTGCACTGAGCACAAAGCTTGGCACTTTCTGGGTGTCCAGTGTTGAAATGAATTGTCTGGCAAATAAACAGATAAGATGAAGCAAAACTCCTCTTTCCTGAAAAACATGTAGTTCTATTTAGCAATGAAATAATTGAATATGACACAAAGGAGGAGAGGGTGTCTTACTGAAAGATTGACTTTCTTTTTAAAATATTTTTATTGAGAAATATCCACACCTGTGCAGTCCAATCATACTATACAATCAGTGGCTCACAACACACAAGTTGGCTCACAACTTGTGTATTCTTCACCATGATCATTTTTAGAACATTTGCATCACTCCAGAAAAAGAAATAAACAAGCAAAATTCATACATCTCATGCCCCTTACCACTTCCTCTTATTGACCACCAGTATTTCAATCTACACATTTTTTATTGAAAGCTTGACTTTTGACATTGAATACCTGGTAGACATTTTATTAGATAATTAGGAAACACAATTGCTAACCAACTGATTCCTACTCTGTAAGTCAGAGGTGAGTTATTAGCCAGTTATTAGTTTGTGCAAGAGAATTATATAGTGATGTTGGTGACAAAATGGACTCCTTTTTCAGTCCATTTGGGCAACATTAACCAATACCTTCTCCTGTGTGCATCAGTTATGAAACCTGGGGTGTCCTCATCTAACAATGAAGAGCCGCCAAAATCATATGACCCCACAATTCTACTCCTAGTTACATATCCAAGAAAAATCAAAATATGCATTCACCTGAAAACATGTTCATGAGTTCATTGCAACACTTTTCATAATAGTCCAAAAGTGGAAATAACTCAAATGCGATCAATTGATGGATAAATGAAATACGGTATATCTGTAAACAGAATATATTATTCGTCAATGAAAATAGATGAATTACAGATATGTGCCACAACACAGATAAACCTTGAAAACTAAGAGAAAAGAAGCCACATAATTTTGATCTCATTTATATAAAATGTTTCGAATAGATAAATCTGTAGAGACAGAAAGTAGATTAGTGGTTACCTAGGGCTGGGAAATAAATTGGTTGGAGAATAGAGAATAATTGCTAATGGGTATAAGGGTTTCTTTTGGGGTGATGAAAATGTTCTAAAATTATTGTGAAGGTTGTACAACTCTGTCAATAAATTAAGAACCAGTGAATTGTACACTTTATGTGGGTGAATTATTTACTATGAAAATTGCATCTCAATAAAGTTATTTTATAAAAAGCAGTCAAAACAGTATTGAAGATTATTAGGGATAAGGAGCTATGTCAGTCAGTGGTTACATAAGCTGCTAAAAATCCTATTTGAGAAGGGAAATTCAGCATTTGAATATCTTCTTAGTTTCCTAGTTGTGAAGACAAATACCATACAATAAATTGGCTTAGCAACAGGAATTTATTGGTTTATGGTTTCAGAGCTAGAAGGCTCACTTTCCCCTAGGTTGTATCTTTCTGGCAGTCTGGCAATCCTTGGGACTCCTTGGCTTTGCTATCACATGGCGATGTCATCTCCTTTCACTTCCAATTTCCATTGACTTCCAGCTTCTCTTCCACGTGGCTTTTTCTTCACAAAGCCTCCAGTGAAAAGATTAAAGCCCAGCCTCATTCAATTGGTCCTGTTCTAGTTTGCTAGCTGCCAGAATGCAACATACCAGAAACGGAATGGCTTTTAAAAAACGGAATTTAGTAAGTTGCTAGTTTACAGTTCTAAGGCCGAGAAAATGTCCCAATTAAAACAAGTCTATAGAAATGTCCAATTTAAGGCATCCAGGGAAAGATACCTTGGTTCAAGAAGGCCAATGACGTTCAACATTTCTCTCTCAGCTGGAAGGGCACATGGCGAACTTGGCAGCATCTGTTGGCTTTCTCCTGGCTCTACCAAAAAAGGACTCTCTCCCAAATGTTTCCTCTTTTAAAGGATTCCAGCAAGCAACTCCAGCTTCAGTCGGTGGAGACACATCTCCATGGAAATCATCTAATCAAAAGTTACCACCCACAATTGGGTGGGTCACATCTTCACGGAAACAATCAAAATGCTCCCACCCAGCAATATTGAATGAAGATCAAAAGGCATGGCTTTTCTGGGGTCCACCACAGATTCAGACCAGCACAGGTCCTCACCTTAACTAAAAGTAACATCTGCAAAAGGTCCTATCTGCAACAGCTTCACGCCCACAGGAATGGATTAAGATTGAGAATATTTTTACTGGGGTACACGATTCAATCTACCACAAATAGGAATCTACGAACCCTTCTTCTCAAAACAGATTCTATGGAAGCAGGAGGAGTTGAATGAAACAAGAAATTTATTCTCTGCTCTGTACCCTGCGACATTTTATTTCTATCAAAGATGATACTTTGGTTTCAGTCACTCGGGAAATACTTTTTCAAAAATATTTTTTACCGTTCTGGATCTTGAAAAGGAAAAATGACTAGTTCATCATTTGGATAATGGAGAACTTTTATTTTTAACTTTACTGGTATAAATTTTGAAAAGCACTTAACACAGCTGAGTCTTTTCCTCCAGTTAGATAGATGTGTTCTAACACAAACAGTTTAAGACTTAACTAAGCGCTCTTAACAACTAGGCGGTACGTGGAGACCAGAAAATAAGCAGCTGTAGTGTTAATCTCTATTGCACGCTCCCCGCCAGCTAGGACTTGAGCGAACGTCGGACCCCAGAAACACATAAGTGAGTAACATGGGAAAACACATAAATGAATATCATGGGAAAACAGCCTATAAATAGGGAGGACATCAATTATACGCCAAAGCACACAGATGCCATGCGGCCACCCAGAAAGCGGCAGGAACACCCCCAGGATTTCTGACAAGCTGAATGAACCCTGGCACCAGCTCAGTGCTGAAGTTCTTCTCCTGAGTGGATATCGGTGACTCGCTCACACCTCATCTCTTCCAGAGGAGGGAAATTGGGCCTGGGAATGTCGATGGCTTGGCAGTGAGTGAAGAGGACATAACTCTAGAGCTTGGCTCCCCATGCTCTCCGAAAAGCCAACGCACAGGAGTGGGATTGGCTGGTTCCAGTTTGCAAGCCTGATCCCTGTCAGGGATGTTGAAAGAAGCCTGGGGAGCTGGAGAGCCCTCGTAACCAAATCACTCCACACACGGTAGTTTTAACTTGCCTGCCACCCACTTCTGGGAAATCCCAAGGATGGTGTCTGTGGCTGTTTAAATTTCTCCCGACAACCTCACACTCCAGCCCCACTGACATTCTCATCATTTCCAGAGACACTTCATTTACTACTTCCGTGTTTTGGCACATACTATTCATTCTAGTCAGAACTTCTCCTTTCTTTGTCTGGTAAACTCCTACTCATTCTTTCGAAGCCTCTCCAACACCTTCAG
The DNA here is from genome assembly GCF_023851605.1 of Tamandua tetradactyla. Taxonomy (NCBI): domain Eukaryota; kingdom Metazoa; phylum Chordata; class Mammalia; order Pilosa; family Myrmecophagidae; genus Tamandua; species Tamandua tetradactyla. The sequence goes on from NC_135338.1 coordinate 5,736,332, forward strand.
GCAAACTTAGTCATTCCACCTCCATTCTCCTAAAGCTATCTCCACCAGAGTCCTTAAATTATGCATTCTCCCTCCTCAGACTGAGAGCACTTAACCATTAAGAATTATATCTTACATTTAAAAATCCCTATCACTTATATTGTGAACCATTGATTGTAAACTTTGGATGATTGCATGGTATGTGAATACATAATATATATCAATAGAAAATAAATGATTAAAAAAAGTCCTATCACTTAGTATGTCTGGCATATAGTAAGTACTTAAATAAATAACTGTTGAATTTCACTAGACTAAGATCCTGACAAGCAGTCTGAGAGTACAAAGATGAATAAGCCAGCTGCCCTGGCCAAGGAAGGAGCAACAAGTAAGTGTGTTTGTGTGTGTAAGCATGTGTTCGCATGCATGTACGTATTAAGAGTCTATTAAATTAAACAGCGAAGGTCAAAGGACTGACTCTCTCTAAAGAAAATATTCCAGGCACCAAGGGGAGAGCAGTTTGTTCAAATCATTGGTAGTGGTTAACTATCTCCTTTGCCTGAGATTGAGGCTTGCCTTCTACATCAATTCTGCAAACTGTTACTTTCTTTGTACTTGATCTTCAGATCTAAGAAATGTTGACAATGCCCCTTTAGGCACACAGTTAGATGGTAATTGGAACTGGCAAAAGTGGAGCCTGGAGGCTTACACAGAACCCCCCCCCCCAACTCTTCTCAGTACTGGGCAGTGATGGGGAGACCTGGCCTGAGGAGCCTTTCACAGGATGTCAAGAGGTACCTGGTCTCTAATTCTACAAACTGCACTCCATGTCTGCTTTTGTTCCACGAATTGTGCCACTGAAAGTGCCATGTCAGCATTTGCTGGTGAGTGCCACACCACATCAGAGCTCATGAATGGGGCTGGAGACAGTTGGGTGGCCAGGAAAGATCTTTGAGGAGTGAAATTACCACTTGCTTTAGTTGACTAAGATTGCCATCAAAGCGCCACAAACTGGCTGGCTTAAAACAATTGTTGTCTCACGGTTCTGGAGGCTAAGTCTAAAATCTAGGTGTTGGAACAGTCTTGCTTCATGCTTCCTCTGAGGTCTGAAAGTAAAAATCTGTGCCTCTCTCCAGATTTTTGGCAGTGACTTGCCAACAATCTATGGCATACTCGGCCTCAGTTGTCTTATTGGATTAGGGCCCAACCTAAGCCAGTTTGACCTCATCTTAACTAATAATTTTCAAAGATCCTGTTTCCAAATAAGGTCACATTCAGGAGATTGGGAGTTAGAACTTGAACATGTCTTTCGGGGGACCCCGTTTCAACTGCTAAGACTTTGTTTATAAACTAGACTCCCACACAGCTGAAGAGCATCTGGCCTTCAGTGCTGAACTGAAAGCTGGGCTGGTCGCAGCCACACACCATCCAAGGAATTTTGTCACTGAGTGCAGGTTCATTCCACAACAGAACAAAAAAAGGACAGTAAATCTGTTCAGAGTGAATTTCTCATGGGAAGAGCAAAACTGAAGTAATTTTCTAAAGCCATACTGAGGGTGTGAGGTAAGTTTTGTTTTATAAGGTTGACACCCCAGGGCTATTTTCCCTTCCTCCATTCACTATCTCTCCAAGGGAGGTTCTCAGCCTCCAATGTTGGACTCACATGGAGCTTTAGTCAAAATCTAGGTTCATGTGCCCAGCTTCATTCTGACAATTAAAATCTCTCTCTGGATCTAGGAATCTGGGTTTTAATTTTTGCCTTGAGTAATTCTAATCCACGCTGACATGTGAAAATCACAGATTAAGTGACTCTGCCTGAAATTTGGGAGAAGTGCCAGCAGGTGCTTGTTTGGCCTGTGGCTTCACGAACCACCCAGCCTTCCCATGGTGTGGTTCTCCGAGCCTCTGAGACATTCAGACAGTCACCAAATCCATCGCCTAAGTGGTAGGTTCCATCAGCTCAACTTCTAATTCACAGTCTGGAGCTCTGCCTGCAACTGCATTTTACCTCTCTTCCCTATCCCTTTGTTCCTTGAACTCACAGTTTGAATCATTCCTAATTTTTAAAATCATGCCTAAAACCTTTTTTAATCCTGTTATTATTCAATGCTGATGACGGTGTGGTTCGTAGAAAGGAACTCTCACACCCAGCGGCTGGGAGTGTGCACAGGTAGATACTTTCTGGAAGGTGTTTTGGCAATCTGTCATGAGAACCTAAGACTTCTAGCTCCAGAAATGAACCTCAAGGGAAAAATGAGAGATTCTGTCAAAGACTTATAGCTATGAATATTCACCAGAGTCTTAATTTATAATAATGATCAATGATCACCAGATTAGGGAGCTGTGAAATTCATCAAATGAAAATGTCAAGGGGTCATTTAAAATTCTGTTGTCACAAAATACCTAAAAGATGAAAAAATACATTTTACTAAATCAAGAAAAAAGGTAACTAATTCCAACTCTTTTTTTAAAGTTCTCTAACTGAATAGAAATACACCTAGATATGAAAAAAATATGGCTATCATTAGGCCAAGGGTTTCCACAAAAAGAGGAAAGGGCAAGAACCCTGGGGGAGCCCCCACCCAATTTTCAGTAAAGACCTATTAACCCATTGCCTTCATTTTCAATGGAGTTGAGATCAGCCAGCTTGAGTGAATGAAATTTGGATTTGGGGTGGACGTGGGAGCAGTCAATTAAAAACTAAAACATTTATGGAAGTGTCTCTCAAACCCCAGTGTATAGAAGAATCATCCTGGGCAGCTGGTTAAATTGCAGATTCCTTGGTCCCAATTCTTGAAATTTCTATCCGAAGTCTGGGATGGGACTTAGTAATCTACATTTTAATAAGCACCAGAGGTGATTTCGCTATTACCTGGGGGAACTACAGCCTAAGAGAGAAATCAGGGGATACCTAGGGAAAGGGCCCTGAGAAACTAGGTTGAAGGACAAAGAAAGTGGTGCCTAAATTAAAATAATTTCTCTTTTATGTAAACCTTTGCTAGGGTTCTGAGAACACTGCTGTTGTCTGAAAGCCTTTTGTAGGCTGAACTTGAGGACAGGACTAACACGATTTCCAAACAAAAAATGTGCTTCAAGTTTTAAACAACCCATTCCCCTCTGAGCTTTGGGAATTCTGTTTGTTCCTAAACTGGCAACTATCAGCCATGGACACCATGCCATAAAGCTCCCAACCAGAATGCAGAAAAACACCCAGCCCTAATGTCACTTGCTCTATTGTAATGTCCTTCAATTTCCTCCTAGACTCAGCTCATTTATTGAAATGGAAAGAAAAAAATGCTAAACCTATTTCTGAGAAAAGAGGTCAGTTGTCATGTGTTATACATAAGATTATATTCAATCTCAAGCCAAAAAGCTACAAGTCATATTTGAGGCTCTACTTTTTCTCATTAAGATCTTGGGGTTCTTACTTTTTTTGGAGAGTGTTGGTAAGATGAATAAGGGATGCAGCTCAGGAGTTAGGGTCAACTTCTTTGGTTTTAATTTTGAATTTGACTGGTCCTTTCAAATTTTATGAATTTCAAATTCAATAGTTGTAAGAATAAATTATTGAACAATTCTCTTTTGACAGGCATGGAGTAGAAAATAATAACCACTAGTGCTGAATGTGACCCCAAGCAAATTGTCTTTGTACGTATGAAACTTGGTGATCATAATAAGCTGTTTATAAGAAAGTTGAGATGTGGTTTGGAACTGGGTCTGGAAAAGTTGTCAACGGGAGGTGTTAGATGGCAATTGTTTTTCTCGTATTTCTTGATTGGGAACAAATCATCAGGAAACTAAAAGGCCTCTTTTGGTGCCACCCTCCTCTCAGATTTTGTAATTGAGTATAAAACTCAGAATTAAAGGTTCCAAGAGCTGGGCGAGATGGTCACAATTTGAGCCTTCAAAAACTAAGGGTACTAAGAATAGGTTAGTAATATTTCAAACTTTTCTTTAATTGCCAGAAAGGGAGGGGGGGGAAGGTGCGCAGGGGGTGCAGTTCAAATGCATCCCTTTTGCTGAAGCAGAAATGGAGACCTGCTACCTTATTTGGGCTTGAGAGCCTTAGATAAGACATTCACATGAATTAGGGCTCTTCAGTTGCAGGCAATGAATCTGACTTTGGGTAGTTTTCAGAATGGTTAAGAAAGATAGAGAACTAAGCTTCAGAAAGGACCAAAACCAGGGAAGCTCCTTGGTTCTGGTTAGCAACAACTAAAGGACAGTCTTTTTAGGAATTGTCACCATAACCAGACTTGGTTTTCCTTAGCTCTGATTGCCTCGCTTGGGTCAATTGTCCCTGATCTGGAGGGGAGAATATTTTAATTAGCCAACTGGTGGGGAAGGAATGGTTAGCAGAAGAAGGAAGGGATGTTAAGAAACCAAAAAAAGATGCGTTCACTACAGTGCCTTTGAAGTCCCCTCTCATCCCAGGATTCTGTGCTTACTGTTTCATTTTAGAAAGTTCCCGCTTGCAAAAGCGAACCAAAGCGGAACCTTGGCCCCAAATGCAGGCTCTGTTCTACTTTCAAACTTCAAGCTTGGGGAAGAGAAACAGCGTTAACATAGAAGACAAAAGATTTCGGGAAGAATAGCAATGTTTATGAGCTTTCTTTTCTAATGAGTTTTGTAAAGGGCTCATATTTTCCAGTTAGATCATGACTGAATTTTGTATGACTTTGGGTGAATTAATTTTCTTGGTCTTCAAGTTTTCCCATCTTAAAATGTGAGCAAATATACCTCTTTGGATATTTATTAGGTTATCGCATGGGGTATGCTCATTCCAGTGCCTGCTCTTAATAATGGTAGCTGTGTTTTGTTTGGTTTTTTTCCTAAAACAGAATTCCCTCGCAAATGTTAATCATGGAAATTTATATAGTCATATTTTAATGAGTTTGTTTTCATAAATTCATTAAACCTTGGAGACGTGGTGACTTGATATTCTTAGATTTGCAATAACCAAATCAAGGAGGAGAATGCACAAAAGTAGAAGACTAACAAAATGAGTGGTGGCAATTCACTGAAACTACACATTTGTGTTCCCTGAACCCAAAGACGTTTTAGAGGGATTGTGGCCAGGTACATAGCTAGTATTGTATTTGACAGGAATGGGGACAACGCTGTAAAAAGAACATTACAAATACTCATTCCAAAGATTTACCCTGGCTTTTCTGAAATGGTTTCCTCCCTAATGATTTCCACATAATGGCATGGATACCATATTTCTGTAGAATTTTTATTATATCCGGTACATCCTCTATCCTTTGGCAAAATGAAGTGGTTGCTATGACTCTCTGGTACATTATTGTGATGACTAAAGTACAAATAAGTTCCAAGCTGACAGTGTTTCCTGGGGATTATGAAACCATATGCTTCCAGAAGCAACTCACTGAAGAAAGATTTTAAAACAAAGAGTGACTCTGAAGTCTGGAGAGAGAATTCCACTCACTTAGTTCATCACAGGCAGTTTATTAGAAATGAGAAAAAAGGAAAGGAACTGTTTCTAATGCAGATTTACAAATTATCATGGTGTGACCAGAGTTATGTCTGAAAGGAAGAGATTCCTATGCTCTATTGACAGAACACACTTCTTTCCCGTAGAGAGTGTGACTTGGAAAGTTCACTTTTAACTCCCAGAAACAAATTCCAGTGTTAGAGTCAACCCTCCAATATCTCCCATCTCGTTATTTCTTAAACCAATGGTCCAAAAGTGTTTGTTAATGACTTACTTACCTTTTCCTGATCACTGTGCTGCCCCTTCAAGTTTATAGATGAAATGGGTAATTCCAACATAGATTTTATACTCTCTGTGGGAAGATAAGATATAAACACATGAACCACTATGACCAAATGGTAATCAGCATGAAATTAAAACTCATTTCTTCAGCTCATGAGCCTGCTAGGGTTTGACAGCTTTGTGAGCTCAGCTACACACTTGGTAAAATCCTTGGGTCAGCTGGAGAAGATTTCAATCATTTAGCTTATCTGCACCTAATGGAATAGCGGCCAATATGTCATCAGGCCATGTTTGAAGGAACAGGCAACTTGTTGAAGTCATTTCGGATACAGGAAATCCTGTGTTTATTACTTCGGAAATACTACACAAAGATTTGAATATTTTCCTCTTGTAATGTTCTTTTAAACTGAAATTTGGCAACAAAGTCACAGCTGTTAAGAACATTGCTCAGGAAATGACAATGCAGTGATAGCTGATCATACACAATAGGCCTTACTTCTTTGTCTGCTCTGGTTCTCAAAGCTAGTTTGATGCAATTGCTTCCTTCAGGGAGTCCAGTCACTCACAGGCTCATCCTAAGCTGGTGTCTCAAGCACCAGTGCTTGTAAGAGGCATTGCCATCTCCCTAAAAATGACTAAGAGGACATGTCAGAGAAATGCCCTGAAACTATTGGATTCAACTTTAACGGCACTAAAGGATAATTTATGAGAGGGACCATGAGACTCCCTAGGTCTCAGTTAATCTATCTAAATCAACTAAATGGAGATGGAGTAGGCCCTTTCTAATATCACCAGTCTAAGCCATAGTGTCTATACTGATGACTAAAGAACTTCCTGTGGTCAAAAGATCAGCGGCTTTGGACAAAATCTGGCTGACGTTACACAGGATGAAAATGATGTGTGCCCTAAATCAATAGGCCATGCCCTTGATCCTGGGGCTTACTCTTGTGAAGTTTGTGTAGGTAGCAGAGAAGCTTAGACAACCTATAGGCATGCCTAAGAGTTATTTCTGGAGGACCTCTGTTGTTGCTCAGATGTGGCCTCACTCTCTCTAAGCTCAATTCTTTAAGTGAAATCATTGCCTTCCCCCCTACATGGGACATAACACCCAGGGGTGAAAATCTCCCTGGTGATATAGGAGATGATTCCCAGGGATGAATCCAGCCCTGGCACCATGGGATCAACAATGCCAAAAGAGGGGAAAGAAGTGTAACTAATAAAGTTTCAGTGGCAGAGAGAGTTCAAATATAGTTGAGAGGCTACTCTGGAAGTTGCTGTTATGCAAGCTTCAATTAGATCTTGCTACCTATCATAACCTGCCAAACTCCAACCAAAACCATTCCAGCCAATCCTAAAGAATACCTAGAGTAATATATAAGATTTCACAAGGGTCACATGCACTAGAGCAACTTTACAGAAACCTACAACCTCCAGATGGGTCCCTGGTCCAGATAAGTCCTGAAACCTAGAGGGTCCAGCCTCTCCAGAACATCAGATAGTTCCATCTCCCTACCCCATATTAGTGACAGACCCTTCCAATATCAAAACTTTAGAACTGCCATAGCCCAAACACCCCTAAAGAAAGGAATGGAAAGATTAAAGATGATGGGGGAGTTATAAAATGAAGATAGGATTTAACAAATAAATATGAATGCTGAATCATTAAATTGATATTTCTTTTAGTCTCTAGTATCTTAGAGCAGCTAGAAGTAAAAACCTAAAATTGTGGAGTTGTAACCCATGTCAAGCTCTGAAATATGTTCTACAACTAATTGTGGTGCTGTGCTTTGAAATTTATGGATTTTTTTGTATATATGTTATTTTTCACACAAAAAAAGGAAAAAAGTCTATTGTGATGATAAAAAAATATTTAAGCCTTCTAGCCTCCTATATTCTGGAGCAGCTTGAAGGAAAAATCTGAGAAGATTGTATGGTAGCCCATGACAAACTCCAGGATCTGTCCTGTAACTACTTGTTGGAGAGTGCTTTGAAAACGATTGGTTTTTATTTCTTTGCTTTGTATATATGTTATACTATACAATAAAAAAGTTTTTAAAAAAGAAAAGGGTGCGTGCTAATATATCTGAAGGAGAAGATATCAACAGAAGACAGGAGATAGAGCACTCAAAAGAAGGGAAAGTAGACGGAGAATTCTATTAGAATTTATCCAGCATGGTCCAAGGATCAAAGAATTTGAGTTTTACAATCTTATTGACAAGGCTATTACTAGAGTCAAGCTCCTTCTTCAAATAAACTTAGCCACAAGAAATTTCTTTAGGTTACTTAACTCTGTTTTCCTTAGGCTTATTTTGTTGTTTTCTAATTTGGGGGGTAAATTTTCAGTTCATTTCTAGTCATTTCTCTCTTAAATTAATGAAGGCAATGACAAACATATCTTTGCCTCTGGGTACAGCTTTGGCTGTGTTCTTTGTGTAGTGACTATCTTTTTCTATGTGATGATCTTATTTTCACTATTTTATAAGTTAGAGTTGCTATAAATAGCAAATAAAAATACAGGTTGCCCAATTAGGTTTTAATTTCAGATAAATGAGATAATTTGTGGTGTGGTAGTTAGATTCAGGCGTCAACTTGGCCAGGTGAAGGTACCTGGTTATATTCCTGTGAACATGAGGCAATGGCATGTGAAGCTCATCTGTTGCTGATTACATCTGCAGTTGGCTAGGAGGTGTGCCTGCTGCAATGAATGATGTTTGATTTAATTGGCTGGTGCTTAAATGAGAGAGCTCAACGTAGTACAGCCCAAGCAGCTCAGCTCAGCCCTCACAGCTCAGCCCAGGCCTTTGGAGATGCAGAAAGGAATCACCCAGGGGAAAGTTGTTGGAACCCAGAGGCCTGGAGAGAAGGCCAGCAGAGATCGCCCTGTGCCTTCCTGTGTAAGAAAAAACCTCAGTTGAAAGTCAGCTGCCTTTCCTCTGAAGAACTATACACTTTTAACTAAATAAATCCCCTTTTATTAAAAGCCAACTATCTCTGGTGTGTTGCACTCTAGCAGTTAGCAAACTAGAACATGTAGTATAAATCTGACTAAAATATTGTGGGGGCATGATTTTACTAAAACATTTTGGTGTTTATCTGATATTAAAATTTAGCTGGCTGTCCTATATCTTATCTGGCAACCCAATTATCTATTATAAATAGATTTATATGTGGTTTTGGTTAACCCAAACTTTTCTTGGAAGATTTTTCCTCCAAGTGAATGTGATATTTTTATTTAATCTTTGTAGTTAAATTTTATTTATTTAAACTTTGTCATTAAATTGTGTATTGAATATGCTTGTGTCTCAATTTGAAGAATATAAGCACAGGCCAGTAGTTCTCAGCTGGGGGATATTTTTCCTCCATGGGACATTTTACAATAACTAGAGACAATTTTAGTTATCACAGCAGAGAGGAAGGTGGTACTGGAATCTAATGGGTTGAGATCAGGGATCTTGTCAAACACTCAACAATGCACAAGACAGCCCCATAACAAAGAATTATTAAGTCCCAAATGTAATAATGTTGCTGTTGAGAAACCCTGTATAGGCATTTGAAGAGAGATTTATCTTATCTTCATTTAAAATAGATCTACTAAAACAGCCTCATTAATTGCATTATTCATATGTCTCTATTCTTTGCATATTTGATCTATCAAGCAAAGAGTGATCTATTAAAGCCATTCATTCAATTTAACAACATATATTGAGGTTCTCCAGTATGTTAGAACTTGTCCCAGATGCTGGGGATACTCAGTAAATAAAACATCAATCTAGGGTGTTTTTGAATTATTTATATGAGTTTTTATTTATTTATTAACAAATACTATTTTCAGCATACAGATGCAGATTATTTGCTAGTTATTGAGCAGCCAGTGGGGTGCTGATGGAAGTGCTAAGTCATCATTCCGTCAGTTATTTGCTGTTCCTTCTCTGTCATTTCTTGTTTGTGCATTGTGTCCTGTGTGGCTTGCTGCCTTTTCTCCAGTCTATCCAAAGTCAGAGATTTCAAGGGTAAAAGTTTGGGTTTTCACAGCCCCATCGTGGTTTCATCTTCCACAGACAACTGCCCTTGTTTCGGAAGAACTTCCTGGAATGCTGACTTCACCTCTGCCATACCCGAATTGTTGGATGCAGTGAGTTTGGAATATTGGACAGTTTTCCTTTGTAACTTGGGTTGCAAATGAATGGGGCCCATTACGAAGAATGGGACCTCCCTCATTTGTACAATTTTAAGTTCTACTAATATAAACTTTTTAAGTTAAGAAATCTTTGACCTATGTTTTTCTAATAAAAAAATGAGAACATATCCCTATGAAAAATTAGGAAATTGTTCTGCATGTACTCCCCTGTTTATTCACTGCCAATTTTTTATGCTTGTGTTTCTCCATTTCAGAATTCTTAAATTTCATTAATCTTTTGGATAGTTATAATACATTCTTAGAAATTTTTAGCGGACGGGTATGGAAAGCTTGCTGAGGCCTTTCCATATAGGGTCCCCAATAAATAGTGGCCCACTTTTCCTCTTCCTCTCATGGGTATTAAACAAATTGAGAAAAGACAGATGGGAGATAAAAATAGCACCCTTAGGGTGGGGCACAGTGACTCAGTGGCAGAGTTCTCGTCTGCTGTGCCAGAGACCCCGGTTTGATTCCCAGTGCCTGCTCATGTAAAAAAAAATAATAAATAAAATAAATAGCACCTTTTTAGTGATAGGAGCCAGAGTGGAGGATGTAGTATAAAGTGAGAGCAAATGGGCCTGCTAACTGTGCCCTAGAAAAAGGCTGGTTACCCACACACAGGAAGGCAATGCAAGACGAGGATGGGTCTCTTCAAGCAGCAGAGTCACCTATGGGCAGCTTGTTCCCAAGAGAATAAAAGGACAGAACTGAGCCTTGCATGCCTTGTTTTCCTTCCCCAATTTACCAATCCCTAGGGCAGTTAAATTCATGTGTCAGCATGGCCAGGTGCTAGTGTCCAGTTGTTTAATCAAGTAAACACTGGTGTGATTGTTACTGTGAAGCTACTTCGTGGATTTCTACCACCAGTAAGACGATTGCATCTATGCTACCTACATCTACAACCAACTAAGGAGATTGCCTTTAACAACGACTGAAGTATCATCCCATCAGCTGAAAGCTTTAAAGGCAGAACTGATCGTTTCAGCATTAAGAAGGAAGAACTTCTATCTTTACTTCAGTCAGTCAGCTTGTGCTGAAGAACTCACTGAAAACCTTCATTGAAGTTCCCAGCTTATGGGCTGCCCTACAGAAAAGGTTCTTGTTCATCCCTACAATAACCAATTACTATAATAAATCTCAATATTTACAAATATCCTGTTGGTTCTGTTTCCCTGGAGAACCCTGATTTGGTATCAAGAGTAGAGTTGGGCAAGTCTGTGAAATTTCTAAGTGTCTAGTAGTGTGGAGAATGTTGCGATATCCCTTCTAAAATGAAGGATAAGCTATTGCATCTGGTCTCTCTTACAACTAAAAGAGAGGTGCAATGCCTAGTTGACCTCTTTGAATTTTGGAGACAACATAGTCCTCATTTGAGTGCGCTGCTCCAACCAACTTACCAAGTGACCCCAAAAGCTGATAGTTTTGAGTGTGGATAGGAACAAGGAGGTCCTTCAACAGTCCAGTCTGCTGCACAAGCTGCAGTGCCCTTCGGGTCATTTGATCCAAATGGTCCAATAGTGCCAGAAGTTTTAGTGGCCAATGGAGATGCTGTCTGGAACCTTTTGCAGGTACCTACAGGAGAATCATAGCACAAACCCTTAGGATTATGGAACAAAGTCCCCCATCCTTGAAGATACCTGCCCTCCTTTTGAGAAACAGCTTTTAGCCATGGTGGAGACTGAACTATGGCCACCAAGTCACCATGAGACCTGAGTTGTCTATTGTGAACAAACTGTGGTTTGTCTGGCTTACCAAACCAGAAAGTTAGGTGTTCACAGCAGCACTCTATAATCAAATGAAAGTAGAATATATGAAATTGGACTCAAGCAAACCCTGAAGCCATAAATTACATGAGGAAGTGGCCCCAATGCCAATAGCCCCCAGTCCTGCCACCTTATCTTCTCTTTCTCAGCCTAAAGATGTGGCCTATTGGGGAGTTCCCTATAATCATTTGACTAAAGAAGAGAAAACAGGGGTCTGGTTTACAGATGGTTCTGCATGATATACAAGTACCAGCAGGAAGCGGACAGCTCTAACACTATAACCCCTTTCTGGGACATCACTGAAGCATAGTTGTTCCAACCTATATCTTGGAGGGCTTGGGTTGAGGCAGGCTAAAGACCAAAGGACACTTCAGACATGGAGTTGGACATGAGTTTTATTAGGACTCACGAACAGGAGAAGATCTTCATGGTGGGAGCCAGTCATGAAAAATGAAGGTTAGCAGGCCACAAGGGGTAGTGAGTGAAAGGATTTATAAGGGTTTAGGACAAGGGTGTGAAAGCAGCGTTTCAGCAGGGTCTTATGACACAGGGTTTGGAAATTTGTTATCAACAGTGATAAGGGGAGGGGAGTTTTAATGCTTTGTTTCCAATACCATTTGTACATTCTTTCCCCCCTGAAGAGGGCTGATGACATTTAATGTCTGTCCTGGTCATATAGGTGGCTACATGCAAGGACCAACTCTTAATATGGAGGGGAATACTCTCAATATCAAAGGGAATCCTGGGCCCCAGATCTCCACAATCCATGCCCATGCAGCAGACAACACTGACCGTAGAACAGACCCTGCATTCATATTCCACAATAACAGTATGAGAGACCACAGAACACTAGGAGACCCACATATAGAGATAACAACCCTCCAGAGAGATGCCAGAATGACAAGAAAGGAAATTAAACCATTTAAACAAAGGGTCTCCTGATAACTGATCCCTATTGTGTATATGCTTTTGCATATGATTTAAGACTTGTGAAACATTGTGCAAATGATCAGGAATATATATGCAGCACTGCCCTGTGCTGCAGTGACGATGTCTAAGGCCATTCTATTGTGTAAAACTACTTTTCTAAGCTGTGTGGTTTCTTCATGTCACAAGGATATAGTCCTTTTGGAATTAATATGTGCTTAGGCAGTGTGATTGGCTAAAGCTCCCAAATGTTTTTCAATTACTATTGCAGCTCCACCTGGAACTGGAGTGTCTAAAGGATAATACCATCAGAAAGTGCATTTTGTTCTATATCTGGCTTTAATCATTTTCCCAAGTACCAGGAGGACAGAGCAAAGAGTCAAATGTGGTAGCACAGACATAGGGCTGTCCCCACGTACAACATCCTGTCCAGCTATGGGGTCCATAGGGCCAACCACATTGCCCACAGGTCCATAGCCATCCTTAGGGGGAAGAATATGCCCTATGTTGGTTGGAGATAATTTGCCAGTGGAAAAGACTATTATTTTGTAGCTTAGCAGTAAAAGTACACAATCTGGGGGTAGCCACCCCACATCATGAATTCCAAAATGTTGTTCCGTACAAACCAAAGCAACATCTTTTACTGTTACAGTTTCTGCTGTCAGCCACCCTAAACCATAATATACCCCATGCACCGATACAGTTGGGGCTTGTTCACCTATTCCTGTACAAGGGAGGAGATGTAAGCCCTGGTCTCCTTATAGGATGGTTGTTGGATTTCAGTCTTAAATGAAAATGTTCTTTTCCCAATTTCCCAATTCACTTAGTTCTGCCAGGCCAGCAAGGTACTCCATGCAGTCCAGTTCATTGGGGTCACAATAAAAAGGAAGGCCTGGTGGCACCTGAAGATGGCAAGTCCATGCAAACCCACATTGGGTCTGATTGTGGGCATGAATGACTGCTGAAACCCACTGTAAGAAGGTGTTTGCTGGGATGCCATGGGCATAAAGAATGATGTGGTGTAAATGGCATGTTTCATTCCTAGCCCTCTTAAAATGTCTTGTAACACCTCCATATTTTGCCAATGGGGTTATTGTACAATATATCTGCCTAATTAGTTCAGACAGCCTTACACTGGCCAATCAACCGTACCAGCAAGGAGGCGGTTTTTGTACCAGCTGAGGTAGCATACAAGCATTGTCATAGCAAAGGGCGGGTTGTGAAAGATGCCAATTTATTCATTTCCATTGCAGAAAGCACTATGCCCTCTGCTCCAGTGTCCCATAACCTCAGAAGCCAATAAGGTAGGGACTTCCTGGGTTTTTTTCTACACTACTGCCACAAATCACTCAACATGGCAGTGTTATGATCTTTCATAGCAGTGTGTAATTTCTGTTAAGGAGGTGGGAGTGGCTCATCCCCAGGGCATTGATCAGTTGATCAATCAACTGGCCAATGGTTGATTGGCCAGTGTAATGCTGTCTGGACTAATTAGGCAGATATACTGCACAATAACCCCCATTGGCAAAATATGGAGAAGTTACAAGACATTTTAAGAGGGCTAGGAATGAAGCATGCCATTTATACCGTATCATTCTTTATGCCCATAGCATCCCAGCAAACACCTTCTTACAGTGGGTTTCAGCAGTAATTCATGCCCATAATACAGCCTTACATTTCTGCTATATTATGGGGTGCACCTTTTGGAGTTCTTCATCCTCTTCCACCTTCCATTTCCTCCCCTTCCTCTTTTGAGGAGGAGTCCATGGGTCCCACACTTTGGGGTTCCATCCCAGAGTAGCTAAAATCCTCTGGACACAAGCCTGAGACAACTTACAGACTCTGCATGCCAGAGTCTCAAGCTGACTGTCCACTCAGCACAGGCAACCAGCCACTAAGTCCTTCATTTCTGCCTGGGCAAGACACATATCATTTTTTAGTTTTAATTCCTCCTCTAAATGCCACATGGTGGTTTTTGCCATTTATCCTGCCTTGGTAGCCATTCACAGGGTCCCTAACAGGTGCCATGTCATGGCTGCTGCTTTTTACTCAAATTTAGTTGTCCTGCCATCTGTTGCAAAACAGTTAGCAACCTTGCCGGAGTTTTCAGGGTGTCCCCATACTCTCATGGTAGTCTCCATTCATTTGGTAGAACAGCCACCCCACCACAAATGGAGGCTATAGGCCAATTTCTAATTTCCCTCTGGAAAGAATCTCCCTTCCCAGAACTCATGCCAACTATGACCAGTGGCTCCTTAGTCTCCTGGCTGGCTCTCCAATTGTTCCCACTCAGATCTTGGAAGGCTTGGGTTGGGCAGCCCAAAGACCAAAGGATATGACATGTATGGAGCTAGACATGAAATTTTTTGGGACTTATGAACAGGAAAAGATCTACCATGGTGGCAGCTGGCTGTGGAAAATGAAGATTAACTGCCACAAAGGGGATGAGGAAGTGTAGGGGGTTATAAGGGTTTGGGACAAGGGTGTGAGAAGAGCGTTTCAGCCAGTCTCATGATACAGGGGTTTGGAGGTTTGTTATCAACAGTGATCAAGGGAGAGGAGATTTAGAGCCTTCTTTATGATACCATTTGCATATCCTTTCCCTCTTAAGGAGGTCTGATGACCTTTGAGGTCTGTCCCAGTCATATAAGTAGCTTATGCATGATCTGCTCTCAGTATCAAAGGGAATCCTGAGCACAAGACCAGCATGGCTAAAGACACCCTTGAGTGCCCAATCTGCCAGCACCAGAGACCAACACTCAGTCCACAATATGGGACCATTCCCTGAGGTGCTCAGCCTGCTACCTGGTGGCAGGTAGATTACATTAGACCACTTTCATCATGGAAGGGGCAGTGTCTTGTTCTAACTGAAAGAGACGCATACTCCAGATATGGGTTTGCCTTCTTTGCAGACAATGCTTCTGCCCAAACTACCATCCGTGGAGTTACAGAACGCCTTATTTCCAATCATGGCATTCCATACACCATTGCTTCTGATATAGGAACCCACTTTACAGCAAATGAAGTGTGGGGAATGGGCGACATGCTTATGGAATTCACTGGTCTTGCCATGCTCCCTGTTATCCTGAAGCAGCTGGATTGACAAAACATTGAGAAGGCTTGCTGAAGACTCAATTACAGTACCAACTGGGTGGCAATACCTAGCAGGACTGAAGCAATGTTTTCCAGGAGGCCTAAATCAGCATCCACTTTATGTTGCTGTTTTCCCCATAGCCAGCATTCATGGGTCTAGGAATCAAGGGGTGGAAATGGGAGAGGCACCACTCCCTACTGCCCTTAGTGATCCCCTAGAAAAATTTTTACTTCCTGTCCACAATCTTAAGCTCTGCTGGTCTACAAGTCTTAGTTCTAAAAGGAGGAGTGCTTCCATCAACAATGATTCCATTGAACTGGAAATTAAAAGTGCTGCCCAACCACTTTGGGCTCCTCATGCCCCTGAATCAACAGACAAAGAAATTACTGTACTGGCTAGAGTGACTAATGTTTATTATCAAGGGGAAATAGGACTATAACTACACCATGGAGATAACAAAGTTTGCCCAGAATACAAGAGATCCCTAAAGGATGGATCAATGGAAAACACAATGTAAAACTTCAACAACCCAATCTTGGCAGGATGCTAATGGCTCAGAGATGGTTTGGGTCACCCCACCAGATGAAAATCACAACCAGCTGAGAGGTACTTGCTGAGATAAAGGGAATATGGGTTGGGTAACGGAAGATCTATGGCCACATGATCTGTTACAGAAAGGAGGACTTCCTTGCTTTGTTATGAATGTGTGTGTATATATACATAAAACAGATATCTTTGCTTTCTTCTCTATCTTATCTCCTTATCATATAAGTTTATTAACTTTATATCATAGTATTTTTGCTATAGGCTATCAAGTTTAGAAGTAGATATTATCCAAGGACTTGCACCATCTTCTGGAAAAAGATTTAGTGCATTTCTGGTTGTGTGTAGAACAATTGAGCACTATTCAGCAAAAATATGACTGTTATTGTTTTTATTTAGAGAATAAGTATGGTTTAAGGAGCTGTGTATGGGTGCCAAGTTGACAAGTGTGACCTGGGATGGTTAGGTTCACATTTGTCAATGTGGCTAGGGGATGGTGTCCAGTTATTTGGTGTAGGAAGCACTGGCCTGATTGTGTGAGACTATTTTGTGGATTCATATAATCAGTACTTTAATTGCATCTATCACTCACTACATCTACAGTCAACTAAGCCTTCAACAATGAGAGAAGTCTCATACAATCAGCTGAAAGCCTTCCAGTCACTTGGAAGTACATCCATTTCTACTTCAGCCAGCCAGTTTCTGCTGGAGAATTCATTGAAAACTTTCATTGGAGTTCCCAGCTTGTGGCCTGCCCTAGGAATTCGGATTTACCAATCCCCATGGTCACTTGAGCCAATTCCTATATGTATTGTGTTTCCCTGGAGAACACTAACTAATACAGGCAGAGTGAGCCAATGGATACAGAAAGGACACTGAAGAATGCCTAGTCCTCATGGAAACCATGAGAAAGAAAAGAATTCTCCTTCTGGAAATAGAAGGTTCTTTCTGAATTCCTGTATCGTTGTAATAGATCACCAAGTTAAGAATGTCCAGGGATTCCATCTGTGTTTTATGCATGATTGTTCTGTAAACCTACAACTTCTCTAATAATAAAAAAGTAGTAATTTTTAAAAAGTTGTCCAGCCTTTCCTACATGGGCTCCAGCTTTTTTTCCCTTGGAAAGAAAACTGGGGAGAGGGCTGGCAGGGTATTCAAAATCCTTTTAGGGCATAACAGTTTGGATAGTTATTTTATTAAAATTAGGTAACAAGGCACATAATACATGTTTGATTAGGTTATTTATTAGGAGTCAAGTAAGACATAAAACCCCTAAGAACACATTAGTTCCCATAAATTGGCATTTATATTTCTGTCATCAGCAAAATGTCTTCCTCCTTCACTTCCTTTTCCTCCCTATCCCCTGATCCTCTCCCTCCTTTTCTATCCCTAATGGATCACTCCTTCTCTCTTCTCGCATACACTCCAGATCCCTCTTTTTTGAGGCCCATCTCCTCCTACAAATGTCTTCTAGCTGTGAAACCCTGCCAAGAAGCAAGGGCTATGCTTTTCCCCTAGATAATCACATGACTGTCCTTTCATTGCCTACAGGTCTTCACTGAGAACTCACCCTTCTCAGTAGCCTAACCTGCTCTGACTACCCCATTTAAAAGTCTCCTGCCCTAACAATCCCAATCTCCCTTATCCAGTTCTATTTGACTATAGAATGTATCACTTTCTAACACACTAATGCAATTTATTTATATATTTTATGTATTGTCCATCCTCACCACAGGAAAGTATGAAATCCACAGGGGTAGAGATTTTTATCTATTTTGTTTAATGTTATGTTCAGTAATTGAAAAAAACACTTTTTCATTGTGGGTCCTCAGTACATATGTGTGAGTGGATGAATGCATACTTGAATAAATGAAGAGCAAACACACTAATTTTACTTAAATTGCACGTGTGTGTGAGTGCACAGGGATCACTCACAAGGACAGTTGGGTGGGGTAGTAAAACCCCTAGGCTGCCTCTTGCTTTTTTCACCACCAGAAGACATTGGTAGAAGAGGGAGTGTTTAAGCCACTAAGTTTGTAGTGATTTGGTGTAGCAGCAATAGAAAAAAACGCAGACTCCATTTCCCCCTTATTATATCTTTGATCATTACCTCAGGTCTATTTGATTTTGGCTTTTCTTCAAATATACTAATTATTTCAGTCATTCATTCATGTATATATTTTCCTTTTCTTATCATTTTTACATATTCATGCTTTTCCTAACTATTCTTTAAAACTATTTTGATGTGTACTTTCCATATCTATTTAGTTATTCCCTTTCCACTTCCAAAGCAGAATTTAATTCCACTCTTCAGAATCTTAAATTCCTCACAATCTTTCCTTCCTTTTACCAGCTTTCTTTTATTTCTAATTGTCTTTTAGTCAGCCCCATTTTCATTCATTCTGTTACCTTAAACTATATTTCTAATTTTATAGACTCCACGTTTTCTGAATTTCAAAGAGAAAACAAAGCAGAAGTTTTCTAAAATTTATTTCTATTTCTTATGGCTGATCATCTTCCAAGGATGTGCTTTCTCCTTGAATTTCGATAATCATGTTCCCACTAGTTTATAGTACAGAATATATTACTATGTTCCAATGCCATATTAAGAAAATTGTATACCATGACCAAGTGGAGTTTATAGCAAGAATGCAAAGATGGTTCAATTTTAGGAAATTTATTTATGTAATTCACTTTATTCATGGGTACTGTCGTGGTTAGGGACAGGTGTCAACTTGGCCAAGTTGTGGTACCTGTTCATCTGATTGGGCAAGCGCTGGCCTGTCTGTTGCAATGAGGACATTTCATAGGATTAGGTCATGATCACATCAGCTACATCCACAGCTGATTCCATTTGTAATCAGCCAAGGGGGAGTGTCTTCTGCAATTAGTGATGCTAAATGCAATCATGGGAAGCCTTTTAAGGAGGACTCAGAGGAGACAGGTTCCATTCCTGCTTTGGCTGGTGAGCCTCTCCTGTGGAGTTCACCCAGGCCATCCATTGGAGTCATCAGCTTTGCAGCTTGCCCTGTGGATTTTGGACTCTGCATTCCTACGGTCACGTGAGACACTTTCATAAATTTTATATTTGCAAGTGTTCCCTGTTGATTCTGTTTCTCTAGAGAACCCTAACTAATACAGGTACAAAAACAACCACATGGTTATCTCCATAGATACTCCAAAAGTCTTTGACAAAATTCAATATCTATATCTAATAAAAATTCTTGTGAAAAGAGGAATAAGTGGCTAGTTCCTTTATTTCCATCAATTCTAAATCTTACATGGTAGGATTGCCTAGAGGCATTTCCACCAAGCTCTGTGTATTAATTAGGGTTCTCTAGAGAAACAGAATCAACAGGAAATATTCAGAAATATAAAATTTATAAAAGTCTCTCATGTAACCATGGGAATGTAGAGTCCAAAATCTGTAGGGCAGGCTGTGAAGCTGATGATTCCAATGGAGGGTCTGGATGAACTTCACAGGAGAGGCTCACTGGCCAAAGCAGGAAGAGAGCCTGTTTCTTCTGAATCCTCCTTAAAAGGCTTCCTGTGATTAGATTAAGCATCACTCATTGCAGAAGACACTCCCCTTGGCTGATTACAAATGAAATCAGCTGTGGATGCAGCTGGTGTGATCATGATTTAATTCTATGAAATGTCCTCATAGCAACAGAGAGGCCAGCACTTGCCCAACCAGACAAACAGGTACCACCACCTGGCCAAGTTGACACATGGCCCTGACCATGACAGTCCACCTGTTCTAGTTTGCTAGCTGCCAGAATGCAACATGCCAGAGATGAATTGGCTTTTAATAGAAAGGGATTTATTTAGTTAAAAGTGTATAGTTCTTCAGAGGAAAGGCAGCTGACTTTCAACTGAGGTTCTTTCTTACACAGGAAGGCACAGGGTGATCTCTGCTGGCCTTCTTTCCAGGCCTCTGGGTTCCAACAACTTTCCCCTGGGTGATTTCTTTCTGCACCTCCAAAGGCCTGGGCTGAGATGTGAGTACTGAGATGAGGTATGCTGAGCTGCTTGGGCTGTGCTACGTTGAGCTCTCTCATTTAAACTTCTAGCCAATTAAATCAAACATCATTCATTGCAGCAGGCACGCCTCCTAGCTGACTACAGATGTAATCAGCAACAGATGAGCTTCACATGCCATTGGCTCATGTCTACAGCAATAAAACTAGGCATTTTCACCTGGCCAAATTGACACCTGAATCTAACTACCAAGTGTCCACCCCTTGTCAACTTTGCAACTACACACATCACCTTAAACATTATTAAAGTGCAAAAAATTCTCTTCTAGCTGTGGACCTGTGAATCTCAAAACAAATTCTCTGGTGCCAATATGCAAAGGAGGACATTCAGACGATATAGGTTTTTCATTTCCATTGGGAGAATTGGAAGGAACACAGGAGTCACAAGACCCAAAGAGTTCTGAAAACATGCAGGGCAAACACCATTGGATTTCAAAGTCTGAAAGTCATTTATCCTTCAGCTTTAGAAAGTGGCAGTCCCACCCTTTCCAAGGGCCTATGCAGTGGCCCATATCAATAAATTCAGCCTGATCCAGCCCTATATTCCTCCCACCATTATCCCACACCCTTAAAATCCATTGCCACACATATTCCCCTAATTTCTGTCTATATAAATTGGAAAACTCACACAGTTCTTTTGGAGTATAATGTACCTCCTCATGTGTGATACTTCGTACCTCACCTTTCCGGACCTGTTGGAACTTTAGTCTAGTTATAGGTCTGGAAGAAATGAAGGGTGGTAGAGGTGAGTCATGAAAAGAGTTAGAAATATCTTCCAAGTCATTTGCTTCAGGGCATTCATTTGCAGTTTCATCTGGTGAAACAGGATTAATCACTCTAGGGCTAATCTCTTCAGGTGGACATTGGGTGGCCAACTCCTCAAGGCAGGCTGGAGGTGGGGCGGCTATGTCCTCAGGGCAGACTATTACAGGGTTATATAGAGAAGACTCAGCATGACCTAGGGTTTCAGCCTAGCCCCTGACATCATTATCAATCCGTATGTCACCATCCCATTTTTCAGGATCCCACTCCTTTCTAATCAATGTCCTCACTTCAATGGCAGACATCATGCAAGGGATTGAGATTTCAGTTTACACTGTAAAGTCGCTACTCTAACAATAATATTCAGAGTCTGATTTTCATAGATCTCAAGTCTGCAGCTACTGAAAATAAGATTTTCCTTCAAGACACTCATAGAAACTTCTACATCTGTCAGATGGCACTTAAGCTTCTTGTTTGAATCCTTAAGCCCATCCTTTAAACTCCTTAATGTATCCAATGTATCTAACAACCACCAACCAACATCTCTATACCTCCTATTTCCACAGAACTCCTTAAAAGTGTCAAAAACATTATCCCCCAGACCCTGGCTTTGTACAAGTGAAGCATTAGAAGAATCACATGGTGATATTTTGACTATCTCTTTTGCCAACTCACTCCATAGATTGGCAGTGTCATTCTGATTATGGGAATCAGAGTCCTTAGTGCCTTTGAGTCCAGTCAGAGTAGAAAACCATTCCTAAAAACCCATTTTTAAGATTCTGTTTCTTAAGAACTACCCCTGGTACCATGTTGTATTAGTTAGGGTTCTCTAGAGAAACAGAATCAACAGGAAATATTCACAAATATAAAATTTATAAAAGTCTCTCATGTAACCATGGGAATATAGAGTTCAAAATCTGTAGGGCAGGCTGTGAAGCTGATGATTCCGATGGAGGGTCTGGACGAACTCCACAGGAGAGGCTCGCCAGCCGAAGCAGGAAGAGAGCCTGTCTCTTCTGAATCCTATTTAAAAAACTTCCAGTGATTAGATTAAGCATCACTCATTGCAGAAGACACTCCCTTTGGCTGATTACAAATGGAATCAGTTGTGGATGCAGCCAACGTGATCATGATTTAATTCTATGAAATGTCCTCATAGCAACAGAGAGGCCAGCACTTGCCCAACCAGAAAAACAGGTACCACCACTTGGCCAAGTTGACACACGAACCTGACCGTGACAGTCTGAAACAAGGCAAGGAGGTCAACCATCCCTGTTAATGTTTAACATTGTTAAATTAGGAGGAAAAATTATCGGCATAAGAATAGGAAAGGAGGAACAAAGCTAATTATAAAATCAGTGACATGATAGCATACATGAAAAACTTAAGAGCAGGAGTCAGCAAACTATGACCTATTGACCAAAGTTGGTCTGTCAACTGTTTTGTAAATTAAGTTTTACTAGAATTCAGCAACACCCAATCATTGGATTGTCTGTAGCCGCTCTTTTTCTACAACGGCACTGGGAATAGTGGCAGAGTCTGGATAGCCTTCAAAGTCTCAACTATTTACTATATGACATCTGATAGAAATATCTGCCTGATCTCGAGGAAGAGCAATGATAAAAAATAATGTAAAAACCATAATGCTTTTAGCAAGGTAGTGAGGTATGAAGCTAACATTTAACAATCAGTAGCATTCATATGCACACATAATTACTTGCTGGAAGATATCATGACTGAGAAAAAAACATTTATAATAGCAACCAGAAAAATATAACATATGTAGGAATAAACTTAGCAAGGAATGTTAAAATCTAGAGTCTAGTTACATGATAAAGGCAGTATATTAACTCATTGGAAGAAAAAGTTTTTTTTTTTTTTACATTTTTAAATTGTGAAATATAACATATACACAAAAAAGTGATAAATTTCAAAGTACATTTTAACAAGTAGCTATGGAACAGATTTCAGAGTTTGGTAAGGGTTACACTTCAACAATTTTAAGTTCTTTCTTCTAGCTGTTTCAGGATACTAGAGATTAAAAGAAATATTAATATAACGATTCAGTAGTCATGCTCATTTATTAAATTCTATCTTCTCTGTTTTAACTCCTCCTTCTCCTTTAATCCTTCTTCCACATTTTTAGGGGATTTGGGCTATGCCCATTCTAACCTTTTCATGTTGGAAAAGATTGTTGATAATATGGGATAGGGGAGTGGAACAAGTTCATGTTCTTTTTGTTTTGTTTTGTTTTTTACATTGGCAGGCACCAGGAAATGAATCTGGGTCTCTGGCATGGCAGGCAAGAATTTTGCCGCTGAGCCACTGTCACACCACCCAGTCATGTTTTTCTTTTATAAATATTTTTATTGAGAAATATCCACACACATACAGTCCAAGCATATTATATAATCAGTGGCTCACAGTATCATCATATAGTTGTGTATTCTTCACCATGGTCATTTTTAGAAGATCTGCATTGCTCCAGAAAAAGAAATAAAAAGAACAAAAAAGATCTCATACATCTGATACCACTTACCTCTCCCTCTCATTGACCCACAGTATTTCAATCTACCCATTTTTTACCCTTTATCTCCCCATGTTGTTTATTTATTTTTTATCCTTTTTTTTTTTTTTTACCCATCTGTCCATACCCTGGATAAAAGGAGCATCAGATGCAAGGTTTTCACAATCACACTGTGAAGGATATATAGTTATACAGTCTTCTTCAAGAATCAAGGCTACTGGAACACAGTTCAGCAATTTCAGGTATTTCCCTCTAGTCACTCCCATACACCATAAACTTAAAAGGGCTATATAATGTGTAAGAATAATGTCCAGGGTAATCTCTCAACTCTATTTGAAATATCTCAGCCACTGAGACTTTATTTTGTCTCATTTCTCTCTTCCCTCTTTTGGTAAAGAGGGATTTCTCATTTTCATGATGCAGGGTCCCAGTGAATCCTGGGAGTCAGGTTCCATGTTACCAGGGAGATTTACACCCCTGAGAGTCATGTCCTATGTGGGGGGTGGGGGGTGGGGGGTGGGAGGGAAGTGAGTTCACCTGCCAAGTTGACTTAGAGAGAGAGGCCACATCTAAGCAACAAAGGAGGTTCTCTGGGGGCGACTCTTAGGCTTAATTATAAGTAGGCTTAGCTTCTCCATTGCAGGAATAAGCTTCATAAGGGTGAGCCCAGGGTTGAGGTCTTAGCCTATTGAATTGGTTGTCCCCACTGTTT
Source organism: Tamandua tetradactyla (assembly GCF_023851605.1). Lineage (NCBI taxonomy): Eukaryota > Metazoa > Chordata > Mammalia > Pilosa > Myrmecophagidae > Tamandua > Tamandua tetradactyla. Next base: position 5,760,593 of record NC_135338.1, read on the forward strand.
GTGAGAACATCAGGAATTCCCTAGATGGGGAATTTGAATATTTCCCCCTTCCTCCCCAGTCCCCCAAGGGGACTTTGCAAATACTTTTTATTCTCTGGCCAAATTACTCTGGGATATATTGGGGCATCACACTAACCTGGACAAACCAACAAGATCCCATGCCCCATTCAAGATTCCATGTAAACATGTGATTTAAGTAAACTGACAATACAAATTAAATTAGATAATATGCTACCCAAAATGTAAATTTTGCACCAACTAAACATCTCTCCCTTTGTTCTTGCACAGAGGTTGAAGTTTGAAAATAAGGTCATATCATCTTTGATCCAGTATTCCTATTTACCTTAGTCTCATCCAGATCAGCTTCATTCATATCTCTAGACAAAAGTCTGATCACTGTTTCAGCATTTTTAAGCAGTTGCTGAATGGGGTAATGTTGACTTTCATAGCTTCAGTGCTCTAACTATGAGTCTCATGTGTCACATAAATACCTGAAGTTTCAGGGAATTGCCAGGTTATATACAAATCGCTCAATATCTCAGAATTTAGAAGTATCAATTACAACTCCAAAATATATATGACTTCTGTAAGAGTTTACAATCTAGGAATCTTTACAATAGGCGCTAACCTGAGAACCCATGCATGATTTTGACTTCAATTCTCTGAGTTTGTATATCAGAATTAACCCACATGAATGAGGCATGGTAATACTTTTTGTTTCTGACATTTTATTCAACATACTGTCCTTATGTTTCATTAAACCTAGTTGCATACCTCACAACTTCATTCCTTCTTGCAGACACTCAGTAGTCCATTCATTGCATGTAAATAGCACAGTGTCCCCTTCCATTCCTTAATCATTGTACCCTTAGGGCACCTCCATCAACTGCGAATGGCAAACACTGCTGCGAAAAACAGCAGTGTGCAAATGTCCATTCCTGTCCTCACTTTCAGTTCTCCAGGTATATATATATATACCTAGCAACGGGGTGGCAAGATCATATGGCAACGTCACCTCCAGCCTCCCATGGAACCACCACACTCCCCTCCAAGGGGCTGCACCTCTCAGCTTTCCTACTGACAGTGAATAGGTACATCTCTTTCTCCACAGTTTCTCCAGCACTTGTTTCTCTCTGTTCATTTTTAAACAATTTTATTCGCATGTCACACAATTCAACCTAAATAAATAGACATGCTTTCACCGCCATAATCTATATGAAGACATTTCCTCTTCTTCTGCAGAGAATCCTTACCCCTCCCTCATGCCCCTTGCTTGTTGACATTTAGTTTTGGCATGTCTTTGTTACAATGGGTGGAAGCATTTTACAATGTTACTGTTGACTACAGACCATAGCTTGCATTGATTGTACCTTTTCCTGTATACACTTTCAAGCCCTTGCAATGTTTACGTTTATTTGTCCTCCCTCATGCAAAGAGGTTTTAATACTTGTACATTTAATCACCATCATTGTCCACTCTAGGCATTCCTGAATTATACTGTCTCAGTTTTTATCCTCTATCTTTCCTTCTGGTTTCTTAGTGCCCCCAGTCCTTCTGCTTCAACCATACTCACATTCATTTCATTCAGTGTACTTATTGTGCTACCAACAGGTAGTATTGGGCTATCCATTTCTGAACTTTTTCAATCAGCCCTGTTGCACAGTCTGTATTCCTTCAGCACCAAATGCCCAATTTTGACCCATGTTTTATCTCCTGATAACCCATGTTCTTAACTTTAACTCTCAAAGTTCACTTGTTAATATTAGTTCATATTAGTGAGACCACACAGCACTTGTCCTTTTGTTTCTGGCTAATTTTACTCAGCATAATGTCCTCAAGGTCCATCCATGCTGTTACATGCTTCATGACCTCATTCTGTCTTACAGCTGCATAGTATTCCATTGTATGTTTACACCACAGCTTGTTTAGCCACTCATCTGTTCATGGACATTTGGGCTGTTTCCATCTTTTGGCAATGGTAAATAATGCTGCTATAAACGCTGGTGTGCAAATGTCCATTTGTATACTTGCCTTCAGTTTCTCTGAATATATACCTAGTAGTGGGATTGTTAGATATATGGCAATTCTATTCTTAGCTTCTTGAGGAAATGCCAAACTGCCTTCCAGAGTGGTTGTACCATTTTACATTCCCATCAATAGTGGATAAGTGTGCCTCTTTCTCCACATCCTCTCCAGAACTTGTCATTTTCTGTTTTTTTGTCTTTTTTTTTATAATGGCCATTCTAGTGGATGCTGGATAACATCTCATTGTGGTTTTGATTTGCATTTCCCTAACAGCCACTGAAGTGCATCTTTTCATGTGCCTTTTAGCCATTTGTATTTCGTTTTCTGAGAAGTGTCTGTTCATGTCTTTTGCCCATTTTTAAATTAGGTTGTTTGTCTTTTTGTTTTGAGTTGAAGAACCTCTTTATATATGCTGGATGTTAAACACTTATCTGATATGTGGTTTCCAAATATTGCCTCCCATTGTGTAGGCTGCCTTTTTACCTTCTTGACAAAGTTCTTGGATGCACAAAAGTGTTTAATTTTGAGAAAATCCCATTTATCTACTTATTTTTTCATTGCTTGTGCTTTGGGCGTAAGGTCTAGGAAACCACCTGCTATCACAAGATTTATAAGATATTTCCTTACATTTTCTTCTAAAATGTTATGGTCTTAACTTGAATGTTTAGGTCTTTGATCCATTTTGAGTTAATTTTTGTATAAGGTGTTAGATATGGACCCTCTTTCATTCTTTTCCGTATGGTTATCCAGTTCTCCAAACACCATTTATTGAAAAGGCTGTTCTATCCTACATGGGTTGGCTTGACCACCTGATCAAAGACCAATTGTTTATCGGTGAGAAAGTCTATTTCTGAACACTCAATCAGATTCCATCTAGCTTCATGCCAGTACCATGCTGTTTTGACTACTGTAGCTTTGTAATATGCTTTAAAGTCAGGTAGTAAGACCTCCCACTTCATTTTTCTTTCTCAAGATATTTTTAGCTATTTGGAGCACACTGCCTTTCCAAATATACTTGGTTATTTGCCTTCCTATTTCTGCAAAATAAGTTGTTGGGATTTAATTGGTATTACATTGAATCTATAAATTAATTTGGGTATAATTGACATCTTAACTATACCTAGTCTTCCAATCTATGAACACAGTGTGCCCTTCCATTTATTTAGGTCTTCCATGCTTTCTTTTAGCAATTTCTTGTAGTTTTCTGTATATGGGTCTTTTGTATCCTTAGTTAAATTTATTCCTAAATATTCGACTCTTTGGTTGTATATTGTAAATGGAATTTTTTTCTTGATTTCCCTCTCTGATTGCTCGTTATTAGTGTATAAAAACACCACTGATTCTTGGGTGTTGATCTTGTACCCTGCTACTTTGCTGTACTCATTTATTAGCTCTAGTAGCTTTGCTGTACACTTTTGGGGATTTTCGACATATAGTATTGTATCATCTGCAAATAGTGAGAATTTTACTTCTTCCTTCCCAATTTGCATGCATTTTACTTTTTTTCTTGACTAACTGTTTTGGCTAGAACTTACAGCATAATGTTGAATAACAATGGTGATAGTGGACATCCTTGTCTTGTTCCTGATCTCAGAGGGAAAGTTTTCAGTCTTTCCCCATTGAGGATGATGTTAGCTGTGGGTTTTTCAAATATTCCCTCTATCATGTTGAGGAAATTCCCTTCTATTCCTTTTCTTTGAAGTGTTTTCATCAAGAAAGGATGCTGAATTTTATCAAATGCCTTTTCTTCATCAATTGAGATGATGGTGTGGTTTTTCCTCTTTGATTTGTTGATATGGTGTATTATCTTAATTGATTTTTTGTTATTGTTGTTAAACCAGTCTTGCATACCTGGAATAAATCTCACTTGGTCATTGTGATGGTTTGAAAGTATCATGTACCCCAGAAAAGTCATGTTTTCATCCTGATTCAATCTTGTGAAGGCAGTTGTCTCTTTTAATCTTGATTCAATATTGTAGATTGGAATCTTTTAATTAGATTATCTTCACAGAGATGTGATAAACCCAATTGTGCATGTGACCTTTTGATTAGAAGGAGATGGACCCACGTGGACCATTCCATGTAGGTCTTGATTAGTAGGCTGGAATCCTTTATAAGAAGAAACATTTTGGAGACAGTCAGAAATGACAGAAGCCTCAGAGCTGACCGTGAGGGCAGATCTATAGCTTGGAGTACAGTTGCTTCAGAGAAGAGAGACATGGATGTGTGGAGGTGCTTGGAACACAGCAGGCATCACCATGAGATGTGAAGCAAGTCAGAACCTGGAGAGAGCCAAGGGAAACCAAGAGATGAAGGCCAGCCCCAGAGAAGCAAAGTGAGGAGCCCCCACAGGAACAGAGCCTGAAAGCAGTGCAGTCCAGGAACAAGGGACCAGCAGTTGCCAGCTACATGACTTCACAGCTGACAGAGGTTTTCCTGACCCACCCATCAGTCTTTCTTGGGTAAAGGTAACCTCCTGTGGGTGCTTTAATTTGGACACTTTCACTTCCTTAGACTTGTAATCTTGTAACTTATTAAATTCCCCTTTTTAAAAGCCATTCCAGTTCTGGTATATCACATTCCACCAGCTTGTAAACTAACACAGACATGGTGTATAATTCTTTTAATATGCTGCTGGATTCGATTTGCAAGTATATTCTTGAGGATTTTTGCATCTATATTCATTAAAGAGAGTGGTATATAACTTTCTTTTCTTGGAGTGTCTTTGTCTGGCTTTGGGTTTTTTTGTTGTTTTGTTTTCACTACAGTATTTTTTTAATGTTATTATTATTTTTTAATTTATTTATTAATTAAAAAATAAAGAAATAAAACAACATACATAATCAGTAATTCACAATATCATCACTTAGTTGCATATTCATCATTTCTTAGAACATTTGCCTTAATTCAGAAAAAGAAAAAAAAAGACAATAGAAAAAGAAATAAAACAAACACAGGAAAGAAAGAAAAAAAGATTATACCTACCATACCCCTTACCCCTCACTTTCATTGATCACTAGTGTTTCAAACTAAATTTATTTTAGCGTTTGTTCCCCCTATTATTTATTTTTATTCCGTATGTTTTACTCCTTTGTTGACAAGGTAGATAAAAGGAGCATCAGACACAAGGTTTTCACAATCACACAGTCGCATTGTGACAGCTGTATCATTATTCAATCATCCTCAAGAAACATGGCTACTGGAACACAGCTCTACATTTTCAGGCTCACTACAGTATTTTTAAATTTAGTTTAAAGAAAGATTCTACTAAGTACAGGTTGCAGATATAAAATGTTTAGTGCTATTTACATTCATTTTAAAACTCTGCTCTATATAAATTTAATTCCGATCAGTATGAACAGTATTTTCAGTAGGTCTACTGCATATAAAGCCTTTTGATCAAAGAATTAACAATGAATAAAATAACCTGATTACCTTTAAACAAAGCTGACCACCTGAAACCATTCACACTGAATTTTTGCAAGGGACACTCAAATACAGAACATAATGTCAGCCTATAACTTCATTTTCATAAAGGCTAAAGTTCTTCATGGAATATTTTTCTATATACTACATGCGTCTGACTTTGGTTTTAGGGTGATGCTAGCTTCATAGAATGAGTTAGGTAGCTTTCCTTCCACTTTAATTTCTTTGAAGAGTTTGGACAGGATTGGTACTAATTCTTTCTTGAATACTTGGTAGAATTCCTATGTGAAGCCATCTGGTCCTGGACTTTTTTTGCAAGGGAGCTTCTTGATGACTGATGCAATCTCTCTACTTGTGATTGGTTTGTTGAGGTCATCAATATCTTCTTGAGTCAATGTTGTCCGTTTCCCCTACATGGGAAGTTGTCCATTTCCCCTACATTGTCTAGTTTATTAGCATAGAATTGCTCATAGTATCCTCTTGTGCTGGCTTGAAAGGATGTATGTACCCTAGAAAAGCCATGTTTTAATCCTAATCACATTTTGTAAAGGCAGCCATTTTTCTAATTCCTATTCAGTACTGTATGTTTGAAACTGTAATTAGATTATCTCCCTGGAGATGTGACTCAATCAAGAATGGTTGTTAAACTGGATTAGGTGGAGACGTATCTTAACCCATTCTAGGTGGGTCTTGGTTACTTTACTGGAATCCTATAAAAGAGGAAACATTTTGGAGAAAGTGGGAAATTCAGAGGGAGCAAAGAAAAATGACAGAGCAACGAGAAAGCCGCAACAGAGAATGCCACAGAAGCACGAAGCAGAGAGTCCACCAGTCCTTCTTCATTTGGAGATGAAGAAGGAAAACACCTTCCGGGGAGCTAGAGAGGAAGCTAGCAGATGATGTCGTGTTCACCCTGTGCCCTTCCAACCAAGACAGAAACCCTGACTGTGTTCGCCATGTACCTTTCCACTTGAGAGAGAAACCCTGAACTTCATCGGCCTTCTTGAACCAAGGTATCTTTCCCTGGATGCCTTAAGTTGGACATTTCTATGGACTTGCTTTAATTGGGACATTCTGTCAGCCTTAGAACTGTAAACTAGCAACTTATTAAATTCTCCTTTTTAAAAGCTATTCTGTTTCTGGTGTATTGCATTCTGGCAGCTAGCAAACTAGAACACCTTTCTTTATCTCTTTTATTTCCATGGGGTCAGTGGTTATGTCCCCTCTTCCTTTCTGATTTTATTTATTTGTGTCCCTTCACACACACACACACACACACACTCTCTCTCTCTCTCTCTCTCTCTCTCTCTCTCTTTCTCTGTTTGTAAGCCTAGCTAAGGCCTGTCAATTTTATTGATTTTCTCCAAGAATCAACTTCTGGTTTTGTTGATTTTTTCAATTGTTTTCATATTTTGAATTTCATTTATTTCTGTTCTGATTTTTGTAATTTCTTTCCTTTTGCTTGCTTTGGGGTTAGTTTGCTTTTGTTTCTCTAGTTCTTCCATGTGAGGAAGGTATTTAATAATGTAGGCATTTATATATGCCTATATTTAATAATTTTCGTCTTTCATAATAAAGGCATTTAAGGAAATAAATTTTCCTCTCAGTGCTGCCTTTGCTACATCCCATAAATTTTGATATGTTGTGTTTTATTTTCATTTTTATTTGCCTTGAGATATTTCTTGACTTCTCTTGTAATTTCTTCCTTGACCCACTGGTTGTTTAAGAGTGCATTTTGAGTGCATTGTTTAGCCTCCATGTATTTGTGAATTTTCTGGCCTCTGCCTATTATTGATTTCCAGCTTCACTCCATTATGATCCAAGTAAGTGTTTTGTGTAATTTCAATATTTTAAAATTTATTGAGAGCTGCCTTGTGACCCAGCATATGGTTTATCCTTGAAAATGATCATTGAGTAATTGAGAAAGATGTGTATCCTGCCTTGTTGAGTGTAATGTTCTGTAAATATCTGTTAAGTCTAGTTCGTTTATCAGATTATTCAAGATCTCTATTTCCTTGCTGATCCTCTATGTATGTAGATGTGTTGTCCATTGATGAGAATGGGGAATTGAGTCTCCAACTATTATGGTAGGGGTGTCTTTTTCTCCCTCCAGTGTTGTCAGTGTTTGCCTCATATATTTTGGAACCCTCTGGTTTGGTGCATAAATATTTACGATTGTTATATCTTGTTGTTGAATTGTTCCTTTTATTAGTATATAGTGTCCTTCCTTGTCTCTTTTAATTGTTTTACATTTGAAGTCTAATTTGTCATCTATTAGTATAGCTACCCCTGCTCTTTTCTGGCTATTATTTGAATGATACATCTTTTCTCAACATTTCACTTTCAGCCTATTTTTGTCCTTGGGTCTAAAGTGAATCTCTTGTAGACAGCATATAAATGGGTCCTGTTTTTTAATCCATTGTCAGTCTATATCTTTTGATTGAGGGTTTAAACCATTAACATCTAATGTTATTAATGTAAAGGTGGTACTTTGTTCCACCATTTTGCCTTTGTATTTTATATGTCGTATCTATTTTTTTCTCTTTTTACCTTTACTAATAAACTTCATTTCTACATTATTCTCCAGATCTCTCTGTCCTGCCTTTTCCTATTTCCCTTTAGTATTTTTTTAGTATTTCTTGTATAGATGGTCTCTTAGTCCCAAATAGTCTCAGTGATTGTTTGTCTGAAAATATTTTAATCACCCCCTCATGTTTTTCAAGGACAATTTTGCCAGGTATAGAATTCTTGTTTGGAAGTTTTTCTTTTTCAGAATCTTAAATATATCAAATCACTCACTGCGTTCTGACTTCCATGGTTTCTGCTGAGAAATCCACACATAGTCTTGTCAAGCTTTGCTTGTATGTAATGGATTACTTTTCTCTTGCTGCTTTCAAAAATTCTGTGTCTATGATATTTGACAGTTTGATTAGTAAGTGTCTTGAATTATGTCCATTCAGATCTATTCTGTTTGGAGTTTGCTGCACTTCTTGAATCTGCAATTTTATGTCTTTCATAAGAGATGGGAAATTTTCAGTGATCATGTCCTCCATTAGTCTTTCTCCTCCTTTTCCCTCCTATTCTCCTTCTGAGACATCCACAACACTTAGATTCAAGCTTCATGTTGTCATTCAATTCCTTGAAACCCTGCTCATATTTGTCCATTCTTTTTCCTCTATTTTTTTTTTTTTTTGTGTGTGTGTGTATAGGATTTCAGATGTCCCATCCTCTAGTTCGCTAATCCTTCTCCATTTTCAAATCTACTGTTGTGGGTTTCCACTGTTTTTTTTTTTTTTTCATCTCTTCCATTGTGCCTTTCATTCCCATACATTCTGCAATTTCAAATCTTTGAGTTCTTCTTTATGTACTGAAGTTATGGAAGAGCATATCCCTATTGTAAGGAAATGAACACTGAAGTATTCAGGAATTAAGTGCTTTGATGTATGAGACACCCTCAAATGGTTCAGAAAAAAATTATGTGTACACATACAACAGAGAGGAAGAGACAGCATCTATATAAAAAGGTTTAAAGAACCATCAATCCATCCTGCCACTCAGTGCAGAATCTCTGACAACAGCCTGATGGATGGAGGATGGATGGATGGATGGATGGATGGATAGATGGATGGTCATCCAGTCTAGAGGATGAAGTGCCATTAGGAATGGGGACACTTAGTCCCTTATGGGGCAGCCTGTTTAATTAATGCTTAGATATATGATTTTAGAAGTTCTCTATGGGTTAAAAAATGAAACCACTTTGATAGTGACTTTTATACATTGGTTATTGTTCTGCCTTTGGGTGAAATACAGAGTAAATCTTCCTCTTTAAATATTTGAGGGCAGCTGTCATATTTCCTTAATAATGTGTTTTCCAGGCTGAAAGTCCCCTTGTCAGTGGATGTTTGTTTAATTCTGGTTAGTAAGTTTTTATACCTCTTCACCAGGCAGGCCACCATCTCCAGGATGGATTTTTGCTTGTCATTGTTGCTTTTAAAATTCAGTTTATGAAGAACCCAATGCTCCAGCTGTGGTCACTTCAGTGAAGAGAGCATTGGGCCATCCATTTACTTTATTTCCTTCCTTTTCTTCCAACCACGCTCTTCCTAAATCACCATAACAGCTTCTACAAGGAAAAGCCATGTTAATGGTATATATTGATTTTATGACTAAACAACACAAGTGGTTTTGGTGCAGCCCAGATGAGGCTCTGAGGATCAGCGTTGCCACAGTTACCTGGTAAAACAAAGGAAACCTTGGAATGAGCCTCTTTAGTGCTAAAATGTAAGGCGCTCTAAACAATTGCCCTTCTTTCAAATAGCTAGAACCAGAAGCCCAGTTTCTTGGCTGTGGCTGATAAACACTGCAATCAGTTTGTTTAATTCTAGTTAGTAAGTTGGCTGCAATGAATTCCCAGCTCTCAGGGACTGCCTCAGAGACAGGACTAAAGCATCCTGTAATGGATTTTAAAACTGCTCGTGTCCAGCTTCCAAAAAAGGAAATAAAACCACTTAGGAGACTAACCTGTGGCGATACCTCATGTTTGATGGCTAACAGTCACAACCCTGGAACTCAGTTGCTTAAAAATTGGGGCAAGCGAACAGAACAGGCTGAGGGGAAGTTGGGAGTGGTCTCCTGAAGGGTGGACTTTGTGACAGGGGAAGTTGCAGAATTGGTCAGGGTCACCTTTGCCACACCCTAGTGAGGGAAAGTCAATGCTAATTGCCCTAGAGTATCATTTCTTCATTCTTGTGGCAGACGCCCCTTTCTCCCACTGCATAAATCCTTTAACAGCAACCGGGTGAGAGAGGGTCTGTATGACCCCACTCCAAGCTGTGCCAAGCTTGTAGTGTGAACTCACCAGCCATAAAAACGTCAAGTCATTAAACAGCTGCTGCTTTTCAGGGTCAGCTATCTCCATTCGAGGCGGTAGGGCTGTTCTCTGCAAAAGGAACTTGACGAGCATTCTTAATGAGGCTTTTCTGATGTGGAAGAAAGGGGAGCAGGAAGGGATGGAAAAAAAGATCTTCCTGTGATTTTTCAACTGACAATTTGTAGAAACTAAGTCAAACTGGAAGTCCTAAGAGCTCATAACTTGAACTGCTTAAGAAGTAAATAACTCACTAGTGATCAACCCTCCTTTGTTTCTATCCTCCGGCTTTTAAAAGAGTTAAGGAAGGGACAGAAATGCCCCGTTAGTGTGAGTTCTTCAGGAAGGGACTGGTCTGGAGTCTTGGGGGTGGCAGACTGAATCGAAGTCCAAGGAAGTACTATGAAAAGCTATACCGTTAGACTGCTATTCGTTTTAGTTTTAGTTTTGAGATATACCCAAGATGTGAATAAACTGGGGATGTCAAAAGGGCATGGAAAGTTACAAAAGGAGTTGAGCTGAGGTGAGTATGTGCTAGGGAGTCGGGGCAACCTGACTAGATCTGTAGAGCAGTTTCTTGGCCAAGCAGACAGGGACTTTTCTGTTTCTCAGCAGCTGGTAAAGGCTCCTCTTTCTCTTTCCATGACTATCTTCCTGTGTCATTACTCAGCATCAGTCCCGGCATCCCCCAGAAGAGTCAGGGTGACCTCCAAACGTGATTAGACTTAGGAAAGTTTCTCTACACTACACTGGAGGCAGGGGTGGAGGGATAGACAGGGATGGAGGTGAGGATGCTTACAAGAGATGCACACATTTTGCATGAGGAGTTGCAGATTCTCTTGCCACAGGAATGTTCCCACATAATCATGATGGGTGTAAAGGAAGAGGGGGGATGGGTACTGAAGATCCTTTCTGATGAACCTTGTTTCCTTTCTTCCTCCTCTCAGCAAAGGAAGCTATAGGGCAGCAGAGAGAACAAGTGCTTTATTCGAATGGTTAGGGAAAATCACACCCAAAGACACTCACTACTTAGGGACCTGTGTTTCCTATGAAAAACAAAAGCATATTCAAGGTTTAATAAAAATAAGGATCTCCTTCATTTGAAGACCTTAGTGTGCAATCCTGTGCTCATATTGTTTGTCTAATACCATGGAAACACAGCTTATTGCAGTAGACAAAAGAAGTCAGAGAAGAGACCAAAGGGCAGATCTGGTCTTTTCCCCATAAGTCAAATGAAAAACAATTCTGATTGTTCTCTGCTATGGAAAACACTAAAATCTTTATAAACATGGAATTTCTTTCCCTAGGGGTTCAAACTTTCTCTAAGATAAAGAATTAATAGACTTTTAAAAGTCCTCTCTTAATTATGGACTCAATGTTTTTAGGCTCGTGCGATTAATGTTAACGTGGGAGGGGAGAGTGGACAGATATAGAGAGACTTAAAACAATAGAGAGCAGCAGAGGAAGCAAGCCTGTGACTTCATGTAGGGATGGTCTATAAATGACTCACACGCCAGAAGCCCTAGAATCCTGACCTTTAAATTTTCCCACACATAGACCCAAGCTCCTTGAAGCTAGTATTTATGGAACACATCAAGGAGCTGTTAAACCTTAGGAGTTCTCTTAGGTTTTCCATTTGTTAGGAAACAGCTGATTTTATTTAAAAAGAAAGTAGAATCCAGGCAGTTCCCCCTTCCAAAATTCAGCCTTTTGAATAACTGTCTACAAACTAGTTTAGTAAAGGTTATCCTCTTTGCCTTATGCATATTCTACATTACCTTACTATAAAGGGACAAAGCCCTGAAAGGATTGCATCGCTCTCCTGACAAAAGCACAGCACCCCCACCCCCACCCCCACCCCATGGTGATTTCTTGGAGGAAACTAAAGACACAGAAGTGAGTGCAATGATCTGAAAGTTTTCCTACATTTCTACTGATACACCACAGGCAACCAACCATGTAGGTGTTATGTGCATTAGATCTAGACCCAAATGTACAAATAGGCAATGTTTCATACAGTTTGTGGGATGGACTATCAAATCTGCATTCAGAAGAGTCTCTTATCTGAGTGACAGCTTTACAGAATCACGTAGCCTTTGGATAGCGCACAATTTCAGTCTAAATGAAAAATAAATTGGCCAGCAGTCATAAGATTTACCCATTTACACAAAACATCGTATCATGAGTGTAGTCCCAAAAGATCAGGAAGATTAATGTATGGAGAGCTTGGATGCTCAATCAACAACTGGGGCAGCTTATTTTCAGCTTGACCCTAAATTGGGTTGAGACTGGCCAGTCAGCCAAAGTAAAGTAACGTGGGGCCAAGTGATATGGGCTCCCAACTTTCAGAGAATATTTGTTAAACACATTCCCTTTTCTTTACAGGTGACATGACCAATTTTGACATGTGAGATAAACTTATTTTTTTTTAAATATTTCAAGATAAAAATAGGTTTTGATTCCAGAGATTAGAGATTCTTTTTCATACACCCAATTGAATAATTTCACCAGTAGTCCCACCATATATACCATGAAACTGTATGATTCATACATAAACCAAGTGTAAAAACAGGGAGCACATCATACCCAGTGGGCATATTGAATATGCCATAACAGAAAAGTATAAACTTCTGGGGTCAACACATACACATTTAGAAAATTGTATGTACTTCTGATTTTGTGAAAAAGTTGTAATACTTAAAGTTCAGAGTTGGAGGTTGCAAAGAAACTTGATAATGTTATTTTAATAATTCATAGAGAGTATATATGTACACCCAAGGAATTTCTCTTTATTGCATATTGCTATTTTTTAAAAAAATGTACAGTCTCATAACACGTACAACATTTTTTTCTTGGTACGATAACAACAGTCTTGCACCTGAAGACTTAAGTGGTTCCAACTACTAAGCTAATAAGATACAAGACATAATTAAGTTTACAAATTATAATGCTTTTTCTTTTTGGCATTAATTTAAAAAAACAAACAAAAAATTAAAAAATACACACCCAAGAGAGAAAAGTGGCTACTTATACCAGCACCAATCTAAAAAGTTTTTTTTTTGTTTTTCAACAATGGCACATGGAATTACCTGCACACAGAGTTTGGGGGAAAAGAATAAAAAAATTGTAAATGGTGAAGGAGGCCTACCAGGATGGCCATTTTCAAATGAGGATGAATAAAAAGAGCAGGTGGGACACACTAAGCAAACTTGCTCCTTTATGTGACTCTCCCTCCATCTGTCCATTCCTTATACTCTACAACACAGCCATTTTCAAAACACAGCTCCAAAATTGACCCAAACCAAATTTCTCCTGCTATAAATAGAAAAAAATATATAGAGAGGCACTTTAGTTAAGGAATAGACACAACCATCTTCATAGTCCACTCCCTCTCAACATCCCCGAGCCTTTTTGAGCAAAGTCTCCACCGGCGCCTTTACGTGGTGTATTTGCAGACCTTGCTAGATGGGGGCTGGAGAGCTCAACCTCTGCTTTGTACTTAAAACTGTTTTATTTGCTGGTCATTAACTTTCATGTAGTGTGTAGAGAGCCGCCACGTTTGCAATAAGGAAAAAATGTAAAACCACAGCTCTTGACAACTCTTAGAGTACTATTTCACAGCTTTCACATAGCACAGATACCATGCCATCTGGGCTAGGCATTATAGTTTATACAAATTATTTTTAAATAGCACAATTCCTGTACAGCACACATACTGATATTCTATTTGTCCCTCAATCTCCCCATTAGAACATAAGCTTTGGGAGCAGGTGGGACTCTGTCTTGCTTATCACTGTAGCCCTACTATGCCTGGCACATAGTTGGTGTTTAATAAATATGTTAATTGATTGCAAAACAATTTAGTGAGTAAATAATGCTCTAGTGCAACAGGACAAACTACTGCCTCCACAGGAAACCTAACCATAACAGGATTAATGGAAATAAAAAAGAGAACCTTGTTCCCTCCCCCCACTACAAATAAATAAAGCAAAGCAAAAAAAAAAAAAAGTAACAGTCCTCTTTATATATCATATAATTTAAGGGTTTTAAGAGTTGGTAGGTTAATGGTGAGCAACTATATTTTATTTTCTAATGTTCATTGTTTTTATTCATTTCTCCCTGAGAGCTTTATTTTTTGGACTGAAATTTTACAGGTAGTTTTACTGACACACAATTTAAAATGACAACATATAAACAGCAAACCATTCAAACACGCTTAGAGATAAATAGATCTTGGCATTTCTGTTGATGGTGTTTTGACATTGTGTGCATTCACTAAGTGTTCTTCAGTCCAGACCTACATTTACAGAAGATGCAGTTTGTCCTACGGAACAGAAAATAGAAACTAAAACAAACAAACAAACAAAAGCACCCCACTTAAACAATTTTTTTATAGTCTTTATCCCTTCAGAGCATTCCTCCTTTTAAATCTTGGGTGGGAAATTTTATTTTTAAAGTTTGTTCATCTATATTGTTAGAAAAACAAGCACATTCTGGCAATCTCATACTTTAACAAAAGCATGGATTGCATTTAGTTAAATAGTGTGCTTTCCAAAAGCAATTTAAAGAAATCATCAAGAGCACTTGGCAGAAAACTCAATGAAATTAGAGGAAAAAAATTGATGTTCAAGTTTTAAATATATAAAAAAAAATCTATGACATTTTACATATTTCAGATTGTGTGCAAGATGTTCTTAATAGACATTTACAGACCGTATCCCCACACCAACGTCAAATATTCCAAGCTGGTCTTATCAATTACTGAAGCAATGCACCAGCAACACTTTGTTAGCTATCAAAAACCATTTTAAATCTATATTTTTTTCTGACACCAGTTCCACCAGTGAAAATAATTTCAAAGTATACCAAGCTTGGAAACCATAAAATATTTCTCAAGCTTTTGTTTTGTTTTTCTTCTTCTTCTCTCTATTTTCTTTACTCTAAGGAATATCTCTGTCATCTCTTTCAGGAGACAGTATTGTGCTTCGGTTATGGTGTCCAGGGAAAGAAAATGAGCCACACTCAATATGAATGCATACAAAGGGTTTCAGAGCACGTACATTAACATAGGTTTTCTTTTTTAACCATACATATAGATCTCCAGACAACACTCAGACTCCTATATACATTATATACACATACACACACGCACACATTCACTCACAGATGGAAGAAGAAATTGCCACTGTTTTGATTGCAAGGCAGTGTAACGAACCGTTCTAGTCACTTCAGAGGGCTGCTAATGAACGTTCTAAAAAAAGTGTTCAAGGAAATTTAGAAATTAAGTTTTGTGATTGGTCTTTCCCGGCTGCTGTCCGTCATCTGGTTGGTTATGCGTTTACGATTCCTTTTCAGTTTAGAAAGGTCTTTGTCAAAGACTTCTCCTGAGCGTAAAGCTGAAACCAGGTCATCAAACTCTCCGCCTTCTTCACTATTCTCTTTCGCTTTTCTCATTTTACGTTCCCTTTCACGTTGTTCTTTAAGCTGCAAATAGAAAGGCACCTTTTAAAACTGATCTTCGAGAAGTGTTACAATGTTTTATTTCAGCGGAAATGAATTCTGGGAAAGAAGACAATGCACCAGTGACACCAAACTATGGTTATCTGTAACAGCCACTAACCCTCTTGTACATAGAGGGATCTGTATCCCTTACAGAAGGGTACGTTAGACAGAAAGTCTTATTATAGAAGCAATGAATGATGACAAAAAATCAATGATTGCTACTTTGTGATTAGATCTCTCACCATCCAGAATCTAGATAGATTTCAATTTTCTGGTAAAAAAAAAAAAAAAAAGCAAATTAAGACAATTGCTGTTTCTGTAATGGGACAGGAAAACGATACCACAATTAAATAGACCCCAAATACTGGTTCTCTTTCATAGTATTAAAGACTAGGGCAAATGGTCATCTGGCCACTTTTTTTTATAGCCCTTACATCAAGGGCTCCACCCCCATCTATAGTGCATGCCTAATAACTGCTACATGAGAGCTACTGTTATTAAAAGCCAAGTAATATATAAGCTTTATTAAAAATTTAGATAACTCAGATAAGTTATCAGATAAGCAAACAGAAAATAAAAAGCATCCTCAATTTTTGTTAGTATCATCTTCTATACTAACACTTATTTTATCAAAAACAAGAATTATTTTATGTAAATACCATTGTGTAAACATTCCTTTATCATTATATATTCTCAGAAGACATGGCTGAATGACTGTATAAATATTCCACTATGTAGCTATTATATCCTTTATAATTAACATCCTACTGGGAAAACTTTATGTTGCTTCTAGTCTGGGGTTATTTAAAGAGTGCTGCTCTGAATGTCCTTCTGTTTTAATCTTTGTGCAAATTATGACTTTCTGTAGGACAGCTTTTAAGAAATGAAACTCCAGTTCAAAGGATATGGATATATTTTTTTAAGGCTTTGGGTTTATATTGCCAAATTGCTCAAGAAAAACTTTATATCAGTTTAAATCACCAGCAGCTTTTTAGAAAAGCGCCTTCCCACCCTCATTTTTGCCCACACATCAGAATGCTCTCTAAAAA
The DNA here is from genome assembly GCF_023851605.1 of Tamandua tetradactyla. Lineage (NCBI taxonomy): Eukaryota > Metazoa > Chordata > Mammalia > Pilosa > Myrmecophagidae > Tamandua > Tamandua tetradactyla. Next base: position 5,777,462 of record NC_135338.1, read on the forward strand.
ATGAAAGACCTGCAGCAACAGAAATTTCCAACCTGAGCTTCCATGCGAACTCGGCGCTCTTCCTCCTCCTTCTTCTTTCTCATGTTTTCATTCTCTTGTTTGGCTTCTGACACAGCTTGAAGAAATTGATCAAAAATGCCAAAGAACTCATCTGGCTGTATTTTGCCAGCCTCTTCCCCAAAGTGCTTCACTGCTTTAGTAAACTGGAATAAGAAGGTTGTAAGAAGTTCAGGGTTCCAAGGGGGTTCCAAGGGAATACCATGATCAAATATAAATTTCTCTAGAAGGACTAAAGCTCAAAGAGTAGAATATCATTTGATGGATTTTCATGACCCCTCAGCAACTGAAACATGTCTTAATCACTTCGAAAGCAAAAAATGTAATGCTCCTCATCTCTGAAACCATTTATTCCTGCCCACCTCATTTCAGCTTAACATCCATGATTCCCTACTATGAGTTCTTATTAACCAAACAGTAGTAAAAACAAGGAAGCAAAATATTATAAGATAGAGTACCCAAGACATAAAACTAATAGCAAACTCAGCAGGGGTAGGAAAACTTGTACTTTCAACTTTTCTTTGAAGTAGTTTAATATCATTTATTGGTGCCATATGGTCAATATTGAAAACAAATGGGATCCAGTGCTTTTTGGCTACTTCTCCTAATACTAAATGATGTTGGTATTGTTACAATATTTCTTGGGCCTCAATTAGAAAATAAGAACTGATCATGGAATCATTAATGCTATATATGTAATATAAACTTATGACTGAAAATACAATTCTATTCCAAACCTCTTGTTTAGAGCCTCTTTCAATGTAAATCTTTTTAAAGCATCTAAAATGTGAAATATTAAGGATGGAATGAATTTTTAAAGTTAAATAAAAATATATGTGTATAGTAATGAAATAGTATATCTGGCATCCTTTTCAGTTTTAATTGTTTCTGGTTTTACTTCTTCTAATGGATATCTTCATAACTCAAGATAATATGCTTACACTTTTATTTCTTAATTTACCAGCCACAGACAAAATATACTATCTGATACAAAGATAAGAATATAGCTCACTCTCTCTCTTTCCTCTCAAAGTTATATAATTGACTTAAAGTACTGAAAACCAATCAATAGTCTTAACATTATTATGACTACCCAAATATTGTTCAATGCCAGACAAATAATTTGTTAGAATTATACTTTCTTCTGAAAGGATCCAGTGCTGTTACTCCTAGGCCAGTAAGGGCAGTTCCCTAGTTTCAAAGTCAAATAAATTCTTTTTTCCTACACCCAATTAACTGCTTAAAATTTTTTACATTTTAAGATTTCTTTATATTTAGATCATAATGTGCTTGTGCAGTCCCCAACCTCCACCCCAGGAGTTCCTAATTGTTTTGATTTTTTTTTTTCATATTTGTTTGTATTTTATTTTTAAGGTTTTCAATATTTTAGATATACTACCTACCTTTAAGGAAACATTTTCAATATTCATTCCTAAAATGATTTCAACTAAGTTGACTTATACATTATGACCTTTTATAATTATGATTCCAAAGCTTTTACATTTATAATAAAATGCTCTTTTTTTCCTATTTCTCTACACTGTGGAGTTGTTCTCAATGTTTTACTTATTTGGAAATAATTCTGCTAGAAAATGGAGCTAGTTAGGGAAAAAAACCTAACATTCTTCACATACCACATACAGTGAGCTGGCTGGTTCCACTGATTTTATAAGCTAATTTCTAAAAGTTCTGGTATGAATGAAATAGCAATAGACTGTCTACAACTGAGTTTATAAAGCAATCACGTTCATGCGTTTCAACTTCAAGTCATCCTGTATGATATTTTTATCTAGGAATTTTGTGATGATGAAGGCATGTATATTTTAGTCTTAGAACTCTCAAAAAAAAAAAAAAAAAATCAGGCCCAAGACGAAGTTCCCACACTAAAAAAGAAAAGTAGTCTTGGGTGTGTGTGACACAAAAATTAATTATCTGGTTGATTTTTAAAACCAGCGTTTGAGTCTTTGAATGAGGCGGGCACCATATTGTACAAGATGGAAAATCCCACCCTTTACAAAGTGCACACAACACAGTAGTGAGGCGGGTACAAGGCAAAGATGGGGTCATCATTGCAGAGTCCTGAACCATGGTTGCTGACATTGGTTGACCAGCTGACTGATTTTAATCATGGAATACTAGAGGCTGGCCCTCTAGGGAGTAGTCCTTTAAACAGCACTACTCGCAAATTAGTTTTTAGAACATATATTGTCTTCTCACTTATTTTTTTCACAATGCCTAGGATGGGGTTAATGTTGACATGAGCTGCTATATCGTAACACAGTCCACTCCTGAGCTTCCACCACCTTGGGTGTACAAGCCCATAAACACTCATGATGTCTAAAAATGAGAAGGTGACCACAGGGAAATGCCATCCATCACCCAAATCTCACAGGGAAGACTCAAATTAAAGCAAAAGACTGTTTTGGGAACTGAGAGTTTGGCAGTACAGAAAAGTCTACAGGGTGGGGTAAGGACCCTCTTAAACAAATGACGGGGCAATGAGAGAATGTGAGGTTGCATATGTGTGTGAGTATGTAAGTATTTGGGAAGAGGAAATAGTCTAGGAAGAGAGTTGGTAATGAGAGAACAAAAGAGAGAGGGATTCATCGGTTCTGCTGAAGATTTGTGGAGGCAGGGCTCTGTCCCTAAGGCTCTAGCTCAGGTGGGCATATTACATAAAAGAGCTGGTCACTCATTTCATCCACCCCAGGATTTCATAATCTACTCTTTTCTGGTTCTCAGAGATAAATTACTTGACTCCAAGAACGACAAGAGAAAACTGGCAAAGGATTTACTGGTTTTATACCTTCAGATCCTTCAAGGTTTTGCTAATCTAAAGGCAACATGGGCCAGTGAGACCGGAAGGTCTATTTCAATTGACCACAGTCTTGGAAATGAAAATATACCTATAATAAACAAAACAAGGATCGCCTACTTTATTTCCTGCACCATGAGATATCTGGATTGCATTAATGCTGTTTGCTGCATAATATAATGTATACAAGCACCCAATTAAAGCCTATCCCTGTCAAACAACACTCAGTGTGCAAGAGGAAGTTGAGCACTTACCAGGTCTTTAGCTTCTGCTAAAAGATCTTCAACATCAGAGAAGCTAAAGCTGGCCACTGTGATGAACTGGCTGACAACAGACACAAATTTATCTCCAGGCTGTGGAGGCTGAGATTTTTGATATTCCAGCTCCTTAAACATAGGAAATGGATAACGTCAATACAGACACACCTCATCTCATATTTTCTATGCCACAAATCTAACACACCAGAATGGCAAAAACACCCAAACTTGCTCTATCACATTTTGTAATATGGTAGTTCCCCTGCCTTTCCTCCCATCACCTGGCAGCGATGCCCATGTGCACACCCATATTTGCACACCACAATTTAACTGATCATCTGAACACTCTATGATGAGAGGAGAAATCAGTGTGATTTCTCATAGTAGGTTTTGAAAGGAAGATTAGCATTTAGATGAAATTAACAAAAGTTAAACAAATAATAGGGAACAAATTGCACTCAAAGGGTTTGTGAGTGAAAGCAAAAGACATTCTGAATTCAGCATTTGGTGCCTTGATTTTTCCTTCATTCCCTCTCTGCCAAGTCTACTTGCTTCCTAAGCATGGTATCTGGGTCAGTAGCAGCACTGGCATCATGACCGTCTACGGGTTTTCTTCTCGTGCGTTCCATTCAGTTTTTATTTTTAATTTTTAATTATTTTTTTTATTTTATTCACATGGGCAGGCACCGGGAATTGAACCCGGGTCCTTTGGCATGGCAGGCAAGCATCCTTGCCTGCTGAGCCACCGTGGCCCGCCCTCCATTCAGTTTTTGTGAACAGGCTAGTAGAAGTACTGGTCTTTTGCTAATTACCCACCTTCTCCATTAATACCACTGATGAAATGTGGATGATTCAAATTTACTTTTTTTTTTTCAAATTTACTTTTAATAATTAATCTCAACCATTTCTAAATGCACTTTATTATTTATTCCCCACAATAACTCTATGAGGCAGGTGTCATTGTGTAGACACATAAACTAAGGTTTTGAAGGATTAAATTATTTGCCCAGAGTCAAGTAGAATTTGAACTCAGGTCTGCTTGACTCCAGAGTCTCAGGAATAACTATTCTGCACATGAATTGGCTGAAACTGGATTGCCTTGCTATCTTTTATACCTGCTTTGGCAGAGCTACTAACAAAGCAGGAATGTATGCAGGTAGGGATCCCAAGCTATGGGTTCCATTCCTCTACAGCTAATGAGGTTCTCATCCTTGGCAAGTTGCTCTGGGCCTCAGTTTCTTCACTTGTGAAAAAAGAAGGACAATATTCACATCACCATGAGAATCAAATGAAAAAATAGTAGCGGAAATTCTCACAAATTATGGTGCCTGCTCTGAGGGGAAGAGACTGCCTCAACACTAATACTTTGGTCTGGAAAGTAACTGCATGTGCATATAGGATGCAGAGGTGTGAAATCAACCTAAAGGTGTTTAATTTCTGGATAATTTCATAAGAATTCTATCCTTGATACTTTCAAACCATATAATCAATTTTTTATAAAGTGCAACTAGGATACATAAACATATGGACAGGCAGAGGTCTGCCTCCCAATACTTTCTTACAATGCTACATTTTGACATTTAAGCAGCCAGGGGGGCATCTGCAGTCCCTTTCCTATGCAGAGTGTGTTGTAGGGTATGTGACACAGGGGAGGGAGAGATTTCATCAAAACGGCCTCGAATAAACCAGAAACACAAAACTTTCTTGGGCCCCCTCTCTCAGGTCCTGCCCTGAACTAACTGCTGGGAGGGAAAAGCCAGAGTGTCCACTATTAGACTTCAGGGTTGTCTGACTCATGCTCATCTCAAGAAGGCATTCCATGGGGAAGAAAAGGCAACAGTGAAGGTCAGAAAACAAGTCTTGCTCCAAACTGCCTTTCTGCAGACTGGGCTCTGAAAGCTGTGGAGAAAAGCCTTAAGTGCTCACAACACAGTCTCAAGGCCACTGGGGCTGGAAGAAAGATCAGTGGCTCAATTAGTTCACCTCCTTTTGCTTCTTAAATAGCCAAAAAAAAAACCCTGGAGAGAGGGGGGCACCTCACATGCTCCTTAGTTCTAAATAACAAAAATGAGCAAACTTTATATTTTAGAAATTAAATTTAAATTTAAATTAAGTTTAAATTTCTTTAAATACATTAAACTACTTTCTAGGGCATAGTTTTGTGTTTAAAAAAAGAAAAGAAGGTGGGGGAGTCCTCATGGCATTACTGACAAATGATCTGAAAGATACTTGAGGAGGGTAAGTCACCTTTCCAAGCTGCCTGCAAATCAGCAGACCAGAGCTCCTGATCAGGTTTCCAATGATCCCCTCTGCCTGGTGGTTCTCATCCTTGACCCTCCTCTTTGCTGGTGGCAGCTTTTTTTTTGCAGCACTGCATGGTACTGTGTTAACACAGTCATGTTCAATTTCACCGACCCCTCTCTGCCTCCACCATCCTGACCTGATTTCCTTCTGCTGATACCTGGGCCCAGGCTATTTCCTGGACCTGAGACAACTCTCATCCTACCTACCCAAGCTCAATGCATCCTCTTTCTGAGCCACAACACAAGTTCGTCTCCAACACATGCCAGTCATTCCACAGTCCTCTGGACTATTCTTAATCCATCCTGCTTCCTGAAGGCATGGTTATAATTACTGTCCTTATCTGGACGTGATAGTGCAGAGGGAACATTTGCTAGGCTGGCTGCTCTGGGATATTGCAACACCTGGAGGGCAAGGAGTCGGAATCATCAAGATCCCACACCTTGAGTCCAAGTGTCAGCTCAAAAAATACGCCCCAGAGGACGCACTGTGAAAGCCCATTGGGAAATCCTACTGTTCTTCTGAAAACGGACAACTAATAGAGGTGAGAGTTAAGAGGATCCTTGAAAATCATCTAGCACAATTCATCATTTTAATGAGTCCTGCCTCACAGGTAATAAGTGGGTGGAACCGTAGGTCCCGTTTCCTTCCACATGGTCTGCGGACCCATCCACAACCTCCTATTGTCTGAAATAAGCTGCCAGCTAAACACAGCCAGCCTGCTTCTTTGTTCTTTTCTTTTCTTTCAAGAAATGTTTAGCCTTGGCATACTATACGCCAAAGCAACAGTGGCTTATCTGCTGAAAATCACAGGCACTAGAGATGGTGAAAAGACTAGGAATTAAAATGAGAAACAAATACTCACTGTCTCTACTGCTTTCAAGCCACTTCTTAAGGTACTTATTTCTTTGTCCAGCTCAGTCATGCTGTTGTAAATAGCAACATTTTAGTAATCAATATGCAAATTAAATATATTAAATATTTGATGAGTTTAAATAGTTCATGCTTGCAAGTCCAGGTGATTTTAACACAAAATCTTTTTTTTTTTTTGGCATGGCCAGGCACAGGGAATCGAACCCGGGTCTCTGGCATGGCAGGTGAGAACTCTGCCACTGAGCCACCGTGGCCTGCCCCATACTAGTTTATTTTAAATTTTTAAAATTCCCTTCAATGTTCATATCTCATAGAGAGAATTCAGGTATAGAATTATGCTTTTGTTTTCCACAGCCAGCAGGTACATGTTATAGGCTAAAAATAGCAGAATAGAAATATCTTTTATCTGTGCATAAATATTTTGTTTCAAGCTTAAAAAATGTCACTTAAGCAAATTACTATATGTGAAAATATATATGTGGAAATAAATCTCTTGCCCTACTTAGCTCCCTTTGAAAAAGTAAGAGAAACTGGCTTATCCATAATCATGCTCACACTGAACTTATACAAAATTAGATTGCTGCTTTTTCACTAAGGCTCTGGAAATATGAACATTACAAGGTAATGGCTTATATTTCAATCAATAATGACTTTTCTTAAAGTGCCACTAACTAGTTTTCATCCTCATTGCCTTTTTAAAATAAGAACAATTTCCCTGGGCTTCTCTCATAATACTTTCTATCTGAAGGCTTTTAAAGATTAGAGATTATATCTTAATCCTTGCATGTAATTTACATATAAATTTTGTGAATGAATTTGGTAATAGTTCATATACTTTTAATTTTTTTTTAAATCTCATGTCTTACATAGTACATTTCTACCAAATTCTATAAACAGAATGAAAAAAGTTAGAATGCTCATCATGATTTCCAAATCCACTGTGAAAAGATGTAGCTTAAAGCTGTTAGGGGGAGAGAAAAAAAAAAGCCAAAGGGGAAGAGAACTGCAAGAAAAACTGCCTGCTCCCAAGTCTGACATGTGGTGTGAAATTTGTGGTAAAAGTTGGGCAACTTTCCATTTTATTTTTAGTTTCTTGATTTGCATAAAGACTGCATTTGATTCAAGGGGTTGCCTTGGTTTCTGGGAATGTGTGCATATTTGAATATTAGTAACAACACCCTTGAATTTAAGCTATTTGCTTAGCTATATACCAGCAAAACCACATTCCTTTTCTATATTCTTAATAACTCAATTAGGGTTTGTCAAAGTCAAAAATCGCATGTAGCAGTATACTAAAAGAGCTAGAACAAAAGTCCATTTAAAACCTTGTTACATTTGAATGATTGGGATAGGATTCAAACTTTTTTTCATATACTGCTCTTGGGAGAACAGAAGGCCCCTCTTTATGTAACACTAACCATCTCCATGGCTAAAGCATAGTTGATGTAATTTACACAATTAAAACAATTCAACTACAAGGACTTACTTTACTTTTGCTGCTTGAGGAATATCCATCAATTCTGCATTTAGATTGAGAACCTTGGGGTATTTCTTTTCCACAATAGTTATGAGATAGTGCAAAAGGGTAATGTTCCTATGATTAAAGAAGGGAAGAGTGTTATACATAGATAATATTAACATATAATTCATATACTCATGTGGTCAAATCAGCATAATTTCTATGTTAATTTCAAAATTTGGAAGTTTCTATACGGACCAGACTCTCAAGAGGAGGGGGAGAAGCTACATGTTTGATATATACACATGAAAAGGAAGCATACATTTTCTAAAAAGGAAAGGTAGGGAATAAAAATGACATCTTTGGTCTATAACAAGCACCGTTTAAGATCTGGATAATATGACCAGGCATGGAAGTGAACACGACTCACTGCAAATGGGGACAAGCTAACCTCTTCCTTTGTGATGGAGCCACCCAAAGACAGGGTGGGCTCTCTAGTGAGATCGGGTGGTCTGGGTGGATTCATCCACTGAAGAGAACGGCTATTTTCAAGTCTAAAAGTACATACCGGCATGTCACTGATGACAATTATTGATAATTCTTATTTAAGCTTTCTTTCGACTTTAAAACTCCATGATAATGCTTTCCCCCAACTAAAGGCTCTATGCGGCTGATCTGTTTTGCTGTCGCAGCCAAGGGTGGTCAGATGTAGGGATGTCCCCTATTTCAGGGATGGACCTGGAAGCAGGCCCTGACTGTGCAATCATGTAGACGGTGTCCTAGCCGCCATGCATTCACTTCCTAATTTTAGGAACACTTCAGCTCATAACTACATAACCCTTAACAGTTGCAGTCAGCCATGCCAGCTCCCTCTGTGGTAGTGACAGGGCTGAACCCTGCATGACCTGTACTGAAAAGACAGGTGTCTGATAACACTATCTATGAGATAAAACTGTTAGTCTGAGTCTGTTGGCCTAGACTCTGCTACATGTTACAGTCACCTGGATTCCAGAGCCTGGGCCCACCCCAGAGAGTCATTTAATTGGAATGAGGTGGAGCATTAAATAATTAGCTTTTAAAATTTCCCTGGTGATTCTAATACGCAGGCAGTGCAGAGAACCACTAGTCTAGAGAAGTTACCAGAAGGAGGAAGATAACAGCTGCATTTCTTTACAAACATTTCCCGAATTAAGAGTTTGCCAGTTCACAAGGGGAAGTCATTATGCTCCTACCCGCCTCCGTATAAGGTGAATGAGAGTTGCCAAATCATTTTCTTTTCCATAAAAATGAACAACATTTCTAGCTACCGTCACAGCTTTAAAGAGATAATACAATCAAATTCCTCTGAGTCTATCCAAATGTACCATAGATAAATATTTTTGATTTCCATATTTTTTCTTGCTCTCAAAAATTAGAAAATATCTTTCCAGTAAAGTAAAAGCATCCATTAAACATTCAATAATTCCGGCCACTTATTTTCCAGGTGTAAAGCTGCATCATTCTACTTTAATTCTGCTGTTTACAGAATCTGTGTGTATGTTGCTTGAGGTGAGAGAGCAAAATCCCAGCTACCATCAAAAAAAAGAGCAATGATTTAAAAAAAAAGGGCAATGGTATTTTTCTTTTTTATTTTAGAAAAACACTATTTCAATTAATTTACTTAACACGTACTGTTCTGTAGAAAATCTTAAAACTAGGTCAGGCCTTTCATTTTTATTTGCTACCCAAATAACCCCTCATTGGAGAGTACTAACTCTTGAAGAATAACTTAACAGTTACACATATGATTATTCCTTGATTGTTACCAGTAAACTTAAGCTTCAACGCAGAGTGTTGACTGTCCCACTATGTCTGCAGTTTAATTAGATTTAACTCAACAAACATTTAAGGAGGGGCTAAGACACTGGTGTGTTTATAAGACATTGCTATTACCTTCAGCGATCAAATATGCACAGGCTGAAAGAAAGAAGCGATGAGAAATCATTTGAATTTATTCTTTTAAGAAGGGATTCTACTAAATAAATTCCATATAACCTCAACAAGCAGATTATCAAGTAGTAAGGGAGGGCATGGGGGGGGGTTGGGTTGGGCTGCTGATCTGTTGCCTGTGGGAACGAGAGGGCCCTTCCGGCCACACCTGTGTGCCCAGGTGAAGAGAGCAGCTTTGCCTAAAGAGGGCCTGTTCTTTTTTAAACATGGGCAGGCACCGGGAATCGAACCCGGGTCCTCTGGCATGGCAGGCAAGCGTTCTTGCCTGCTGAGCCACCGTGGCCCGCCCAAGAGGGCCTGTTCTTTACATGCAAATATGACGCCTACTACAATCTCCAAGTTTCTCTACTATAACGTCCAAATAAGACCCCTCTGCTGGGAAAATAGAGTTGTAGACAGACCAGCAGAAGAGTTACCAACCCCCTATCCAGCCACATGCTTGTTGTGACTGCAGGCAAGCCCGATGAGCCTCTCCATCTGCCTCAGTTTCTTTATCTGACAACAGGCGATAGCAGAGTCTGTACTGTGTACTTCCCAAGGCTGTCATGACAATCAAAGGTGAAAGTGTTTTTAAAAAGAGTATTGTATGATCTCACTTAGAAAATACTTATAAGAAACCTGGGGCCTAGATTGTAAACTCTTATAGCAGTCACATTTAGCCCGGAGTGGCAACTGTTAATTCTGGATTTTGGGGGACTGTTTTATGTATCTATAACCTGGTATTTAGAGATGAGAATGAAGACGATTGGGTTAGGATTAAGGTAATTCAGAATACAGGGGTAAGGAAGACATTGCATGTATTTTAGAATTTCACCTACTTTTTGAGACCAAAGGAAGAAAATTTTATTATGCCCAGTACTTAGGTTTTTCTGTACCACATAGTCTAAATTAACCTGTCTGGATAGATCATTTGAACAATCCAAATACAGGGAGTCCAGAATAAGAATGAGGGCCTTTAATCCAGTATAATTTAATGTAATACCTGGATACATCCAAGAGTATTTCAAGCAGATAATCAAAAAATATTGGCTAAGTCCCTTGAGGGATGGGAGAGAAATATGGAACTATCAAACTTTACCACCCGGGAAACCCCAGATACTGTCTCAAACATTAGGGACACCCAAATCAATAGGCCAAGCCCTTGATTTTGAGACTTGCTTTTGTGAAGCTTATGTAGGTAGCAGAGACCGTTAGCCTACTTGCAGGTTTGTCTAAGAGTCACCTTCTGGAGGACCTCTTTTGTTGCTCAGATGTGGCCTTTCTCTTTTTGGACCCAACTCTGCAAGTGAAACCATTGTCCTCCCCCCACATGGGACATGACATCCGGGGGTGAAAGTCTCCCTGGTGGTGTGGGAGATATTCTCCAGAAATGAGCCTGGCCCTGGCACAGTGGGATCAACAATGCCATTCTGACCAAAAAGGGGGAAAGAAGTATAACAAATAAGGTATCAGTGGCTGAGAGAGTTTGAATAGAATTGAGAAGTTACTCTGGAGGTCACTCTTATACATGCTTCAGATAGACATTGCCACCTATCATAACTTACCAATCTCCAACCAAAACCATTCCTTCCAATCCTAAAGAACACTTAGGGTATTATATAAGATCCTACAAAGTTTCCATGCACTAGGTTAACTCTCCAAAACCTATAACCTCCAGTTGGGTCCTTGGACCAGATAAGCCCTGAATGCAGAGGGACCAGCCCTTCCAGAACATCAACCAGTTCCATCCTCATATTATTGACAGCCCCTTCCAATGTGAAAAAGTTAGAATTGCCACAGCCCAAATACCCCTAAAGACTGAGAGAAAGATCAAAGGTGATGGTGGAGTTATACAGAGAAGGTCAGGTTCAACAAATAAGTATGACCGCTGAATCATTACACTGATATCTCTTTCAGTCTCTAGTACCTAGAGCAGCTAGAAATAAAACCTAAAATTGTGGAATTACAACCCATATCGAACTTTGAAATCTGTTCTAAAACTGATTGTTGAGATGTACTTTGAAATTTATTGCTTTTATGTATATATGTTATTTAAAGAGAAGGAAGAATATAATAGAGAAGATAGGATTTAACAAATGAGTAGGACTGCTGAATCATTATACTGATATTTCTGCTGGTCTCCAGTGTCTTGGAGCAGCTAGAAGAAAAATACGAAAAATTGTGGAATTGTAACCCATGCCAAACTTTGAAATCTGTCCTATAACTACTTGTTGAAATGTACTTGAAATTTATCGCTTTCTTTGTATATATGTTACATTTCACAATTAAACAAAAAACATTTTAAAAAAATCAAATGCTTACATTACAACTAAAGAGGTATTGCCATATCCTAGCAGCTAACCCTCATTAATCTATCTTTACAAGATGTGAAAATAAGGTTTAGCCTTAAAACTTAACATATAGCTTAGCACATCTAAGATGGATTCAGGGTTGCCATGATGCCATGCTTCACTACCCCTACAGAAAATATTGGATAAAAAGCCTCACTGGTCAGGAATAACTAGGGTGAATAGCCTATATTGCTAAAGAGAATTCTGGTAAGAGAAGCTCACATTCAAATAACTGTGCAAGCCCTTTGAAGTCAGGGGGAGCCTTAGAGAAACAACGCCTTCAGGAAGCTCAAGTCAACATGCCTCATGACCCTACCTAGTGATGACACCAGAAAATATTTTCACATCTCAGTGCCTCTCATAAGAATCTGCTCACTTAAAATGCAAGCATTTTTTTTTCCCTAGGAAGCATTTTAAAGAGTCTTGGGATGAGCAGCTGAATACTACCAGCCAAAATGCTGGTAGTATAACAAATTATACATGATAATTTGTTCATATAAGCTGCTAACTCCAATATATAAAGAAAACGTATCAACAAGCTTTAAGTTCCAGTTTTTTCTTTTTCTTAGAACACAGTTCATGGCTTTACTTTAAGGTAATGCCTGTTAATGGCTTCAGGACCAAAAATCAACCCTCATCACCCTTTCCCCATACACATGCTCTCCAAACCCTGGATTATAAACCTACTGTAAGGTGGCGATCCAAGGCTGTCTCTGCATTTAAAACAAAAACATTCTTCAGAATGAAGAAGAGCAGATGTCCTAGAAGCTAGAAACAAAACTTGGTATTCCCTATGTTTACTAACAACTGTCATAAATTTCAATAACTTAACAGACATTTGAATATCAATTGTAATTCTAGCTGTAAGCCAGAGAAGATATAAAAAACACAGTAAGATACATCCAGGGTCTTGCAAAAGCCATAATTAAATGCTTATAGCCTTTGACCATTTTCTCAGTAAGAGGCCACAAAAGCATACTTTAGGTTTAGAAACTATATCTATGTATTCCCTTACCCTATGCAGTTGTTCAATAAATGATTTTTAATTGCATACATCATGAGAAGCTGTAAAAATGCAAATAAACTCATCCAAACTCCAAAGGCATTTTTTTCTTCCCCAGGCAAACTTTGAGGGGAAGGGGGGAGTTGGGCAGAGGACAGAGACTGCTCTTTCTCTCTTAGTTTAGACATACTTCTTCCGTACTTTTAGAAAGTGAGTGCAATCATGTACTGATGGCAGTGGGAGGGCTACGCTGGACAATTTGGGCCAATCTTGGGCTGCTGCATTGATGGTCTATCATCCCCCCCAAAGCTTCTGTTTAATGGTTCTCTTAAAGTCATGGTTTAAGGCTCCAGGACAAATTGAGGCCAGGCTCCCCGAATTCACTTCACAGGCTTTGAATCACAAGCCCCAGAAAGTAAGCCTTAACCCCAGTTCCTGCACCAGAACCAACACAGGCCCATCAATATTAGTAACTGCTATCTCATGAGGCTCAAAGTAAAATAGTTCCTTAGATTATAAATGATCCTGACAGAATGGAAACTCTCTGCAAAATTAGCAAATGACAATGGGTACCTTAATTTTTATTCATTTATTTATTTTTTTGTCTGGGAAGGCACTGGGAATTGAACCTGGGTCTCCAGCATGGCAGGAAAGAACTCTGCCTGCTGAGCCACCAAGGCCCACCCACCCTAATTTTAAAAGAACAAATGTACAAAATTTGAGTTCAAGGACCAGTCAGTCATTCTTGCACCATTATCATATTTATCTACGAAGGTTTTCATTGCAAATGATCCCTCTGTATGGTACCTTTAGGGAATGGTTCTCCTGTACCACGCGAGGCTGTGCTTCAGTATCCATGCTTCCAGAGCTCTGGGGAATCTACCTGGTACACATTTACACAGGTGCTCATATGCCCAGTACCGTACATATGTACACAAGTTAGAACCCACTTGGCGCACACCCACAGGAGCCCCCATGTGCCCAGCACTGTGTATACCCATACATTTATCTAAAATAAGAGACAATTTTTAGGGAAATGGTCTTACCTTTAACACTGTGGTTCTGACCTCCAACCTCAACCCCCCCCCTTTTTTTGATTGTTTAAGAATTACATTTTGAGAATGTTTGAGAATACAATGGAAACTATATTCCTCTCCCCAATAAAAGGAGCGATTTGATGCCGTGGCTAAAAGCACATACACTTTTTTCTTAATTTTTAAATTTTTAAAAAATATAACAACAATCAGTAATTTACAATATCATCACATAGTTGTATATTTATCATCATAATCATTCCATAGAACATTTGCATCAATTCAGAAAAAGAAAATAGAAAAAAATTTATACATACCATACCCCTTACCCCTCCCTTTCATTGATCACTAGCATTTCAATCTACTAAATTTATTTTAACATTTGTTCCCCCTATTATTTATTTTTATTCCATATGTTTTACTCATCCGTTGATAAGGAAGATAAAAGGAGCATCAGACACAAGGTTTTCACAACCACAGTCATATTGTGAAATCTATATCAATATATACTCATCTTCAAGAAACATGGCTACTGAAACACAGCTCTATATTTTCAGGCAGTTCCCTCCAGCCTCTGTATTACATCTTGACTAACAAGGTGATATCTATTTAATGAGTAAGAATAACCTCCAGGATAACCTCTCAACTCTGTTTGGAATCTATCAGCCATTGACACTTTATTTTGTTTCATTTCGCTCTTCCCCTTTTGGTTGAGAAGGTTTTCTCTATCCCTCGATGCTGAGTCTCAGCTCATTCTAGGATTTCTGTCCTACATTGCCAGGAAGGTCGACACCCCTGGGAGTCATGTCCCATGTAGACAGGAGGAGGTGGTGAGTCTGCTTGTTGTGTTGGCTGGAGAGAGCGGCCACATCTGAGCAACAAAAGAGGTTCTCTTGGGGGTGACTCTTAGGCCTAATTTTAAGTAGGCTTGACCTATCTTTTGTGGGGTTAAGTTTCATCTGAACAACCCCCAAGATTGGGGACTCAGCCTATTGCTTTTGTTGTCCCCACTGTTTGTGAGAATATCAGGAATTCTCCACTTGGGGGAGCTGAATTTCCCCCCCCTTTTCACCATTCCCCCAAGGGGACTTGCAAATACTTTTTTACTCAGTGTTCAAATCTCTCTCAAGATTCCATATACTTGTGGTGTTCAATTAAGCTGTCCGCATAATGTCAGATACTTTTGCACATAATGTCAGGGTATTCATGGATCCACTGAAGCACATCTATAGATATTCTTGGACCCCGCAAGGTAAGAAAACCTGTCTTAAAGCATTTCTTATTCTAGCTAGGAATTACACAGTTTACACACACACACAGATTTAGCATTTCCAATCTTTCATAGCATATATAAAATAGTAAGAAACAAATATAATTTTCAAGTATTTAAGAGGCAGCCAGGAAGGGGGGCTCTTGTGGTTATGGGACAGGTAAGGGAAGAGTCAGTATTGGAGAAGGAGAAGGAGAGAGAGCAGTGAGTAAGAGAAGTTCAGACCAGAGCCTGCAGGACCCTGGCGGCCCAGGAGCACCAGAAGAGAACAAAATTTAAGCACTGACCTAAGCACTGGATCCTCCCAGTGCAGGAAGAGCTCATACTCACTTGTCGATACTAGATTTTGTGTCAGCAATCTTATTCAGGCTGGAGATCTTGAATCCATATGCATTGCCTCTTTGGCCTTTATTCATATAATTTCCAAATGCCAAAACAATTTCAAGCAACTGTCTCAGGGCACCACTCCTAAACACCTCTTCTGAGCCAGAGCGAATTGCTTCAAAACAAAGCAAAGAAAAACACAACTATTACAACGGAGGCATTTCCGCTCCTAAATCCACACACCTAGTTACAGATATGGAAACTGTAACACTGGGTTGTTAGACTACCAGGGAGCACTTTTGAAACATTTAATTAGAAGCAAAGAACAAGGGGCCAGGGAGAGTCAGCTGGACTTGTTAAAGATAACAATAGATGGCTATCAAGTTTTATTATTTCTCCATTTTTTTCCTGGCAGACTTAAGCATATTACTTAAACATTTAGTAATACATAGAGGGAAAATTGCATTTCCACATTCCTTAGCATTTTTTTTTTTTTTTTTTTTTTTTTGCCTGGCTTGGGTCAGAGCATCAGGATTAGGGAACAATTCCACTGATAGAAAAATTGGTCAAATTTGTTACATGTGATAGCTTGCAAATGTCAGTCAGAGAATGGGGCTTGAGCGGACTCCTGATTCCAAGCTGTGTTCTGGGGCTATGCTTTCCCATTGCCTTGCCCACATTTCAAACATTTAAAAAATTCAACAACCTCAAAATCAAACCATGTAACAGCCTCAAATCTTCCCTTAGAAAAATCTAAGGGTCATTACAGGCTAAATGCTTCTATGGGTCAAATTGATTCCTCACCAACACTGATAGAGTAAAAAGCCTCACACTGCAGGAGGTCCAGGAGGTAGGTTATGAGCTCCAGAGCCCAGCCCAGGTCAGCAGGCGAATGGCTGACCTTAAGAAATGACCCACCAGAATTTCAAAAGCTTTCAAGTAAAAAATCACCAAAGAGATCATGTTTACTCTATATGCTTGAACTGCCCCTGTAAATTGGCATGTAAACATCATCCCAACCTTGGCAGCTTGACGTTACCTTCCACTTTAGGTTTCACTTCTGCCACGCGCTCCGCAAACTTCTTTTTGAAGTACAGTGATTGCAACCTTTGCTGATAATGGTTGATTCTGTAAGGGCAAGCAAAACGAATTAGCATTCACTTAATATGGGTGTATGGACATTGAGGCAGATGTACTATGAACCCTTCTCCCCCACCTCCCCAGTTCTTCTTCCACACAGGTGCACAGAGTACTAGGCCAACTTTACCTGCAGAGCCCATTTCTATCTGATCTGCCCTGGGAATTCAGAGTGATTGCAGCAGAGCTCTTAGCTCTCAAACATATACGGTAACTGCTAAAAAGCCAGTGGGAGCTGGCTGCTGTTAACTAAAGCCTCCTTTTTTCTCTCAGAGTTCCAGTAGCTCTTTTGAACACAGAGGAGATGCAATGGGATGAAAATGTAAAGACTTCCCATGCTGCTGCAAATAAAGGGCAGTTTGCTATGTTTCTTAATTTTCCACAAGTTTTAAGCATCCTCTCCTCGCTCCTTCTGCTTTCATCACAGTTAGCTCCCTGCTTGCCCTCTTCAGGGCTAACAAGCTCTGCCTTCCAAGACAGGAACTAATAACAAGACAGAACTGGGATGCACACTATCCTTTCATAACCACTAAAACAAGCTGCTCTGTATGGCTGAAGAGGTCGCAGGAGGCATTCTCACCCAAGCCTTCTGAACTCAATGCCTAAGCCGCTCTGTGATAGAAATTTCAGGCTAATAGGGGGAGGGACCAGACCCTCCTCCAGGGCTATACCAGATAATCAGACAGTCTTGGGTTCACTGCCCAGATTCTCTTATTATGTGACCTTTGACAGTATCTTAATTGCTCTGAGGCCTCTTTTCCTTGCCTGTAGAAGGCAGAGAATACCTCCTCACCTAGCGACTAGCCTACCTGGCAGGGCTGTTAGGAGGATTAAATAGCATGACCCATGCAAAGAGCTAGACACTTAAGAATTGACAGCTACTATAGGTGGCCATCTATTTGTCTACAAATAAGGTTGGTTAGTGCACATTTCAAAATTTCAAAACCATCCTTTGTCTTATAGCAGCACACAAAATGGCAAGTTGAGATGTGATAATCCCCAAAAAATGAGTCTGAGTATGGCAGAAATGTAGAATGAGAGACATGTTCACCTTGGCTTCACCAGTAAGCCTTTGGAACTGCTATTGGCTCTTAGGAGAAGAGCTCTGCACTGAGATTGGCTGAGCATTTCAAGACCACTGGTCCTTCTTCAATGTAGGATCAATTCACCTGGTGTCAAATGGCAGGTAGACTCAGCTCTCCTGACAAGCCCTTTTAGTATGCAGTGGTTGCCCGCAGGGCTTTCTGGAGAACGATTCAGAAGGCGCGCCAAAGGTCCAACCAAGGGGAAGACGACAATGATTGATTCGTGATGTCTACATGTGTCATCACTCAGACCCTGGCTCTTCAGTTATGTGGGCTCCAAGGCTACCCCAGCCTGAGTTCAACGTTCTTTTCTGTTTTACAACAACCTTGAGATGCCCAGGTACTAGAAGGTATTAGACAACATCCCAGGAAATCCAAGTGGTGAGAACAATGACACTAACAGGAACCAGGAATATGCTAAGAATTGATTATGTCAAAGCATGTGAGCCAAAGAAATCCAGGAATGGACATAATTGTAAAGAAGTCCTGACTCTGGCTCATTCATGGGGAAGAACTCAAACAAAACAATCAAATTCCACATAGCAGAAACTTGAAGATTTTAGAATCTTAAAAGACTTCCAGCTAAATAAGGTTAATTAGTCTAAACACACCCCCGAATTGCAAGTTAACTTCCTTAGAAATGTAAGTGGCATCTTTGTTTTATAAGCATTTTCAAACTCACCGACTCATCTCAAAAAGGAACCTGTCAGCCTTGGCCATCCGATCCAGTTCGTGTTTGTGTTCCTCCAACAAGTCAATGTCACTTTTTTCAGGAACAAACTTCAAGAGCTAAAAAAAGCACACCCAAATGTTAAAGCTAAGGTCTGTAGCTTAAATTCGCACAGTAATTTTTCACCCTTTTGGTTAATTTGCTCTCAGATAATATTTTAAACTGTGCACAGAGGTGATTGGTTAGATACAATAGAAATGTTCAAAGCTTTCCGCTTTAATTTGAAAGCAAAGTGACAGAAGATTTATTTCTGATACTTCTCAAATCAGAGTGGTGAAATTTCCTTATCAGGACCCACTTTGCACAGACCATCAGAGGAATCCTAATGATAATTTATTTCAACACTCTCATTCCAGATGATAAAGCTGAGGTCCAGAGAGATTAAGCAACTTGAAATACAACTGGGATTACAAAGCACATTTATGTCATTGTCAGAAATAGAACCAAAGTCCCTTGACTCCTAGCCCTATATTTTTTTCTATTGCATCATGATGGAAAGAGTAATTCTGTGTGTATTTTCCATTTGATTAGTTTATTCCTCTGGCTTATCTAATTCCATTTCCCTTTTTTTTTTGTTCCATATAGAGTTGGATGATAGGGATTTGAAGATTTTTATTCCATATTTTATTTAGAAAGAAATGTGTACGGAAAGAGGAAGAAATGGCAATACAATTTAAAGTTGAAAAAGTACTTCTGTATGAATCTGATTTCCTGTGAAGGCACACACTTATATTTGTGTCTGCACACGCCTGTACATGCATGTCATTTTCTAGATCAGGTGTTATTATTTTTATAGTTTTTATTTTTTTTAAACATAGTGGCCCTCTAGACCCTGTGATTGTCTCCATTATATGAGATGCCAGCACTGGGTGACCCATTTGGGAGGTTTCAGAGTGTTTGTTACATATAACTGAAGAATCTCTGACAACTTAAGACAGTTGGTCTGGCTGCCACCAGCAGAAAAAGAGAACCGGAATCATAGCGAAGGAGGTGAATGGTGTGAGGCTGGAATTATGTTTGAGGCAGAGAGCACATCACATGTCCGGGTCTGAAATGGATGGCACAGCATTTAGAGAGGTGAATGCTTGGCTATAATGGGATGGGGCAGGGGTGGGCAAGACCAGAGAGTAATAAGAAATCAAGTGGGAGAAGTAGACAAAGGTCTTCTAAGAATTTCATCTTTATTTTGGGGGCACTGGGATAGAACTTAAAGATTTTAGTTAGGAAAACTAGTTTGCATTTTAAAACGATCACTGTGTTCACAGAATGGAGAAAGGATTAGAAGGGATCAGAAGTGTTAGGAGCTTATGATTAGATAGCTGGTGCCGTGATCTTGGTGACAGGTAATGGTGTCCTGGACTGGGGGGAGGGGGAGCAGTGAAAAGATCCTAGAGCAGTTTTCTTTAGAAGGCTTTAATAAAACTGGCCTGACTGGCTGAATGATTGACTGTCGTGGGTGAAGGAGGAGGAATCAAGAATGAGGTCTGGGCTTCTGGCTTAGGCAACAATTACACAGAGCAAGACAGTTTACCCTGGAAAAGAAGGTTGGAGGTGGGATGAGGTGGAGAGGAGAAGAGTCGTCTAGTAGTTGAAATACTTGGAAGAGAATCACATAGTGATTTCTAGTAAGCAGCAGATAAGTGGGTATGAAATTCTGAAGAAATCCACAAGGAATTCAAAGCATTGGTGCTGATTGTGACAGGTAGGTTACTGACTACACGGATGTAAGATAACTGTTAAGAGAAAAAAGCAGGACTGGAAGAGAACCCAGCATTTAAGGGATGGGGCCAAGAAGAGAGGAAACTTCAAAAGGGCCAGCAAAGAGGTGCCAGAGAAGCCCAAGTGGTATCAAAGGGCCAAAGGAAGAAAGTGGTTCTTCAGAGAGGAAGTAGCCTTCTTAGGTGGGTGTCCTTATCAAAGGAAGGTAAGGACTGCAAAGTGGCCCCTGTTTTTGGCAGCCAGGACTTGTGGACCTCTTTCACGAGAAGACCTTCAGAGAGAGGCAAAAAGACAGACTGCAGTGGATTGAGGAGGAGCGACAGGAGAGGAGCGTGCATCAGCTTTCAAGAACTTTGGCTGTGCCTGGAAAGAGAGAGGATAGTAGCTAGACAGGGGTATGGATTCTTAAAAGGTCATGAATATGTTTGGGGAGGAGGGTGGGGAATGCATTTTACAGGCTGAGATCTGAACAAGTAAGAAAAGAGAGGAACTGGATGAGATGGCGAGACTGAAGATCCAGAGGAGAGGGGCAGTCAATCTGGCTGGGTCTCTGGGCAGAGGGAAGTGATAGGGACAGAGCACAGGCAGGGAATACTCCCGTTTTCCTAATGGGGTGGAGAGAGGGAAAAATGGAAATGGATGCCAGGGAGCTCCTAGGTCTAGACAGGAAACAGAAGGTGTGCTGGCCTGATAACTTATAGGCATTTATGTTCCTGTGTCCAAATGTGACACAAGACAGGGCATGTGTCTTCTTGTTCGTCCTTGGTGCAGGAAGGGAAGATAATAGGGTAAGGAGAAAAGAGAAAACAGGTCTCCCTTCCTCCTACCCATTAGTGTAGATTTTTACCCAGTGGGCAAGGAAATCAGTTCTGGTCTCAGGGATCCTTCCACAGAGCTGCACAGTACCCAGCCCTCCCATGCTCTGAACTAGCTGTGCTGAGCCCAAAGGTCCCTGTTCAGGGTAGTACAACGACTCTCTTTCTGTTGTCACTTACAGGAGTACAGTAGGAGCCACATGTGAAGACTTGCCCCTCTCAAAGGAGAGCCGAGCAACAGACTGTAGAGTTAGGCACATGCCCGGGAATAAAGAGAAAAGCACGCATTCAAAAATAAGAGTGTACTGACTGTGGTCCAAAGGGAAGTCAGAAATAGAACTGAGGAGACGCTGGCTTCAGTGCCCACCTGGGAAAAGTGTTACGTGATGGGAAATAAGCAGAAGGATAATAGTAAAATAGGAAAAGAAAGAGCACAGGAGACGATCAGAGAGCAAGGCACACACAGAATTTTCACAAGAGACCAGGTCAAAAGTATCCTACTTGTCAAGATCCTGCTTCAGTAGACTGATTTTCTTACTTGCATTTATTTGGAGTCTATTCTGTTTGCACTGCAAGCTCTTTGGGCAAGGTTTTTTTTTTTTTTTTTTTTTTTTTTTTTTTTTTTTTTTTAAAGGAAAGACAGAGAGAAGGAAGGAAGGAAGGAAGAGAGGGAAACATTTTTAAACATTTTCTTGTTTTATTGTATTCTGTTTCTCTGTTTTTGTTACATGGGCTGGGGCCGGGAATCGAACCGAGGTCCTCCGGCATAGCAGGCAAGCACTTTGCCCGCTGAGCCACCGCGGCCCGCCCTCTTTGGGCAAGGTTTTGAAACCCTTTGGGCAAGATTTTGAAATCCTTTCAATCAATGAGGAATTCTGCTAGATGCAATTTCACAGTAAACAAACCTTGCGGAAACTTAAACATACAACCCTGTCCAAAGGGCTAAAGCCCAGGGAGTAAAGCACCTTTACGCATAATTCTTCACTCTGATTCAGCAACATCTGATCCAGGCAAGCGGGATTCAGGGTCGCCTGTGAGCCTAGAGGCATGGAGGATAACTGAGCTTTTCTCTATCAGGGCCGACACTCAGTTTTGATTGGTTTACAATAACGAAGGGAAGAGGGTATGTAAGAACTTCAAAACCCCCTAACAAACGAAATCTAGGTTTAGGAATTACTTTTAAACTGCTCACCTATAGGGCACCTGAATTTCAAAACATATAACTATTTTGGTAACTAAAGGAGAACAAGAATTTTTCCACTGCTGAGTGCCAGATTGTTCACCCAGGACATTTCTAACTGCAGAAGGGTATGTTCAGGGAGGGGTATGCCTATTTTAGGTATAGTGACACCCTACATAATCAATCCTTCCCACTTAGTGTCCTAGGCCTTTTAGGTCACCGGAAAGAAGCATGGAAAATGCATATGCAGATCAACAGGCACCCCACCCTGAGCAGCCGCCTTACCAGGATCACAATTTAGCACCACAAAATATCCCTTCCCTCTGCTCCTGGGAGCTGAGCACTTCCAGGCTCGTTAGCTTTTGTAATCAGGATAAGGTGCTTAGGCACACCAGGTGAGACCTCACGTTCAGTCGGGCATCAGGATGTTCATGATGCACCTGGTCTGTTCAGGGTGGAGCTGGCGCTGACAAACACACACCTCTTGACTAAAATCACTCAAAATTTGATTCTGTCCCATGACAATGGGACAGAGACAAAACAGTCACAGAGCAGTTTGAGACCATCACCACCAAGTACCGAAAAATTTAAGCCCAGACAAAGGGACAGGGGGCAGAGAGGTGGGGATGATCCCTGGAATATCTACAAATTCAACAACATTGTCATCTAGGGGGACAAAGGAACAAAGGTACCAAATAGCACGACACAGAGAGAGGAGCTAAGCAGAGCATGCTACACAAACGCTGCAAAGAAAGGTCAGGGCATCACATTAGCCTTGCTGCCTTGCCATAGATACTAAGTATCTCCAAACGTCTTGGGTCGAGATGTGTCTGCATGGGAAATCATGCACTTGCTAGCAATGGCACTTACATGTACTGGCATTTATGACACAAAAGGGTGCCATACAACTTCCAGAGACAAGACTTGCCACCCAAATTTACAACCCACCTTATGACCCGCATGAGAGGGTAAATGACTGTGCTGGGTGTTTAACAGTGGCTTTTGTGCTTGTGGGAATGGTTAAGTCAAGGTGCAAATTGTATTAGATCAGTTTATGAAGTATAGTCTGTGATCTCATCGTATAGTGAGATTCTGGATCTTCCTGTGAAATGTAGAATTTCAATGAAAGCTAACAGATTTAAATGACCCACAAAGGAAAAACAACTTGATTGTAACTTGAGACACAGAATCTGGCATTGTAGGTTCCAACATTTGCTAGCCTTTTCATTTTGAGGGAAAGACACTATAAGGTCTCCTAATATAACCATATGGAACTCTGGTTCGACTCTGACTCAGATGAGGGCATCTACCAGCCTCTACCAGGTCTTCTCCACGCCCCACTCCACATTGACCGTCAGCCTTCACTCAGGCTCTCGGGTAGCCTGCCAGCTTACCTGCTCCAACATGTCCTTGGGCAAATCTTCCTGCTCGTCCATTGTTAGAATTGCTCTTTTGATTTCATCATTGGATAATTTCAACCTGGGGAGAAGAATGTTTTATATTGCCTTTAACACTGCTGGCTTGAGAATTAGGATTTAAAACAAGACAATGCATTCCTGCTTCGGCAGCTAATTTTCAAGTAATACTTTTCTCAGAGTTTCTCAGGGAAAGCTTATTTCCTCACAATGTTACCCTGGAAAATGGTATTTTGAAACTGCTTTAACATTCTTTCAGGGCTTCATAAAGCTTTGCTGACAGAGAGAACAAAGCTGCTATGTTCTATCATTTAGTTTCCTTAAGCAAGGGATTGAAGGTTAGAAATAGGGAAAACACCCCTTCACAATCATTTTCTTTTATATATAGTATCCAACAACTGAAGGTGAGAGGGGAGAAGTAATTCTTATCTTGATTATGTCAGGAGTGTTTATGCTTGCTGTCAGGTTAAAAATGATTTTGAGAGAGCTGAAACCTACATGTTATTATTTAAAAGTTGAACAATAATTGAACATACAAAATAATATATATAAGCACTTCATAGTTGAGGAATTTTCATATATATTATTTCGCTAGAGCCTAAAATAACCAGGATGGTGTTTTTCTTTTTTCTTTTTTAATAGATGGAGAAACTGAGGCTCAGAATGGCCAAGTTATCTGCCTAGGGTGAAACATATAGAAGTTTGCAGTACCTAATGCAAACCCATGACTTCTTACTGCTAATTCCAAGCTCTTCTTTGTGGGGTGGCTGTGGTAGTAAATATTGTTTTCCTAATAAGTATTTCATAGGGAAGAATTGAAAGCAGAACAACAAATCTGTTTTATTTTTTTCTGTCTACCACAAAACTAAATGATTTACTAATTTAATTACAGGTTTATAACTTGATTATACCAGAACAATATTAAGTGTTGACTGTGAAATGTGAGTCTTGAAAGTAAAACATACTTTTGAAAATATGTTTTTAATTAGACATCACCAATGGTTTTAACTATGGCAAAAATTTGTAATCAGATTATCAACATGATAATCGAATCATTCCTTTGTTTTATTCCTCGGCATTAGACACAGACTTATTTTTAAGACCTTAACTTCCTTACAACCCACCACGAATGCGGGACATAAACATCACTTCATCTGTTATATTTGATGCTCTTCAAGAAGAATCGCATTTAGGACTGGAGATAAGAAATAAAAACACACACAGAGAACAAGACATACACATATCTTGAACCATTTGAAATGTCTGAAAGCAGGAGCTTTGGCAGTAGACAGGCTTGGGCCCCTGTCCTGGTGCTGAAACCTACTGGTTAGTATACCCTTGGAAAAAATGTTTATTAAGTCTCAATTGCCTCATCTGTAAAATAGGGATAATGAAAATAACATTTAAAAAAATGAAATTTTTTTTTGGGGGGGGAAGTAAGAATTAAACGAAATCATCAGAGGTAAAATGCTTCACATAGTACCTGGCCAGAGAAAGGACTCAAGAAATTATACGCATATTCTACAAGGTGAAACGTTTCTACACCAGAAAAATAAATAAATAAATAAATAAAAAAGCAGCAGCACTTTGTAATCTTAATATTCATGTACAGCTATTTGATCATTAAACTGTACTTAATGTGGTTATCATGAACACCTACCAAAGCATTAATAAAAACCCTTTCTTTCATGTAGTTTCTTCTCTAAGGTATAATATCTAATAGGTACTGGGAGTTGTTAAAAAGAAATTAGAAGACAGTCTTTATTTTAAAGGTGGCTATAATCTTTGGGAGAATCACATCACAAGGTGAAACATTCAAAACACAAAGGTATGTAAGGCACACACTCAGCCACGGTGTCACAGATAATCGAGAAGGCCAAGTGAATGGAGGGGTGGAAATAAAAGCCGCAAAAGGAGAAGAGCAGGACAAGGAACTCCATGCCATGGACAATTCTGGCTTGTCCTTTTATCTAATTTTTTGTTGTTGTTGCTTGTCAGGTACCGGTCATTGAACCCGGGTCTCTGGCATGGCAGGTGAGAACTCTACCACTGAGCCACCGTGGCCCACACCTTTTATCTAAATTTTGACAAGATTTTGTTAAAACCATCCACATGCTATTTAAAAATGAGCGTTGTTTCATATGCCAATAAGGAGGAAAAGAAAGGAAAATATTTGGGAATCCCATTGCACTTATTCCCTTCTTTTCTATTTCATATTCTTACATCCAAAGGTAGTATCTGGGTGAAATGCCAAATTGTCCATGTTAAAAAGAAAGGCCCATTTTATCACCTAGTTCAAGTTGTGCCATCACAACTCCCATGTTGTGTACAATAACGCTGAATGGGGCAGGGTACTCTGAGTTGCTTTTAGTCATTCTTGGGATAACCATTGCCTCATGAACATATTCATCAGAACATCATGAAGGAAAACCTTTGAACATAAATGGAAGAATTCAGCTAAGCTGGCATGAGTAAAGTATGATGGGAAATCTTATATCAAAAAATTGAAGTCTCAACTGTACATGCCCTGTTAGCTATAGATTCTGGGGCACTAAAGGTTCTTGGGCCAATTTAAGTACAAACACCATGGTACAGCCATGCAAAGGCAAAAAAGAGTAATGCTAGGGAAGGTTTAAACCACCATTAATGAAAACCAGCTGGTTGTGGAAACATCTATAATCATCAAGGAAAGAGCTCTGCTTATAAGAAAAAAATAAATCAGTTTGGTGTCCTTTTCACACTGAGTTGAAGAAACCATTTTATGGCACAATTCTGCTGAGTCCTGTTTTGCATTTAAAAGAAAAGGAGTGAGAACAATACTTGTAATATCAGATTTGCATTTCATTAGCTCCCCATATGGAGTGCAGATCTTCTTGCTTTTGAAATTGTATATATTTATGCTGCTCAATCCCCAGAGGCTGTCTGGACTAAACTCTAGCTCTAATGCATAACAATTTGGGTTTCTCTTAACGTGGCCCACAAAGAGACTCAAGACTTTAATGGATAGTATTTAAGAAAATCTACCTGTCAACATATCACCATGCACATGAGCTGTGGGATCAGACAAAGAAACTGTACCTTAGGGGAAAGAGGAGAAGGGGGTGCCGCCCTCTGGGATTGTTCCATAGGTTGCAGAACTCTTAGTATCAACTGTCACCCACTAAATGAGTCTCTAATCTCTGTAATTCAAGGACCCTACCAATTCAAACCTTTTAATTGCTTTGAAAGCTTGGCAGTGTTCGGGTGTGCTGGAGGGTGGCAACTGTGGAGACGTACAGTTCAACTTTCTTTACAAGGCAGGAAACAAACCAGCCTTCTTAAACAGTGTTTAACTCTACCCTGCTCTTCTCAAATATTTCAAAAATTTGCCAAGAGAATTGGAACATCCAGGCATAGTTAAAATAAATTAAGGATGGACGGCTAGATTAGCGTTCAGCTTTAGCTTTGCTTCAATGGATTTAATCCAAATCCCCCTACTTTAGAGTAGCTTTTTGTGGTTTATTATTGCTAGGCTGCCATGTCAAGTGAACATCCGGAAAAAAAGAATGGCAGGTCACTTTGTAAAACTGTATTTTAGGTGGGTTCATTTTGCAATATAAGACAGATTCCAAATTTCTTTCTGCCGTTTTTTTTTTTTTTTTTTTTTTTTTGAGAGAGGTGTGTGTTTGGGAATGAGGTCTGATTTAAGGAATAAAGCTGAGAGCACTGTAATTTGCTACATGTCAGCTATATGCACAGGGGAGAAATGCTGTGCTCTCTGGTTCTGGTGATGTCATTATAAGGTCCACCGTGTCCAATCCACTCTGACGTCCTGGAGCTTCTGTTTCAAACTCATGCTTTCCAAACAGTCCCTTTTCTGACAGCTGCAAGCGATCCTGGCCACTCACTCTGCAAAGGCTGTCTTCACCCCAGGCACGAAAAGGGCCTGCGCCTCCTCCCACGTCTTAACCTCTGCGATGCGAAGGACCTTCCTTCCGACTGTCTGCTCAGCCCCAGGCAAGGCTGTCCGTGACAGCTGCCGCGGACCAAAGGTCCACTTGGTTCACAGAATATGGGTAAGGAACAGCTTTAAAGGATAACCAGACACGTGTGCACATGTGATTGCTAAAATACAGCCATGCAGTATGCTGCTGGCTTTCACTACGGAGGAATTTGACGTAATGACCGAATGGCTGGGAAATAAAGTCCTAGTCAGCAAGATAAGAAATGGAGGAATTTGTCAGCCTGGGAATGAAATAAGCAGGAAAGAAGAAAGACGTAAGTGTGGAAAGGCGGAAAATCTTGACCTCATATTTGAAACATTCCTATTCTTAGTCCCTGCGCATAAAAACCAGTCACCACATCTGATTGAAGGTTTCTTCACATCTCCCCACTCTGTTCCTCATAACATCTCACATGGACAACAAAACAGCATTCGTGCAGATGGCTGGGCCTGCCTACAGCTTTTGGCCCCTGTGCACTCAGGAGAGATCCATCTTTAAAACCCTATTACAACTGCACCAATTCCTGATCCCATAGGCACATACCCAGGTACCATTAACTCAGCAGCTACCTTGTATCAGCGCCCTAACAATTCCTAATTCTCACAAACACACTGTAAGCTACTAATTTTGTTTCATAGATGAGGAAGCTATGACTTGAACACGGGTGGCCCCACTCCCTCATAACCCAGCCTAGTCCCACCCAATGTATCTCATCTCATTCAACCCAATCGATACTTCTCTGCTATGATCACAGAGCTCTCTCTATCTAGCTATGCTTCTATCCCTTCCATGCATTTGCTCCCACTGCACACCGTGTACAGATGTGCCTTTCCCCTCCCCTCTGCCTCCATAACTCCTCTCCTTCAAGGTCTCCCTCCTCTGATAAACCCTGCTGGTGCCCCTCTCTCACATAACTAAGCTTCCTGACTCCTTCCCGTCAGACTGGTCTAAGCCCTGAATTATTCACAAATCATCTCACATATGGGTCATTTTTCTTCTCCAATTAACCGTGAAAGTCAAAAGGCAGCAACACTGTCTTAAGTCCTAGGACAGCCTATTGCACCAAGCACAGTGCTAAGCAAATGCTCCAAAGTAGTGACTAAGGAAGAAGGATCAAACATGCCATGACATCTCTTCCCTCCTTTAAGCTCTAGCTCATTTTGGGTGCAGTACTTCAGTACAGATGAAAAGGAGTTATACTGCTGACTGGTTAAAAAACCAAACCGAAGTTAAAACTGTTTAATTTATTTCACCTTTGTCACAGCATATATAACATACCAGCCAGGTATTTTCCTGACAAGATGATAAAACCAGTGAGCACTGACTGGAATAGTATGTGTGGTACTGAATCCTCTGTGGAACAGAAGGTTTTAGAACCTGATCAATAAGGCTACCAATTACTTTTAGGTCAAGGGCAACTCGAGATCACTTTGTTATACACAACACAGTTCTTAATTGTGCATATTGTAATGACATGTACTTGTTAAATTGGGTTTAATTGAAAATCGAACAGATTCAAGACGAGTTCTTAAAACTGTCTTCTAGTGAGAATTTAGACACATTAAAATCCTAAGTGACCTTAGAAGTTTATATTTGAGTAACAAGAAATTACATACCACAAATATGAAATATTTTCTTCAGTAATAGGATGGGAAATTTACCAGAAAGAGTTACAAGCTTATCTATAACTAGTCTAATTGTCCTGGTTGTTACCTAGTACTGAGAATAATGTCTCAGGAACTAGGTCACAGTGTTTACTCCTTTGGGCATTTAAATCTCCTACAAGTCCAGATGGCTAGCTCCTTTGGTCAATTTGTTGCAAAGCGGTCATTTGAACAGCAAAAGCATGAAATATATGGTGGTTTTATTAGGGAGACATTCTAGGGCTTAAAAAAAAAACAACCAACCTTTCCCCAAATTTTCATTTAATTTAGCTGTTAAGAAAGTACCTATAAAAGGTAACAAAACACTTTGCATACCCAATACAAGAAAAGTAAGTAGGATTTCAAATTATTTTCACAAGTGCATTCCTAAGGTGGCTAGATATTGTACCTAACCTGAGCATGTGCTCACAAAGCAAATATGGAAAGATATGCAGGGCCTTTGCCCTGCTTCCAGCCAGAGGGAGAAATGCAAGGCTAAAGGGATGGTTTGTGTTTCTTTATACATTGTATTAAAATTCAGTGATCTCACTAAGCTTCAATTTCTCTTCCACTAAGAGAAACACTCACTCCTAAAGTAATATATATATCTGGCTAACAATCCAGCTTCTATGCTGAAAAGTAAGCAGCAGTTCTCGGTGTTAGAAGAAACACACTCTAAGACCTTCTAAAAATTAAGGACTAACATTTGCACTCTTTTTTTTTCCCTGAAAAAGCCCACATGCAACTTTCTAGAATGTAACCACTATGATTTATCTTTAAAGTCTCAGTGTCCTGGAAACTTTACACTTCCATTCACCTCATATACATTAGGTCTCTTTGCCTAACGTGAAAATGCCTTTTAGAGAAAGGAGAAACTAGATACCGAATAACTACTTGAAAGGTCCAGGACAGCCCAACACATCACACTGCCTGAAGATTTCCAGGCTCCCAACTTTTTCTTCTTTTTTCAAGTTCCAAGGCCATGATGGTTCACTAATTATAAGAAAGATTTCTGAACAGGGCTGAACATATAAATGAGCATTTCACTGAGATTTGAGATTTGCATACCTTATTCTCATAAATACATTCAAAATGATCATGAAATCACATAATCTTGAGGTATAAAAAGGTGACATTAGAAAGCAAAATGAAGGAAGGCATCTTCGTCACTGCTCTTAAGTCTTTTACAGTGTTATTGACCAGCCAGGATATCTCTAAGGCGAAGAAATTTTGTCAATACAGACAATTACCAGGCTTTCTGGGTGGGAAAAATCAATTTAGGATGCTCTGTTTTTTAAATTTAGGAATCTGTGGAAATTAACCTCTAAGAAAGTAGGCATTCAGCTCTAATACATTCTATTAGGGAAAGTAAGCACAAGAGTTCTCCTTACCTTAACAGAAGAGAACCCAAAGAACTGTATTTCAACAGAGTGCAATTAAAAAAAAAAAATAACAAACGTGGTTCTGAGCAACAAGATAGAAAAACTGGTCCTACAAGAAATGTTTATTCATCATCAACAATACCTTGATAGAAGGATGTTGCAATTCTGAGCTCTCCGACCATCAATCACTGAAAGCTCTTTGACTTTAAGTTTGGAACTCAGTGTGTCATCAATGGCATCTGCTTCTTTCTATAAAGAGCATGAAAGAAATCCATCAAAGTCAAACAGTGACATTCAGACTTCAGACACATGCTTTTTCTTTATGCGTTCTGCTTACAAACACCCGCCACACACACACATACACACACATGTGCACAAAGCTGAGACAGTGAGACGGGGAGTATATGGACGTAGCGGAATGGAAACAAAGGCTAAAATCTAGTTGGCAAAGGAAAATAATAAGAAAAGCTGACCACCCACATTCAAAAAGCTTATTTGGAAATACAAAGTGTTTTGAAGTTGGAGATGCTAAGCATGTTTAAATTGTCACTGACTAGTGCTCTCCCTTTGTTTCCCAAATTTCTACAGATAGCTGGCAGAGGAATTGTCTCGATGCATCAAGCTCAGCTGAGGCTAGCCACTGCCATTCCAGCCATTTACTGGGGCCATTCGTCCTCAGACCATTTGTATCCTGAGCACTCTAAAACCTGAACAATAAATAAAACCTTCTGAACATCTTCAAGTGCAACATGAAGGTCCCAAGCCCAGATGGCTACCTTGCATCACCCAGGAGCCTGACGGACAAAGGGAGGGGGCAGTTCAAGGCATTAGTTCAATTACCTTAATTAACAATACAAAAGTAGCATACTCTGCTGCTGGACAGAAAGCCGTATGCAAAGAGAGCCAACAGTAACTTCTATGTGAAATACTGTTTGAGTAAATGGGGCATTGCAGCCATCCATAAGAGTAAAAGTTCAAGGTGAAAACAGAGACTAACTTGCTAAAAGCAAGTTTGATTTTATTAGAGGTCAGAATCAATTTAAAAATGGATCCCGGCATTTAAAAAATGTAAGGAAACCAAAGAACTCTAGAACTGTATAAAAGCTTAAGAAACAAAGATAATGTAGAATTTATGCTAAGAGGCTCCATGTGATCAAACTTCAACCATCTCAGGTCTTGCTGAGATTCCAGACATGCTTCTAGACATATTCAGTTAAGAGTTAAGCCCAATGTGGGATTACTCAGGTATTGCATTACCTTGTCTAAAAGCAAATGGGATAACCAAGAAATTTCAAGCTTACAATGATCCAAGGAGTTATATTAAGCAAGGTTTAGCTCACTTACCTGCTTGGAGTTACTGTTCACAAAGAAATCCTACAGCCATGGCAGAAGCATGGAAAAGGTAAATCAGATACATGCAGTTCAGAAATCATAGTCACAAATGTGGGAAAGTCAAAGCAGTCAAGGAAATCAAGGATAAAGGGTAAAAGATGATGACTTATGCCCCTATGAACATCAACGAGAGCTATGAAGATGAAAAAGCTCAGCTCAAGATAAAATGAACAGCACAGTTATTAAGCATTCAAGGTAGAGAAAGACAAAGATATTTGCCGTACACAATTTTCAAGGGGGCAAATCAAAGTCAGGAAACAAAGGGCTTAAAACACCCTAGAAGGACCCAAGTTGGGGAAAGAACAAATCCTCTTTGAAAGGACTACTGGGTTCCATTTAGTCAACATGGCAATTTTCACCTGAAGCAAGAAAATATCAATCAGTTTCACCAACTTGGAGAAACTACACCTATGCAAAACATGCATTTTTTTTTTTTTTGGTGGAAATACTCTCCTGTCTTCTTGAGTCATAAGGAAAGATTATGAAATAACAAAAGACAAGTTCAACAAGACAGGTCAGTAATATTAATCCTCAGTACTCCTAGAGGGTCCAAAGAATGCTGTGGACACTATAGATGGGTATGAGGAAGAAGAAAGAACACTCAATAAGAAATAACAAGCGAGTCATGTGGTGTGGAGCCGCTGGTGGCCCTGTCCCAACTGCCTAAGGAGACAAAGTAAACAGAGTCTTCTTGAAATCCTTCATAGAACAGACTCGGAATGAAGAAAAAGAAAAGAAGGCGAGGTAATTGATGTGTTGTTATAAGAAAGCTATATCTCGTGTTGCATACTCTTGCAAGGCTGGAACAAATAAAGATTCAGTGTGTCAAACACACTCCAGCTTACAGGCCAACAGCTTGAACCAGCATTCGCTCAGCAGATTTTTTAAGGTCTTAGCAGCACTGCCAAGGCCAATTTTACACAGATGAACTGTTTCACATAATTCTAGCGTGAAACAAAAATGTGTCCTCCCGTGGCTCCGCCCATTCAATAAGGGATTATTTTTCTAGAATGGCATTCAGAAAATAAATTGATAACCAAAAGAAACCTCTGATGTCACAGTTGTCTGTGTCCCTGATGTAACTGTCAAGTTTTCTACTCTCCCAAAGTTCCTTAGCATTCTTTTCCAGTAAAAGTAGTTACCTTTCAAGAGCAGAAAAGACTATGGTGAAATGAACTCCATGAGATCATCTTAACCTACTTTTCTCTCTAAAAGAGACAATTACTAGTTGAATTACATCTGGTTCTTACTGGCCTTCAAGGAAGAAATGTCTACAAAGTTCTTGGTAATTCATTCTACAATTTATGTTACATTCTACAAATTAATTTCCAACTGCCAGGAAATTAAGATTCTAGTGTAGTGGGCTAAGGAATCAGACAGTTGTCATAAACTGGATTATTATTTTGAGGTTAAATGCAATAATGCATCTAATGTGTTTTGTACAGTACCAAAACTCGTATCTACCAGCTTAATACTAGGTGGCTATCATGTGGAATAATTATCCTTCAAGTTCGTGATCAAGTCCATCTTTATCCTTTTTTATTCTGCTTTCAGTTGAGCTGAAGGGCAGCTCATCAGGTTCTCCTGTTTGTAACCAGCAGCGGCAATAAGTGTGACAGCCAAAAGCTAAGTAATGCATCTTACATTTCCACTGGTAAGGATGAGGAATGCCACTGGAGAGCTTGGTTAGTTACTTCTTTGCCTAAAGATTCTCTTCTTTAAGTGTCCTTTTAAATAATGATGCTCCCAGACCTATTTCAGATAATTTAACATTCTTTTTGGAACCTTAAATCATATACTCAAAAACTGAGGGAAAAAAAAAAACAAAACAAAAAAATCTTTTCTAATTGGCTTGGGGGTAAATATAATAGATTCACCTATTTGGCTCTACCTAAGAGGATATCTGATTTTCCAGATGATTTTTGGTATAGGGCTTAGGGCTTGGAATATAAATAGGAAGTGAGGATTGGCTTTTTCTGAACCAGTGCTGAGAGATTCCTATAGGTAATGTTCCATAATAAAATAATGACTGAACACATCATAAGTATCGATAATACTTCCATGAATGAGTCAATCTTTTTGAGGTTGAGATTCCTTTAAAAATCTGATAAAGCTAGAGATGGTTCTCCAGAAAAGTACACAATTATATATATATATTCCTGCACTTGATTCATTCTTATCACCAAGCTCAGTGATAGAAACTATACATACACTTTAGTCTTGAAAAAAAAAAAGCACTATTTACAATTCTCTTTCCTGCCTCCACGTGCTATGGTAAAGGACCAAGATTACTGAATTAGACTCTTAAATAATCCAATTTTTAAATGTGAACACTAGATGTACATACAGAATAATTAAAGTTGCAAAAAGAAAAAAAGGGGAAATTCTTTGACAATTTATACAAAATTAAGATACCAATGAATATACCAAATGGGCTCCCAAGAATGACTTGTATATTACACATTAGTAGAAGTTAGGGTCTACAGCCTGGACCCTAACAAATAGTTACTGTTTGTTCCACAAATCAGAGCAGGAAGGTTTTGAAATGTTATACTATCTGCTGATAATTAGACCCTTAAAGAAGAGGCTTCCCTAAGCAAAGAGGAGAGAGCAGGTATCGATATCGTGAGCTGCTAATTCGCTACTGAGATACGAATCCCTTTAAGGAAATGCTTAGCTCGTTTTCCCTCTGTCCAGCACCCTACATGCCACTGTCTGGATAAGAAGAAGTTCATTAATAGCATCTCAAGATGAAAATTTCCTGTAGAATGAAGAATATTATTTAATTGTATTTGAAGTAGTACTGCTCCACAATGCGCTATGTTATGTATTAAAATAAGTTTTATTTGTGGCTGACCTAGAAATCATATATTGAAACTAATGGGAGAAAGAGATGTTGAGATTCAAGAAAACAACTTTCAAGTGAACTTTTAGAATTTGAGTCAGGGAATCACTGCACACTATTAACTTCCACTTCATGTGGTACACAAGTGTTCACAATCAGCTCGGCACACCTTTGATAGTCACGCTGGAAATAAATGCTGAAAAGCAGGGCTCATTCTTCAACAGGAGTCGAGAAAATCCTTTACAAAGTTCAACTTTCATAATGAATAAAACCATGGGCTAGTAAGAACAAAATGAAACTAAGAATTATGCTACTTTTAGACCGAACTCTGATACCTATTGGGACACTAAACACTTACTGAGCCATGCTTTTATCTACAAAATAGGAAAGAGTTGGTGTGAGGATTAAATAAGAAAATAACTCTAGCAGCTCTTGGGAGACAAAATTTTAGGTTTGATGAGGTTGGAAACTGTGTATATTATACTCAGCACCAGGAATGTAATAGCTGCTTAATATTATCATCTTTTAGTTCTGTATTATGGTTATTTTCAGATTTTCCTTGCTTCTGCTTTTAGACTATAAGTTGCTTCACAGGTCTTTGCAATAGCTTAATGTACTTAAATCCTTTGTATCACTTCATACAGAACCTTAAACACAAAGCAGACCGTAAAAATATCTGTTCTGATTTTAGTGCCATAATATTTCTCAAATCAGCCAGGTATATTTCATTTGTATATCTCTATATCTATATCTATAGATCTCCCCTAAGTGTCATTTCTCAGTGTTCACCTAAACTATATTAGATACTTGCTGAGATTATTTTTCAAAAATCTTATTCTGCGATAGCGTTGTGCATGCATGCAAGTAATATTCGTGAGTTCATGTACCACTCTGAGAAATTTATCTGGCCAAACAACTGGCTGAAGTCTGGAGAGTTTGACCAGGATTTCATAACTCTGGAGGGAGGAAAAAGGAGACACCGTGGCAAAAATAGTTTCTCCACATTCATTTGGGAACGGAAAAGAGAACAGTTCAACTGTGATGGTAATTATATAATGTGTTGCCAAGACTGAAATGAAAATGTACAAGTCTTTGATTTTGCCATTAGTCATGAGACTAGGGGACAGTTCAGCGACAGGCGCCCCATTTCCTTGACTCTGCCCTACATATTCTTACCAGAACACCTGCATCTTTCCATTTTCTTCCCATCCACCTTCAGGAAATTAATAATTGCCCAAATACTCTCATACGGGAAATGTCTCTAACGGTGTAAAAAGTCTCATTTCAAAGTCTTACACAGAGGGGAAACATATTTGAATTACTCAAGCTAAGCATTTCAGGTGTGTTGAAATTATTCTGCCAGAAATGCTCTTAAAAATATGCTCACAACTGATACTACTTAAACCCTCTCCAGGGTGAAGTTCAACTACAGCTGAAATGTTCTAGTCAGTCTTGACAGGAAGGACAGCTGACGACTTAGGCAGTGACAGGTTGGTATCTTTCTTCAATCCAGAGTTTTGAGCACTGTCCACGCGTTAATCCCAGAGCCCTTTGGCGGTTTCCTCTTGCCCCTTCTGCTGAATGCCAGTTAATCGTGAGACTTGGCAACCTGGGCATTTCAACCACCCACCTTTACAATAAATGCAACCACACGCTCATACAATAGCATTGCTAGGAATAACTGCTGTTTTCCCTTCCTTGAATTTACTCCTCTAAATTCTTAAACCTCCATCTCAGGCTGTCAGAATGGCCAGTATCACTGATTGAAATTGAACTGGGAAATCACCATGACGTGTACCTAGGTCAGAAGATTCCTTGGCCCTAGACCAGGAGACTTGCTAAAATGTCCTATGACTTCCTATCTCGGCCTGGAGGACACTTCCTGGGACAGCAGAGAGAGGAGGTACGTTGCATTCAATCTCGACCTGAGCACCTACTGTAGGAGGGTTCTATATATATACCCTTTGTCCCTTAAGAAATAAAGTCTGGCTTTCCACTGGTCAATGCCTTATCTTCTTTTTCTTCATTTTCCTTCATTTGGTGTGTACAACAGTTTGCTTTCATCTTTACAGAGGACCCCAGATGAGGGCTCCTATCTCAGTGTTTATGTACCATTGCAGACAACCTTCTGTATTTTTTTTTTTCCCCTGTATGGGCAGCACCAGGAATTGAACCCGGGTCTCTGGCAGGGCAGGCGAGAACTCTGCCACTGAGTCACAGTGGCCTGCCCTGTATTTTTATACTTTATCTTTGTTAAAGCAGCAAAAAAGGTACTGCAGAGATGTCTTCCCTCCCTTAGGTGAAAATATTCTGGCTAAAGGCCATAATGTTTTTTTTTCATTTCAGATGAGTCAAAGGCCATTTTAAAACTAAAAAGCCCACAGCTTTAAATTGGGGTATAGACAGATTATATCACTATTAAATTGCTCAAACTTTATAACTGCATTTAAGGTGGTTATATAAGTGATATCCTTGTTTTTCAGGAAAGGTAAATGGCAGTATTAAGTGTACAAGGAACGTGATGTATACAACTTATACTCAAAGGTTCAGAAAATGGATTGGTTAGGTAGACATTCAGACACATGGATAGAGAGATAAATTATCAGGAGTGGGTGGGTAGGGATACACTGGAATTCTCTGTATGAGGGTTACATTTTTTTTTAACTTTCCTGTAAATTTGAATGTATTTCAAAATAACAGTTTAAGAAAAAAAACAGCAAAATCTTTCAGCCTTTGGCCCTCCCTGGCCTCAGCCCCCCTCCTCTCTCCATGCTTGGCATCTCTCTTTGGAGACACTCTTATCTGGGAGCTGGGCCACGCCCCAGTAAAGAAGCCTGCTGCTTGTCGGAGGATGGCCCACCCTGGACAGGGTTCACAGGGGAGTTCAGGGCCTCCTGGAAAGTCCTGGGGGAAGCCCCTGAGCAGACACCCGTCATCCATGAGCTCCTGTTTAGGGTGCACCCTGCCCCCTTTTGTCATCCCTCAGTCATCCTTAAGAACCATTTCTCTCATAGTCCTAGACTCAGTTTCCCCCTCCGTGGGTTTCCAGTGTGCCCGTGCCTGCCTTGGACCCCTTTGCTTGTTCTTCTGAGATTTTCCATTCCTGATCACCTCGTAGGGACCCCCAGGAGGCGCCTCAAAGGTGTGCTTCTGAGAAGTGTGAGGGACCTCTCACAGATTACCTGGGCTCATGCTGTGACACTGACCACCTGACCACATCAGCATGGACAGACACAAGCACCGAATCACACGTTCTTACTCCTATGATGAAAACTTTGCTCACTTTCGTTGGCTTCTCTGGATTCTCTCCTCCTCTGTATCATTGCTGTCTCCACACTTTCTTAGCCTTTGCAACTACACTCCTGAGTCTGTATCATATTCATGACACAAAGTAAAAACCTCTCTGGATTCTTTCTAGCTGCCGAATAATATCCATTTACCAACTGCCACACTTAAAGTTTCCATCTACTTCAAAAAGCAACCCTCACCTCTTATGACAATTTGATATTATATATATAAACATATTCAAAAGTCAGATAAACAAAAATAGCTTCAAAAACAAGCACTGAGATGTGACAATATGAGTTACAGATAAGAGAATGACTGAAGCATGGTATTCTGTAGGGCTACATTTCTCTTCCACTAGTATTTTCTCTTGGGGATCCATTTAGACTTAGCACGGTGATAAAAATATGCGGGAATCCTTAATCAATATCGACAAGATCTGGTACACACATTAGGATATGAAACTCCCTAAACAGGAGCTTATATATCTTCAAATTGTGTGTACGCACCAACGGGCATGCAGACGTACACATAACTACGCGGCTTTGAAGGAACATACCACCACAGACCAAACAGCCTATAGCTAAGGTGCTTTCCACACCATGGCTTTAGCAGATGGCCCAGGGGTCACGCAAAATGACATGACTTCGAGGCTTTACTTTCAGAGTCTAGGGGCACATGCTGTTACCTGCTGTCTTTGGTAGGCAGAAAAAGTTCTTTCCAGGTCTTCAAGATCTAGACTTTTAAAGACTTTCGCGTCATCGATTTCAGCCCAAACTGTTCCTTCCAGTTTGTTCTGCAAACATCAAGTTAAATAAATTCTATGTTTTATAGTTATACACAAAAAGGACCAGGCATGGTTACAAAATGGTTACTGCTGTGCCAAATTATTCATTCTACCAGATGCCCAAAGCGAGCTGGTTTGGGTAAACCATTCGTCATTTCTATCAGAAGCTTTATCATTTAAACATCTGAGCTGGTGAGAAACCCGAGGCCACATTAGAAGACGAGATCATTTAACAGCCAGGAGTTTTCCTTGCAGCGAGGGAATACCATCAGCTGCTAATGCTGTCTGTTAGAGGGGAGACTGGAACACACGGCTTACCTCAGGAAGCTTACACCAGTTGAAGGACTTGAGGGCATTTGTGGGCTGAGGAATGTTTTTCTTCTTAAGTGCCAAACCCAGCGGAGCACCTGGAGGTGGCATGATTCCCCCTAAGGGGGGAGGTCCTGGGGGAGGAGGGGGGCCACCTGGAGGGAGGGGAGGTGGGGGCGGAGGCAGCATTCCACCTGGCAGAGGCGGGGGAGGTGGGGGAGGGAGAGAGCCCGACCCAGAGGAAGGAAAGGGTCCCCCTGGGGCTCCAGGCGAGGGTCCACCTGGGATTGAAGCACAGACAGCCCTCTGAAAGAAACAGAAAGAGGAAAGGAGAATATCAGTGGGAGAACTGAATTCATGCAATGACTGCCAGAGTCCGTAATTCTGCCTACAATGTGTATTAGAGATTCACACTTCTGACGAGGGGGCTTAAAGGATCAGTAAGCCAAGTGGACTCTTCAAGGCCCTTATGGACTCTAAGTCGTCCCTTTGTATCTGGTACCTCTGTGCTTGTTTTTCAAAGCCTTCGCACATCTCTCTCTTCCTTCACCATCATGTGGTTTGGTTTTCATGAAATCAGTTCTCACTTTAAGAAGCTAACATGATTTCTCTCATTTTCATCAGGAGACTTATAAATATATAGTTACTGTATCCCAGTTTCTTTTTCTTTTTTCCTTTTCTTTTTTTTTTTTAAATAGAAGCTTTATATTTAAGATGCATGCCCTAAACCTCCCCTGCTGTCTAACTACACAGTAACAGAGTGAAGAAAGCTTATAACCATTGTGTCAGATCCTATGAAACGTTGCAGCTTCACTGCCCCAGTCAAGAGCTGTCTAGTTAAGGCTGCAGGGGCTGCACGGGTAGGGGAGGTCTCGCCAGCTGCCCAGGAACCAAGGACCTGCCTGGGGGAGTCCCAGCCTTCACGCTCACCCTGCTGAGCTCGTGGAGCTGTGCCGTGAGGTCAGCCACCTGCTGCTTCACTTGCTTATGCTCAGTAGTCTCCTTTTCAAGTTTCTCCTTCATTTTATTTAAAGTCTGCATCATCTCTTCCTTCTCCTGGGTCTTGGCATCACATTCTCTCTCTTTCTTTTCCAATTTCTGTTGTAGTTCATTGTGTTCTACAAACAAAACAATCGGACATGAAAACAGGAGATTCTTCAAAGCTGCAGCATGTTCCTGAATGATGGCAGAGACTGCAAGGCTCTTTCCTAGGTAAATAATCTTTCTCTTCTCTGGCAGGGGATGGAGTCATTCGCAATCTAAATGGTGTTCATGCTTGGAGGGGGCTTCAGGGGAACAAATTTATTAACTACAGTTGCAAAAGACTAAATGTTTTTGCATTTATAGTTCTAAAAATGAAAGGGTTTGAGCAACCACCAGTCGAGGAGAATAGTGCCTGTCAGCATTTAATTAAGAATTCTGTCATAGAAACGGCCCCTTTAGCTATACCAGGGAAAATGAATATCAAAACAGCCTCATAAAAGTCCAGCTTCTATTAGCTGTGTTTGCTTGCTGGCATCCAACTAACAGAAGGTCTGAAAGGAAGATCATGTACTGTGAGGAAGGGCTATTGCTAGACTCAAGATATGTCCTAGCATGGAGTCATTTCTCCTATCTCCCTCCCACCCAGAAGGCTACTTGGATTTAGGCATTATCTGCTTCAGACAATTACTAAAATTTGTAATGTTATCATCTCAATATTAAGTATCTTAAAGGGAGTAGTATTGCTTGAGCATGAGATTCATGGTAATTTGGGGAAAAAAATATTAGTTATCAGCTGTAGTTTTACTGACTTCCCCAGTCCTGCTAAATGGAACAGGCTATCAGTTTAGTGTAATGCTTTTTCACATTGTGAATGAATAGATGCTTGCTGATCTTGCACTGACAGGAATGATGAGCTTTAAAAAACAACAACCAAAAACCAATGACATTTAGGCTGTAGGTTTTTACTTCAAATACTTGGCCCCAATTCTTATTCTTTTTGCATAACAAATCCATTAGAGATCTAATC
Organism: Tamandua tetradactyla; assembly: GCF_023851605.1. Taxonomy (NCBI): domain Eukaryota; kingdom Metazoa; phylum Chordata; class Mammalia; order Pilosa; family Myrmecophagidae; genus Tamandua; species Tamandua tetradactyla. Next base: position 5,818,892 of record NC_135338.1, read on the forward strand.
TACTGGGGCAGAATTATACACAGCTGGTCTCTAAATGTAAATGTGCTAATGCATTTACAGTCTTACTTTCTTTGTCTCTTATCTTTCTTATTCTGTGACCCCCAAAATCAGAGTTTGCAGAGAGGGTTTCAAGGCACTAGAAATCAGTGGATCTTACCACCAGTCTTTAAGTTGATTGTTATAACTACTTCTACCATCCCACGGATGCTTCATTCACTTCTTCAGGGACATATTAAAAAACGCCCTCACGGTATCCCATTTTCTCCTCATCCTTTTCATTCATCTTTGACAATTATGAGACTAGGGACTTATAAGGCCAGTCATTAGCCTTTGCTGAATCTGGCTGTGTCTTGGAATCGCCTGAGACGTTTCAATATTTCAGGGCTCTCAGAAGCCAGTCTGGAGAGTGTATTCTAAAGGCTGGCTCAGGGCTTAAAAATCTTGGTTTTCAAATGCTTCTCAGGGGATCCTGCTCTATTGCCAGCAATGGGAACTTTCAGCCTAAAAGATCTCTCCATGAATGACATCCACTTAACTTCCACTCTCAAAGCTCAGTAAACTGAGCATTTACAGGGTATACTACATTAAAGAGAAATCTCTCAAATATCCTCCATCTTTCAAGTCTATAGCATTTCTGACTAATCTTTTCTCTGTAACCCCTTAGTACAGCTTTGCTACCTGAAGTTTTCAGAAAACAGTTAATTTTTCTGAAAACACCAAATCCTCTCTGATCCTCACACTGATCTCAGCCTTCTTCCTTTGCGCCCCCTCGGCTTCCTACCAAGAAACTGTAATAGTCACTATCATTTAGTGAGCAGCTACAATGTGCCAGGCACTATATCTGTCTAAATTTGTTTTCTTTTATTTGTTTGTCATCTAATCTTCACAATGACCCCGTGAGTTAGGTTTAATCATCATTTTACAGAGGAGGAGACTGGAGAAGAGAGGAGATGACTAAGTCCATTCGCACAGGCAGCGAGAAGTAGAGTGGAAAATGAGACCCAGAACACAGCACAGTGGCTGACATAGTCAGGTGTTCAGTGAGTATTCACTGACTGACTGAATGAATGAATGACTCTGTATCTTATGCCCTAGGTATCCTACACAACTTGCATACCTGAGTCTCCATGCTCTAAAGTGTATCCCTAACACATCTACTCGTTAACAACTTTCTCTTTGGTATAATCTCTCTTTATCCTAATTTTTAGTCAGTGTTTCTATTCTCATGATAGGCATTTCTAGGATTTATCTAGAAAAATGCATGTGCAGACCTCACTTATTTGAGACCAATCTGAACTCAAATGAGGAACTAATTAATAACAGCACTTAACATTTGGTATTTTTCTGGTTATCAGTGGTGGCCCTGCTTTTCTGCTCAATGGAAAAGGACAAATATGATGAGAGGAAAGGAAATGCTTAGACATGTCTTGAAATTTCTTTTTTTAGCACACTAAATTTTGGGGCGAGTGCCACTTTATCTCACTGGCTGTGAATGAATAACTTGGACAAGGAAAAGGAAGTCAGCTGAGGAGTGACCAGGCATGTGGCTCTTTTCGTAAAGGGGCTAACCTGCTACTACCCTGAAGGAGGGAGGACAGCTGCACTCATTTCTGTAAGTGGCTGGCATGATGACGGGCACAAGTGTCTCTGCTATCATTTGATGCCGAGTGATAATATAAAGGGCAGATTCAAACACTCACTCATAGCTAGTCTGTTAATGTTTCGTAACACAGATATCTGTAAAGGTCAATGATTTTCTGCATGATTTCTCTGTTTACAGCTGGTGCCAAATTAAGGTCATGTGGAAACTTGGGTGACTGAAGCCAAGCCATTCCTGCTTCTCTTTTATACTATCACAGGCAGTTCTGACTAATCTGTAGTGTCCCTTCTTTTATTTCTTAAAACTCAGGGTACATTACAGAGCAGTTACGGGGTGGGGGAAGCGTTCAGATGATTGGTATTAAAAAAACCTGAATTAATGAATATTAATTCAAGCTCTTCAAAAGAATTTATATGATTATGATAAAATATCTGGGTATCAGCATGACAACTAAAATGCGTTGACTCAAGAAAAACCAGTGCAAAATGCCCTTAAGACATGGAAAAAGAAAGGTTGTTTGATGCACTAAAGTCAACAAAAAACATGAATGCAGTTTTCCAAGATATACAGAAAGCAGGAAACCAGAGTCACCCATAACAATACAATCTCTTGTCAGGGCCTCATTGTTTACCTTTTCTCATTTTTTCTGCTTGTTCTTTCCACTGCTTCACTTCGTTTTCATTAACCAACCTGTAGAACAGTGGGAGGAGCGATCATTACAACAAACAAGAGGCCCACAGCTCCACCCAAGGTACAAAAAAGAGGTACTGCAGAAAAACCCTCAGCATGCTTAAATCCATTTAAACTCAGAAGTTACTCAGATTATTACGTATGTCTGTCTGTATGTATAAAATCATTCATATTTGGTTCACAGAACCTTTCAGCTTTCTCAAATGCTATTTTAAAGTAAGGTAAAGGAAATGTCATATTCTCCCCAGTATCTCACAAAAACAGCAAAATAAGAAGAACCTTACATGCGTACAACATTCTTAATGTTAAAGTTTTCCAAAGGCGTGGAGTCGGGATCCTGTCCTTTGTCATTTTGGATAACTATTTGCTGTATAATTCTATCTAGTAGTAGCCAGTACTGAACGGTATTTCCACTTCTCTTGTCTAAAAAAAGAAAAGAATGGTGAAAAAAACCTTCGAATTGTTTCTAAACCTGGATGAATAATTTCCAACAATGGTCACCCTTCAGAGACATGGAACCAGAGAGATGTTTAACAATGTTTGCCTGAAGATTTCTCAAAATTTCTGGAATTTTGACATGCAATGAAAATTTATTTGATTGAGAGGCACTCTCTATCCCTTTCAAAGTGGGCTGTAAGGCATATATTTACTTCTGATTCAAGTAAATTATGATTCATTCCATTTTGAGAATTTCACAAAACCTTTAAAGTTATGTTACAAAAGCAAGGCTTGGAATCCCTGATCTAAGTTTAATTAGCACTGTTCAGAAAACAGAGCTCTGTGGACAACGTCCAAACGTTCAACAGCACACGTGTAAATCACACACACACACACTCACAAGGCATTTGGAGGCAGTGGTGCAGGATGGACATGAAGTGAGGGTAAGCTTCACTGTGAGTCAGTCTTTTCCTGGTCAGTTCAAACATCTGAGTTGCACTTTTTGTGTCTATGTGAACCTATGTCATAAGAGAAAAAAAATCTAAGTCAAATGTACAAATTCCTTGATTCCCCTAGTGCAAGAGAAGAAAACCCAAGGTAAACAGAAACTAATCCCACTGCTTAGGTAGCAGTACAGAACCCTGATTTTGCTCTTTAATTACACTGGTTCATGGTAATGCCATAAAATACATTATGAGGGGAAAATTCTATAAGCAGATGAGTCAAATCAAATAACTGCAAGCACACGTACCAATTCAAATCTTTTAGCAAATTCTAGTTCATCTTCATTTCGGAGCATTTCAAAAAAATCTAAATGCCTGAAAGATGAATAAAGAAAAGTCACTAAGAGCAGAACAACTTGCAGACACAGAGGCATAAGAATCAGGACGTTGCTACTAAGTCCTTTCCTGAATTCTCAGCGATATCTCTAAGAGAAATAAAGCAATAAAATTTGAATGCTTTGCTTAACTATGCTCTTTCTAAGGAAAGAAAGACTCAAACACCATTTGAGTGAAATGAGATCACAGTAAGAGAAAATATTTAAAAGGCTAGGAGGTCTAGCACATAGTAGACAATTAGTAAATTACTAAATGTCTATGGATCTAAAAAAACAGGTTCAGATTCTACTTACGGATTCCTACTTGGAAAAACAGGCCCAAATGCCTACATTTCATGGGCTGCTAAATTAAAGATCCTAAGAGAAATGTTCACGCCATTCATTTATTCATTCAAATATATACTGAGCCCCTAATACATATTCTGCACAATGGGGATGATAAGTTTTATGAAGCTAACTTCACTGGGGTAAAAGAAATAGAGAATCATGGGAGGAGAAGTGAGTAATGTGGACGCAGTGGCTGAAAAGGGCCACTCTACAGGGAATAAGGAAATGAGCAGTTTGGACCAACTACGGGAAGGTCTTTTGATGCTGAAGGCCTGGAGCCAAGACTATGTCTGACATACCCATAGAATATCGAGGAAGAGTGAGTGCTGGAGTGCCTGAGTGAGGGGGAGGTAGTAGACGCAGAGGTCGGGGAGCTAGCAGGACAGCTTAGAAACAGTGAAATGATTGCAAACAAGTGCAAAGGAACAGGAATAGGGAAATTAGCATTCAAAGAACGCCTATCCAAGGTGCCAAGTGAATCCACGTTTTAGTCAATTTTCACAACAACCTTGTGAAACCACCTTTTCTTACAGGTATTGAAATAGAACAGTTCAAAAAATTGGATACATAGCAAGTAAGAGGCAGGGCTAGGACATGGATACAGATCTAATGCCAAAACCCATGCTAAATTCACTACACAGTATTCTGAAAAAGTCTTACTATGAAAACACTTAGCTGAATTAAAGTTCTGGAGCCAGCTCCTTATTATGCCACAGACAAGTCACAAGTAGGTCACGAGCTGACACTTGGTGAGGCATCACATGACACGACATGGAAAAAGCACCAACTATCTCTAGTCGTGATGATCTGACTTACCTATCCAATGTTGAATTTTCATGTTCCCTTAATTTATCTATTACAGGCTGAATTCCTAACATCAGAAATTCATAGCGAAGATGAAGTCTAAAGTCCAAACTTTCCTGAAAGTTAAAGGGTGATAAGTTCCATATTTATGCTTTTAGACTATATAGCAGTAATCATTCCTTTTTAAAAAAAAATTCTTTAATAACAGTATTTAAATTGTAGTATAAATGGTTCTTACCACTCCTGCGCCTTGGCTTAGCACTGCATTAATGAAGGACATGATAGCAGTCTTGAGATTCACTTCGTCTCGATAGCGCCCAGTGCTTTTATCCAAGTCATTAATTAATGTCTACCGAGGATGTAAATACATAAACAAAGGACTAAATTACTACTAAACTTATGCTCATTTCATTCTTTCTAGACTCCGGAGTTAGTTTTAAAATCTTGTGTTCAGACAAAATTATATTGGTCCACAAGAAGCCTCTTTTTAAAAAAAAAATTAGTCATATAATCTCAATTTTCAAAATTCTTACATCATGCAATGCTCCTATACAGTATATAAAAAGTACAAATGACTGTACTTCATTAACTCTACTTGCTTTTTATATTTGAGAAAAATATGGCAACATAATCTCGCTATTCCAATTGATCCTAAATCAAGAAAAGCTACCTGGAAAATTTCAGGAAACACCCTATTTAGATTCCAAAGAGGTATGCTACAAAATATGTGGGAAGCAGAGCCAGAAGGTCAAGTTCAGTAAATCCCAAAGGCCAGATTGATCAGCTGTAGAAAGTACATTCTACCCTGTTACTAAAACCTAAGAGGAAAGGAATATTTTAAGTACGCAATTGCCACAGGGGGAAAGTTCAAGTTCTGTTCCCCTTGCAGGGCCAGAAAAGGTACCTGGCTAGAAGGGGTGAATAAAAGACATGTGAAGGGGCACCTACCTGAAAGCGGGTTCTCTCGCTGGCATACTTCTGGTAGTGCAGCATGGCCTGCAGTACCTTTTTGTGGCCGCCGGGAACCAGGCACACAGCGCCCAAGATTTCCAGCACGGCCACCTTCGTTTTAATGTTCTCTGTGCTCAGACTCTGAGCAATTACATTAATACTCTCAGAATGAGCCAGGACATGAGCCCGACCTTGAGAGTTGTTCATTAGCGCCTTGATGCATCCGATGAGAGAGGTATGTATTCGAGACTCCGAGGTCTCGTAGTCCATGGTCTTCAGAAAGTTGAGAATACATGACAGGCCATCCAAGTCGATGAATCTGGTTACAAACCTGTCAAGAGGAGAAGAAGGCTAAAACAGATCAGACTTAACTCCTTCTGGAATGTCGTAATAGACCTTAATGGGAAAATTTAGGGAGCAGAGGAAAGGAAAAACAGTATTTATTTCCTGAAACATCGAAAAGCTTCCATTGATGAAGTCTTCTTAATGGCTTGGCCATCTCTTGGCACAGAGCTCATGGTCAGGTCTAACCAGAATTGTGAGGAGAGCTCAATTTCAGGTAAAGACACCTCAACAGCTACAAAGAACCAATTTCCAAATCATACGACCCTAAAAATTCAGGAGCAAGAGGACACCCAGAACTCATATGTTGTCTTAGATTAAAGTTATCCACTGACCCTCTGTCTTCACAACAGCCAGTCCCCCGACATAATTTCATGTGTTGACCACTAACTCAGGTCACTTATCAATGAAAGTCAAAGGGCATCCTTAAATTCCAGGCCATGGCTTGACAAAGAATGACTGTTTATATCCCTAAGTTTTGGGGGAGCAAAATGACATGCTACATGGAATTCCAATATATAAAACCATATTGTGCATTACTATAATTTTATTAATATTTTAAAATACCTACTGTAAAGCCAGTGAGAGTAATACATAATGTACGCCCACACGTTAAAGGTTCTGAGAAATTCAGAAGAATTGTAACTTGTTTAGGCTCACTACTGCAGAAAATGAGACACCCATTAATATCTGACAATGCAGAACGCACTGGGGGAAACCGTTAGTTAGGACAAAGGCCAGAAGACCTCTAACTGCACGGTGTTTGCCCCTGGCAACCACTCATCCACTTCTGTCTCCGCAGAGTGGTCTATTCTCAACATTTCACATGACTGGAATCATGCAGCATGTGGTCCTTTGTGACTGGCTTCTTTCACAGAGCATAACGTTTTCAAGGTTCATCGTGTAGTGGCACGTAGTAGGAGTCCGTTCGTTTTTATAGCCAAATATCCCATTGTACGGATGCACCACATGCTGTTTACTTCTGGGATATTGTGAATAATCCAGTATGAATATTTGTGTGCAAGTTTTTGTACAGACATATGCTTTCACTTTTCTTGGGTATATGTTTAAGAGTGGAATTGCTGGGTTACATGGTAACTCTATGCATACTATTACTGCTGAACTATTAAGCTGCTTTTCCAAACTGACAGTGCCATTTTACATGCCAGCCAGCAATGAAAGAGGGTTCCAATTTCTTCATATCCTCATCAATGCTTGCTATTATCTGTCATTTTTTTTTTATTTTAACCATCCTTGTGGGTCTCTACACATCTTTTTAATCAAGGAAATCAATTTATTGAATGTTCAATGAGTAATGTATTTTATTTCTGGAATATTTGACAATTGTAGAAAAAGAACAAGCAACCAAGCAAAAAGAAAGGAAGGAAAGAAAGGAAAAGAAGATCAGAGCCAAGAAGAGAAGAGAAAAAAATCTCAGTACATGCTGCCCAGGAACAGAATTACCTCATTGGTTTTGTCCTTAGAGCCGTCTTCAAACTCTCTATAGTTTTACTTCGTTCTTCTTCCTCTTCCTTCTCTAAAGCCAGCAGAGATTTTCTCTATGCAGAGAAAACTGAAGTCACTTCCTCAAATTCCATTTTTTGATTATAGCACAAATAATGCAATCCCACAGATTACATGCTACTATCACTTTTAGTTCAAATAAACCATCAATAAATCTATGATAAGCATTTAGTATAAGTCAAAATGTAGAGCAACAGCACCAAGAATTTTACAAATCTGTTTTCTCTACCACAAATCAGTTACTTTAAATTTCAAATAGGGCTTTAAGGAAATATTTAGAAATCTTAATAAGCAGAGATTAATTTACCCATAAAACCATGCTCTGATATAGATAGTGACGGAGATTAGAGCTGCGGTTGAATACAACACTCTGACAACTAAATTGATAACACTTCAAACAGAAGAGGCAAGCAGCAATTTCTCACTGCTTCTCCCATCCCCTGGCCAAAAGTGTAAGTCAAGACCAAGGGAGTTTTGTTACATATGTTATTATTATTATTTTTTGCATGGGCAGGCACCAGGAATTGAACACGGGTCTCTGGCATGGCAGGCGAGAACTCTACCTGCTGAGCCACAGTGGTCTGCCCCATACATTATTATTTAAGAGGAACAATTAAACTGGACCTGATAGTAAGATGGACAAGCTCTTCATATTAAAATGCTTAACTTCCAGAAGGGATTCAACGTTACTCGGAAAGCAGGACTGGAGGGGTGTGTGTGCGTGTGTGTGTGTGTGCACACTTGTGTGTGTGGGTATGTGGGCAGCACCCCATCCAGGCATCCGCTACAGCACTGCATCTCATAATTTAATGTGTATATGAATCGCCTGAGAATCTTGTTAAATGCAGATTCTGATTCAGTATGTCAGGGGGAAGCCTGAGATACTTCAAACATTTTTGACAAGTTTCCAGGCAACGCTCTTCGGCTGCAGCTCTGCAAACCTTGCTGCGAGGAAGGCGTGAAGTGAGCAGATCTCAGTCGACAGATCTAGTCTAAGATTATAATATATTTATAAAGTCATTAATGCTAGCAATATTAATAGATTGTTTAAACAACACACACAAAAAACGGCCTCTCCATTCCCTTTCACTTCATGATGACCTAGTTGTATTTTGATCCCCGGAGCTTTCACCCTTGCAGTTACTGACCCTTCTCCTTCATCAAACTCTCAACACATGCTCCTCTAGTCTCACTCTTTTCACTCGTTACCAATTCTGATAACATGCTTGGGGGGGAAACAGATCGGGATGCCTCAATCGAAAAGATAATTTTGACTTTTTACTAAATTTTTTTTTGTAATCAACAGTCTTATCATTACACAGCTAAAACCTAAATTTGACTCTGCGACGAGGAAGGTAGAGCCCAGAGCAAAGGAATACAATGGTATCATTTATGAACATTAAAATAGCAATCAACAGATTCTGTTGTTTTTTTAACTTGTGATTGTTTCTGCTAAAGCTGCCCTCTTGCTGGTGATGCATCTGGACAGCTGTCACCAGAGGATGGCTGGGGAAGAAGCTGCATGCAGAAATAGCCAGTGAATTTCACCACAGCTCCATGAGACCCATCCACTCGAAAATTCAACACAAATCCAGCAAAGAACAGTTAATCTCCTGTGGCACAGCTGAACTAGTTTAGGCTCTCAAGCAATCACTTTGAATTTGTAGTTCAAAATCAAGTCTTTTATAAATATCACTCCTTGTCCCTAAGCCTTGTTACATATAAGTGTCCAAAAATTCAATACTACACACATTTCTTATTGTGGGTCACTAATACTAAATAAAGATGTATGTATTTATTCTTTCAACTATCTTGCAGAGGGCGGAACATCTGAAAAAAGGCAGACTACTTTAAGTCTCTCCCTAGGAGAGTTGGAAGATTTATGAAATGTCAAAGAAAATTTAACTGGAATTTCTTTCCCCAATAGAAGAATGGAGCATTACCTTCCTTCTCAAAACAGAAGAGACTATACCCTTTTCTGTATGCGATTTACAATTAGATTTGCATCTCAGGTTGTACTGAGAAAACGGAGGATATGATAGATGGATGGACCTCACATTCTCATGACTTTCTAAAATAAAATGTTTTCTATCAAGTCTCAAGTTTTCAAGCCTCACATTTGACTGATAATGGAGGCACGTCTGCATTTTCTGCAGATGACAAATCTATGGCAAACATCTAGTACGCACCCTGGTGTACAGGCCGTGGGGTGGCCTCTTTTGGTGCTCTCTGCACTTAGGAAATCTGATCACAGGAGAAATGGGCCAGACAAAACACATCTTGCTGAAGGGGCTTCTGGTCAAAGGTGCTGGGGGTCTATCAGAGCTTGCAGACCGAGAGATGTGCCCAGGCCAGGCACAGAAATCATTCCTGACTGGGAATCTGGAGCTCAGTTCCTGTTTTAAGCATTTCTTTGGTGTGAAATTAATAAGCCAGTCCACTAGGCACACTGGACTGCACCTCACATCCCTCCTAGAGAGTCCACCAAGAAGCCACATACAAAGAAAGTCAGGGCCTTCTCAAACCTGTTAGCCCACACTCTCATTATGCCCTTTTTTATTCTTTAAAAGGCAACAGTTCACTCAGGGGTCCTTTAAAGAACAAAGCATTCTTGTGATGAGGCTTATGTAAAGTAACTGAACTTGTTCCACAAACAGCTTCACAGACCAGTAAGTGCCACAGCTCTTGACCTGGACTAGTCACCAGACTTTCGAGGCATTAAATAAAACAGATGTCTGCCCCACCTCAGAACAGTTGGAGTTGGTAAGCCTGGGGGGTGAGGGTGGGTTATCAGGCATCTTTTATGTACCACAGGGTTTTAAAACCCAAATTAGTGACAGGCAAACTGGACAGGAGTCTTTGGGCTCAGAACGATAGGTCTGAATTCCAGCTCTACCACTTCTTCATTAGATGACCCTGGTGACTTTGGGTCTCAGACGCCTCACTTACAAATAACATTTATAACACAGCCCGCTTATAAAGATTAAAAACATGTAACGTGCCTGCTACGCTGCCTGCCACGACTGTCCGCTCAATGAGCAGTAGCTGTTACTGACACCGAAGACAATGGATTATGAAAGTGTGGTTAAATGCTCCTTCAACAATTCCCTAAGCAGACAGCTATAGTGGCCCAGCCATGAAAGCATCTGGGGGAATTCTGTGCCTTTTCAGTCTCTTGGGACAATGCCTCATAAGGGTTCTGCTGTGTAGTGTCAAGAATTCTGTGATATATTGACCAGAACTATGGGAGGGGAAGGTGGCAGGGAATAAATATAGTGGGGAAAACAGAAAACCCAACATAGAGTTTTGTTTCGTCAGGTCTACTTGCTCCTTCTTTATATCTGCAGGAGTTCTGAGGTTTCATTAATTCATAGACAGTTAACCCCTTTTACTTTTGACACTCGAAAACATGTTGGCTAAGTCCTTAAAAGAACATTAGAAAGCCTTTTTAGATGTTTAATACATAAAGGATAGCAAAGTGACTGACAATTTACTAGCCTTGAGATGCTCTTGGGAAGGACTCTGAGTTAGGACCTGAATACAATTAAAATGTAGACAGCTCAAAGAGTTGTCCAAGGAACTAGACAGAGAAGAATGGCGCTTCCTAAGTAAGTACCATGTGTTGGCACATCACAGACCCTTTTACATAGGAATGGGCCAGGTCTGCTCTAGACAAGGCATGGACTAAGTCACTGAAGGACAAATTAATCCAACTGCTCCCAAACTTGAAGAAAGGAAAAATCCACGGTGTTTTGTTCCTCTGCATTTACAGAGGGTATTCATTAACAAAGAAACAACTTCCCTTGTTAGACATCAGACAATGCTAAGCTAATTAAAAAGACTGCCTGACAGTTCTTTTCTTCTCTTCCCCTAACAGCCAAGGGCAAGAATTCAGAAAATTGCCTTTAGCTATAAATGTCTCTGAATTATTATTGCTTGGATGCACAGAAAATTCCTGATGGTCATCACAAATCTCAAATTCTGTTAGGGTATTCACACAAATGCTGAGATCACCCTTTCCTCATTTTTGGCTCTGTGTAGGTTGTTTTGTATACAAAGGAGTTGCTGGTTATTTTCTGCTATACTTTTAAGACTAGAAACCCTTGGGGCAGAGACTTATGTAGTTTCTTCTATAATTCAAACAGCTCTGTGCACATTTACCGCGTTGTTTATTATTCATTGTCTGACAGCAGGGAAAGCATCTTCAAAGAAAAAGCGAGAAAAGGAGTTACTAAAATTCAAAGCCTCTAAGGTTTAGCAAAAATGTGAATGATTCATTTATTACAGTCAGTTTTTTAACTTTTGAAACAGAAGCAAAATATTGGACAACCCAAAATGTTTGCTTAAGTGATAAGAAACGCACTAATTCTCATAAGGCCTCTGGCAAAGTCAGGAAAGAAAGGTGGAGAAATGGATCATGTTAAGTACCATCTACTTTGATGTTATGAACTCAAAGTTGAATCTAATGAACTGATCATGAGCGTGCCCACTGATAATAATATTGTTATGTAAATGAGTAAAAGAGCACCCAGGGCCCTGTAAAAGCAAGAACCCAGGAACTAACCAAGCCTCCAGTGAGAAAGAGAATGGGGGGACTATCATGATAGAACAAACAGCTTATTTATATCATTTTTAAGTGATATTAACTTTTAGAATAATGCTGCCCAAGCAAAGCTCTAAATGAGCAGTAACAGCAATTATGAGTTAATGTTGATCACAAGCCAGATTTAAGATTACATTTCTTCTTATAATACTAAACTCACTTATATTTTAGTGTGTGCTGATTTTATTTAAAGCCTACTGGAAAAGTCACTTTGCCAAGCACCACTCCTGTCCCATTTTCCCAACACTGAGTGCTTGGACTGGAATTTGGAAAGGTAATTACATCTGGTAGCTCTTACTCAAGCGAATTTATTGTGCAACTGTGTGCTTTGTACTAGACTTAATGTTTTAACTGTGTGTCATAGAACATAAAGTATACCTACAGCAGCCATGGAATTAAGCTGATCAATGTAGAATTCAGGCCAACTTGTAGCTCCCTTGTTTTCTTCCTGGTCCTAAAAGGGAAGAAAAATGTGATATTCCATCAGTTGCGTACACACAACAGACAAGCACATCAGATTTCCAGGGCACACGGCCACTGGCCCACACAAACTATTTAAAGACACTGTGATGGGAGTATTTATTTATTTATTTATGAATTTTGGGGGATAGTATTTATTTTTAAATGTGCGTTTTTAAATAAGCAAAATGCCTACCTCACTAGGAGGGTCCTTCTTGATCCAATTTCCAGAAAAAGCGCTAAAGTTGGAATTAGGTGTGACAAAGAGGACATTTAAACAGAAACGTAGCCACACCATGGTACAAAGTTGTTTTCCTCCTGAGGCACACTCACATGGGGAAAGACACTGAGTTTGTTGTAAGAGAAAAAGATCTCTTGGTCCTATACTGCACTGAGAAAATAGTACTGCTGGACTACACGTCTGGATAAAACCTTCAGAAGGAAACTCGCCTTTAAAATGACCACAGGATTTAGCTGATTGTTAATCAGACCTTTTCACTTAGGTTATTTAGACTTCTGCAGACAGTACAGTTTGAAGAAGGATTTCATTGAGACGGCTAGAACTACGTCCTGCTTCATTTGGAAGGCAGAAAAAAGTCTGATGAGTGGAGGGTAGTAAAACAAACACTTGTTCGCCCTAATGCCAGCCCTCATGATGTGGCAGTTTGGGAATTTGGAATTAGTGAGTCTGAGGTGAAAGGAACTAAAGTCCAAGGAACTTGGGAACTGATCCTTAAACCACTCTGGCCAGTCCTGTTTCTGTCAAACCAGGGGGATTAGAAGCCAGCCCCACAGTGCCCAGGGCTCCTGAGGTCCGGAGATCTGTGCCAGCCTGACCTACACCTCTAAAAACAGGAAGGCAACTGTGGGCTGTGACCCACAGGACGGTCAATACCATTAAAAGGCGCCGTTGCTGTCTGAGATTTGTTTGCCTGTTTTCAAGTCCATGTGCCCTTGAGTCATTTGTGTGATCAGATGAAAGCAAAGTTTATGTTATCCTCTAGCTTCTCTTTCAGAGAGCACCTTAGTACAAACGATTTCCCCTGTCCCCTTGGAGAAGATGTGCCAGGCACATGTAGCTATTCCCTGACAATGAGGCGGTCACTACCTATTTTGTTTGTGGAGACACACAGAGAGCTCTATTTATTGATGTAAGGATCTCAGTCCTTCGGGCTGTGATTTTAAGGTGGGACATTTAATTTCAGTCCTGTACTTTATCTCAAAAAATTCTTTCTCTAAGCATCTTTCCATGCAGGCCTACTCAGGTGGGATAAAAGAAATTTCAAACTATCTGAAAAGCAGTTACAAAAAAGTGGCAAACTCTACAATTGGGAATGAGGTCCTACAATTTTGTATTGCTTAATATAATACCAGGATGCATTCCAGAGTATTTTGGGCAGGTAATTAAAAAGTATTGGCAAAGTCCCTTGAAGACTGGAGAAAAAATATGGAACTATTGAATTTTCTTACCTGAAAACTCCCTGATACTCTCTCAAACATTAGGGGCTCCCAAGTGAACAGGCCCAGCCCTTGATCTTCAGTCTTGCTCCTACAAAACTTATTCCTGTAATGAAGAAGCTCAGCCTACCTATACCTATACCTGAGTTTCTACCTGAGGACCTCTTTTGTTGCTCAGACGTGGCCTTTCTCTCCCTAAGCCCAACTCTGCAGGAAAAGTCATTACCCTCTTCCAATGTGGGACACGACATCCAGGGATGAGCCTGGCCCTGGCATCCTGGGATCAACAATGTCTACCTGACCAAAATGGGGGGAAAAGATGTAACAAAATAAGGTACCAGTGGCTAAGAGATTTCAAATGGAGTTTAGAAGCTATTCTGGAGGCTACTCTTATGTGAGCTTCAGTAAGATATTGCTAATTGCCATGGTACACCAAGCCCCAACAGATAGTATTTCTGTAAATCCTAAAGAATACCCAGGGCTCTATCTGAGACTCTATAAAAGTTTCACTCACTAAGTTTATTTTTCAGAAACCTAAAACTTCTAGATGGTTCTTAAGCCAGACGAGCCTTGAAACCCAGAGTGACCAGTCTTTCCAAGTGCATCAACCAGTTGCATCCCCTTACCCCATAATGTCAACACCCCTTTTCAACATGAAGAAGTTGGAATGGTTGATGCTCAAATATCCCTAAAGACTGGGAGAAGGGTCAAAGGAGAAGGAGGAAGTAGAACAGAAAAGATAGGATTTAACAGATGAGTATGACTGCTGAATCATTATATTGATATTTCTTTTTAGTCTCCAGTGTCTTAGAGCAGTTAGAAGGGAATACTTAAAATTGTGGAACAATAACCCATACCAGACTTTGAAATCTGTTCTATAACTACTTGTTAAAATGTACTTTGGAATTTATCGCTTTTTTGTATGTACGTTACATTTCACAATAACAAAATGTAAAAAAAAAGGGGGGGGGGAAGGGTTAAATTAACTATTGCTTATAGTACTTTAAAAGTTGGCAGTAACTGATACCTGAACTTGGCAGTTTGCATATATGTCATCTGGAGAGTGAATAAGCCAGAGGATGGGGACAAAGGCCACAGAAGGGACTTTGAACTTGGACTGTATTACACTTCTCTGGCTTTAAATAGTTTAGGAAATCTGATGAGCTTGTGGAACAGCCCTTGATTATAATTTAATGTGTTAATAAAATAGCTATATGGTAGTGTAAATACCAAGCCCCTCTCTCCTCTTAAAATGGATTATTAAAGTTAGCAAAACCCCACACATAGTTACCAACATGTCTAACAAGCCAAAACCCACAGTGACACTCAGTGTTATTTGAACCTATATATATATATAAAATGAAATAAAAGGTGCCAGATCTTTCCACACCTCAAACTGGGGCAAATTTCCAAAACTGAAATAAAATCAAGTTCCATATTCGAGGTCCCAAGAAAGCCTGTGTGTTGCAAACTTAATAGTCACTATTACAGAACAGAGATCATTTAGAAACCGAAGATTACCATATAGAGAGAAATCTTTGCACTCTGAAAATGTTGTAATAATGTAAACAGATTAAGAGTAAACTTAGATACCGTCGTCAAAATAAAGGGAAAAAAAGCTTTGTTTTATTTCACATGCCTGGGTGCTGAGAATATCAAATGAGCTAATGTATGGGAAAGCATCTTGTAAATGTACTAATTGTTACCACTCTCTCTGTATAACTGGGGGGGTGATTATCAGACCTCTTCATTTTGGCAATGCATCTCCAGTTTCCCCCGAGTGACCCTGGGGAATATGTGCTGCAATAGCCAAGTGAAACTCTCATCTGTGAATCACCTCTTTCCTTCTACTTTGTGTGGCTGTTAGTCTATCCTTCTGCAAAGGCACAAGCCAGGAAGAGAGAATTCCACTGTTTCATAAACAGCACCAGACACTAAGACACGTCAAGTGCGCGACCCTCTCCTAAAATGTCCATAGAAGAAATTGCTCATAGAAGTGCAAGGTACAATTTTTCTGGAGGGTAATTGGATTTTATGTATTGCAGAGCCTATGGCATTAATATTTTTCTTCAAGCCATCTATCTCAATTCTGTTTATTTGTTCTGTGGATACGATATACAAGATTTTACAAATTGCATTAGTTGTGATGGAAGCAACAACAACATCCAACACTTACATAGCTTACTGTGTGTCTAAGCACTGCACTCTTCATTTAATTAGAATTCCTCTCTTTTAATACAGATTGTTGGTAACACTTAATGGCATCTAGAGAAGATTGCCTTATGGGAACACAAATTCCAACATTTCCATTAAGTGCTCTTTTTTTATTCTGCCTAAAGAAGGGCTAGTTCATGTTGAAATTTAGTTTTGTTTCCTCTTGAAAGTGTTATAAAAATGTATGTTTATATGCCTACCTATAGAACATGTATTAGATAATTAGAATAGATTTATATAAATAGTTTATGTTATATTTATATTTTACTGAAGAGGGAAAAGAGACATTAGATGAGCTGACAAGGGTCATACTGCTGGAAACTCAGAAGTAGCAAGAAAGAATCAGCACAACCCCTTTCCTAAGATTAGCCCTCATATTATTCACAAGGAGTGTACACTAAATGCAAAACTGGATTTCATTCTTAACCCACTTTACTATAACAGAACTCAAACATGGCTAGTAGCCAAACATGAGTTCAACTTTTTCTAATCCCCTTGCTATTTTTGCTACATTAAACATGTTTGAATACTATCCTAAAGGCCTGCTCTCTTACCCAGGTTACCTGATGCCCCTAGTTAATCACCTGTACAAGTCTTCTACCTCTCTGTCGATACCTTATCCACCTTAGACATCTGGGTACAGGCAGTCCTTCAAGCTTTTTCCTAACTAGTTTTCCAAGTCTGTCACATACTTCAGTCTAAAGCCCATCTTCATGGGCATTTCTCAAGAGCATTTGAAAATTACTGGTTAGCACTGAACAGTTTGGGACATCGGAATTATAAATAAGTACCTCCATAACCACATACGTATAATCCTACAGCCTTCAATAATTCCATTAGAATTTTTCCCTAATAAGTAAGAATATTTATTTCATTCTATTCTAAAAGAAAAAAAATGCTCTCTTTTAATGTAGATTGTTGGTAACACTTAAAGGCATCTAGAGAAGGTTGCCCTATGGGAACACAAATTCTAACATTCATATTAAGTGTTCTTTTTTTATTCTGTCTAAAGAAGGGAAAATTCACATTGAAATCTAGTTTTGTTTCCTCTTGAAAGTGTTATAAAAATGTATGTTTATATACAGAAGATCTATTAGATAATTAGAATAGATTGATATAAATAGTTTATGCTATTAAGTTCTCCACTGATCTTTTTTTTTTCCTTTCTTAATTTACAAGTATCACTTATTTTTAGAGAGATGGTATGGCAGAAGGAAGACTAGACAGGCTCTCCGAAGATACAATTCCAGACCTTACTTTTTTATTTACTCTGCTGGCATCTTTGGGGCAAGTTTGAATATCTCTGAGCTTCATTTTCCTTCTCTCCAAAACAAGAGGTTGAGAC
This sequence comes from Tamandua tetradactyla, assembly GCF_023851605.1. Classification (NCBI taxonomy): domain Eukaryota; kingdom Metazoa; phylum Chordata; class Mammalia; order Pilosa; family Myrmecophagidae; genus Tamandua; species Tamandua tetradactyla. The sequence goes on from NC_135338.1 coordinate 5,836,485, forward strand.
TAGCTGTTTCTAAAGTCCCTACAACCCTAAAATTGGACGTCATGGGAAACATAACGTGTACTGAACTTAGATTGGTGTCCCAATGTTGAACTTCAATAATACATTTTTATTTGTGTTGGTCACTGATTGTTACAAAACTATTATTTTCAACAGCTATTTTGTTTTTGAGATAATTGGGGGTGCAGGGATCCCAATATTAATTATTTTATTATTTCTCCTTAGTAGGTTGTTGGACATCAGTAAGAGAATATTAAGGACAAGATCTCCTGGTGAGCAGAATTAACCTAAGCCACTTTGATGTGCATTTGCTGGCAGTCTGCAGTGACTGCAGTTTTAACCTGGTTTCTAGGTTGTACACTTTGCTCTCATTATCACAAACTTTGAAAATGTCTTTGCTAGGAAAGACATTTCTAGCAAATGGACAGAAAGTACACGGGTCCTTCCTGGGCATTAATTTTTTTAAAATCAGGCTTTAATCAACAAACTCATTTAGAAGGTAAAAAAATAAAAATAGTCTTTCTAACCCTGCTTCATTTCCAACTGGTAAACATTTTCATTCCAAATCTCTGATCAATAGCTAGGAAAAAATTCTAAGACATCCTCTCCACCCTCTTTAAACCACAATAGTGAATTTACTTTCCGTAATTTTCACTTTCCCCATAAGAATAATTTTTACATTGTCTCTTAATTTGTACTCTTTCTGGGATAAAAATTCACAGCTATATCCTCAGATTTCTGTCTCATCTTTCTCTGTCATGTCTCTCTACTAACTCCAAGGCATCTGTGTTCCACTTCTGTTATCACTATTGACAGACATATATAAACCCCTGGCCACTCACTAGCTTGTGACTTTTAGGCAGGCAAGTTACATAACCTCTTTGTGACTCCATTTGAGTTTCCTTACCTGTAAAATGGGTGCCTACCTCAAATAGTCATCGTGAGAATACAGGACACACGGCAAGCGTTCAACCAAGTTAAGCTATGATGACAATGATATTGTTCCAGGATCTCCTGGAACTCTTGTTCTAGGTCCCACTTACTAGACTTTAAATTGGAGCAACCAGTTTGGAGGTATGTTTTGGCAATAACAGTACAAATTTAAAAAGCCTTTGACTCTCTAAGTCTGCTTTCAGGAATTTTGCCCATAAATTACATGTGCACACTTGCACAGATACATGTTACAAAAATTTTTCCCTGCAGCATTGTTGGTGTCAGCAAATAATAGAAAAGGAAACAAATGAAATGTATGGAGAGGGGAATAGTTGAATAAATTACTATAAGCAGTAGTAAAGAATGAAGTAGAGTTAAGTAGTGATGTAAAAATGAGTAAATGTATTGTGGGTAAGTATTTCAGAAGAGTATTATTATTTCCCCTCTGTAAGTGGAAAATGTATATACATTTTATATATAAACAGTTCCAGAAATATATACAATAAAATGGCTACCTCTCAGGATCAGTGGGGAAGGTCTTTTACTTTACAAACTTTGTACAATTTAAATCTTTATCTTAACAAAGCATGTGCTATTTTCACAATTAGAAGAAAAGTTCTTAAGCATTTACTCATTCTGTTAGGACAAGAGCTTTTTTTTCTGATGCTATATATAATGTGTAATGCGCGGACACTGCGGCATTTGGGATGTCTCTGTTTTCTACCCCAAGACACTCCCGATAGCAAATAATTAAAAGCATTTATGCATCAATTGTCTTCTGTCACACAATTTTCTATTTCTGAAACATCTATGACCTCAATAGCAACTTTCTATGCAGACACAAAAATTGTGTGATTTGACCTAAGAGTTATACACCTGGAACATGCTAAAAATTTCTAAATTTCCAAACTTAACATATTTGGAGATTTATGTGGCAAATGATTACTTGGTAGCAGCTGAAGTCTTTCATTGATCTAGGTGAGGCTCAAAGTATAATTTAAAAACCTAAGTCTTTAAGTAAGAATAACTTCTTTGGAGATTACCACAGGACAAGTTTTTCATTAGATCATTTGCCAGATAAACTTTAAGTACTTGGAGAGTTTTTCCAGTCCAAATATCCAGTTTCAGATGCTCTTAGTAAGGCCCAAAAACAGGCTTTGCAGAGGTCATCCTGTGGGAAGGATGTGTTCTGTGGTCGTCCATTAGACAACAAATCGCAGGCTGAAGCAGCCTTTACTTGGTGTCCAAAAGCCATAAATCTCCACCAGTTCTGTTGTAACCCCAAGTTCATAGGTAATATCTGTCAGGACAGAAGGACACTCTTTCATTGTCTAGACTGATTACAAGCAATGTATAATAATGCCACCAATTCACAAATACTGAGGCATGTTAAGGATTAACCAAACAAACCTCAATAGCAGAAAGATATCATTTCAGTGTGGTACCAAGTAAATTACACTCTAATAATTTTCAATACAGGACAAAAGCAACTAATTATTCTACTAATAAAAATTTGTCCCATTTGCAGAGAAAATGCTATTAGAAAACACGTTACATGAATTAGTTCTTGCAAGAATTACTTCAAAGATACGACTCTTGTATAAAGAGGGTTTAAGTCCAGGGTACAGGGAGAAAACTGCTATTGCATGCTATGAGCTATGTTCAAAAGGAAACCATCAGCACTACCATAGCAACAGCAGAGGGAAATAATGGGGGGAGGGACAAGAGTTAAGAGGAGGTTTAGATTTTCTGTTTAGCGAGGGCGTGTTTATTGGTTTTCTTTCTCTTGGGAACAAAGAAATTATCTAAAATTGAGAATGTTGATGGACTGTGAACTTCATACCCTCTATGTGATGCCCGATGAATGCAGGTGGCTGAAAGATGCACTGATGGAGAAGTAGATTGGTGAATGATGGTGCACACTTATGGACGAAGGTTGTGCTGCTACAAAAAGGAACAAAATTGTGAGGCATGCAACAATGTGAATGAACATGTGGGACATTGGTGAGACACCTTTAGAAAATGCTTATGAGAAAACAGGGGCCTAGACTGTAAGCTTTTAGAGCAGACACATTAAATCCGGAGTGGTGATTATTTCTGGATTTTGAGAGGCTGTTTTATATGTATAACCTGATGCTTGGAGATAAGAGCAAAGCTGAACTGGTTAGGGTTAAAGTAATTCAGAACCTAGGGGTAAGGAAGACAGTGTCTATATTTTAGAACCACACATATTCTTTGAAACCAATAGAAGAAAGGTTTATTTGGTCTGGAACTGAAATTTTCTGTAATGCATAATCTAATTCAACCTATCTGTATAGCTCATTTGAACAACTGAAACACAGGGAGCACAGGATAATAAAGAGATACTTTAATTATAGATTATTGTAATGCCTGGATACATCCTAGAGTATATTAAGCAGATAATCAAAAAGTATTGGCAAAGTCCCCTGAGGGATGGGAGAAAGAATGTGGAACTATTACACCTTACCATCAGGAAATCCCCTGATACTGTGTCAAACTTTAGGGACATCCAAATCAATAGGTCATGTCCTCTATCATGACACTTACTCTTCTGAAGCTTATGTAGGTAGCAGAGAAGTTTAAACTGACCATAGGCATGCCTAAGAGTTACTTCTGGAGGACCTCTGTTGTTGCTCAGATGTGGCCTCAGTCTTTCTAAGCCCAACTCTGCAAGTGAAATCATTGCCCTTCCCCCTACCCGGGACATGACATGCACGAATGAAAGTCTCCCTGGTGACATGGGAGAGGATTTCCAGGGATGAATCCAGACCTGGCACCCTGAGATCAACAATTACATCCTGACCAAAAGGGGGAAGAGAAGTGTTAACTAATAAAGTATCAGTGGCAGAGAGAGTTCAAATAGAGTCAAGAGGCTACTCCGGAGGTTGCTCTTACACAAGCTTCAGTTAGACCTTGCTACCTATCATAACCTGCCAATCCCCAACCAGGACCATTCCAGCCAATCCTAAAGAACACCTAGGGCAATATATAAGATTCCACAAGGGTTCCATGCATGAGAGTAACTTTCCAGAAACCTACAACCTCCAAATGGGTCCCTGATCCAGAAGATCAAGTCCTGAAACATTAAGTCCTGAAACCTAGCCCAGTCTTTCCAGAACATCAAATAGTTCCATCTCCCTACCCCATATTAGTACAGACCCTTCCAATACAAAAATGTAGACTTACCATAGCCCAAACACCCCTAAAGAGAGAGATGGAAAGATCAAAGGTGATGGAGTTATACAGAGAAGACAGGATTTAACAAATGAATATGAATGCTGAATCATTAAATTGATACCTCTTTTAGTCTCCAGTATTTTAGAACAGTTAGAAGTAAAAATCTAAAATTGTGGAATTGTAACCCATGTTAAACTCTGAAATATGTTCTACAACTAGTTGTGGTGCTGTGCTTTGAAATTTTATAGCTTTTTTGTATCTATGTTATTTTTCACAAAAAAAGAAGGAAAAAGTCAACTGTGATGATAAAAAATATTTAAGCCCTCTAGCCTCCTATATTCTGGAACAGCTAGAAGGAAAAATATGAGGATCGTATGGTAGCCCATGACAAACTCTGGGATCTGTCCTGTAACTACCTGTTGAAGAGTGCTTTGAAAACTATTGCTTTTTTATTCCTTTGCTTTGTATATATGTTATATTACACAATAAAAAAGTTAAAAAAAAATAAAAAGAAAGAAAACATGTTAACTGTGGTAGTGTGCAAGATCAGTGAGTTCTAATCCCTGTCAATGAACAAAATAGTAACTGGTGCATTAAATTGCCATTCCTATCCTGGATTTCATGAGCCCAATACCCAAATATTAATGAATGCAACAGATGTTAAATAAATTCACTTTATACCTATAATGAAAAAAAAATGAGGAAGAAAATGGTAGATAGGCCAAAATATTTTATACTACTACATTCCCATGACCTGTGGCATCTAACTTAAGTGAATCATAAGAAATAGGTACCTATGTGGGTTCAAGCAACAGAGAAGGATGAGCTGAAAGGATCAAAGATAGAAAAAAATATATTGGAGACTCTGCCAATAACTTCTGCTAACTTTCCCTTCCAAGTCAATAGAATGTGAACATCATTTCCCAGAAGATGACTATGATGAGGTCTGGAACACTCTGCTAGACTAGGAATCAGGAAACTTTTTCTGTGACGGTCCAGAGAGTAAATATTTTAGGCTTTGTAGGCCATACAATCTGTTGCAACTACTCAACTTTGCCACTATAGTGTGAAAGCATTTGGTGAAATGAATGGGCATTGCTGGGTTCCAATAAAACTTTATTTACAAGAACAGATGACTGGCCAGTTCTGGCCCATTGGCCATAAATTCCCTACCCCTGTGCTAGACTAAGCTTGGCTCTCAAGAGGGCTTGAGCATATAAAAATTACAACTTAGCGAATAACTATTTCACATGGTTTCCACTTTCCCTGAAGCCACACTGTCCAGCAAGGCCCAATTGTAAGTTAGGATCAGCTCATAAAGTGTTTAGAATTTGTCCCGGAACCTACACTTTTTCTAAAGAAGAATCTGTGACCTACCATGTCTGAAACGTCTACCTCCTTGCCAGACTCATTGCTCCCTGAAAGTAGTTCAACTCTGCTGTTTCAAATGGCATCATGAGGTCCTTAAATCCTGATATTTGCCTCTTCACTGGGAAGAGAAGAACCAGCAGGTCCAAAAAACCTGGGTTCCTGAGACTGTTTCACTCTGTCCTTCTAACGCCTACCACCAGCCCCTTATGGTAGGTAAAGCTAGAACCTAAATTAGAATCTTGCCAAATGAAGGCAGTTGGTTTCATAAAATAATTCCTATGCTGTCACATTTCAAGATAGCCATTTGGTCCCTGGGACCACCAATTTCATTCACAATTTTTGGCTACTGCCACAATTATACATCAAGTGCATCTGCTGTTAAAATCTGGTTGGGCCCACACAAGGAATTACTATAGAACAGTGGCTTCTTCATCTCCCAGGAAATCCAACACCTCCTCCTAAGCTTCAGCATGGCAGTCATCTTCCAGAAAAACTCAAGGGTGACTTGCAATAACAAAGACTTTCATATTTAGCCTTTGGAATCATGGAATAAGAGCAAATATCTTCCCAGTTTTTGTGATTTACAAAACATCTGGATGATTTAAGGAAAGCTGTCACAGGTCTTTATACCTAGCCCTTGACCCTAGGACACTCTGGCCCAAATTTCCCCTCAGAGTGGACCTTTATTTAAGGTCACCAGCAGGGATAGATCATCTGTTCTCTGAGAGAGGGCTTCCAGAGGTCTGCAATCTTTTGGAAAGAGCACACTCACTAATTGCCACTTGTAACTTCCACTTTGGAGTTTAATTCTGCCTTTGAGAACTGTGCAGACTTAGTCTAATCTCTCTATAGACAACAACCCGACAAATATTTAAACAATTTGAGCAAACATATCATATCCTTGCAAAGTCTTCTCTTTATCAAGCCAAAAATTCCCCACTGGCTATACACACAATTTCATCTTCTTCAATTCATAGATAAATTTCAAATTTTTTATAAGTTCATCACACCCTCATGTGCATGTACTATTTGCAAAGATAAACCCAACAAATATATCTAAATTTCCATTGGAGGTCTCTTCTCACATGCTTGTACCAATAATACACAACTCTAGAAAGACTCTACTGAGAGATCATCCAGAAGATTTCAGACCAAAATATCTTTCCAATCAAGAGGAAATACAATAGCATCTCACTCTCTTAATAGTCCTCAATGAATTTTATATAAGACTTAAAGTAAAAGACATATGCCATATGAAGCAAAAAGGTAAGCACATATAGCCCTTGTTTAATTAATATACATATTTTAATAAAATTGGCCATAAACTCAAGTAAAATTCATTTTCTTAGTATAAGATTAAAGATGCTTTATCTCTAAAACAGAAATCTATGCTAACAGGATGGAAAACAGGTGAATAGGACCTACGCTCACTACCTGCCAAGAAATTTTGTGCTCCCCTCCTTCTCTGATCTATGCAGGTAGAAAGCTTAGTAGGGAAGATTAAAAAATGCCATGTTTTCCCATAGAGAACCTCACACTATCTTATCATGTACTCCAGTGTAAAATATTCTAGAGTTAAAAATCTCAGCTCATTAGCATAAAGAAACCCCTTCCTTATCAATTCTCTAAGTTTAAAATTCCATATTGGTAAAGAATAATTTTTAACAGGTAAAATAACGACATGAACACATATTAAAGTTTTTACCAAACATTCATAAATGAGGGAATTGGTAAGATGTTACAACTGGTTCAAAAAGAAATCCAAAGGGACAAAAACATATATAAGTATCAGGAATACTGGAAAGACTTTACAAGTAGGTGTAAAATTGGTCAGCAAAGCAAATCAATTGCATCAGACAAAATTTGTATTTCAATGGACACAAATAATTTGCTTTGCTCTCAGCTTCTGTGTTTTTGTTTTTGTTTTTGTTTTTTTTTTTTTTGCATGGGCAAGCCAGGCTCCAGGAATTGAACCCAGGTCTCAGGCATGGCAGGTGAGAACTCTGCCTGCTCAGCCACCATAGCTCACCCTCAGTTTTGTTTTGTTTTAACAATATACAGATTTGTAAATGTGGAAAGGTAGAAACAATGCTGACTTTTTCTGTCCACTTCAATATAACTACAGTATAACAGAATAAGAGATGCAGGGTTCGTGCTTCCTTACTGAAGGGCGCACAATCTATAAAGGTGTAATGTGGAAGCTAGATCTTTGACTGACACTCTGCTCTAGGCCCCTCACATCAAAATTACCTAAATACTTAGGCTTGCCCAAGGCTTGCTCTAAAACATCTACTCCATCATGACTATTTCATCTCAATTTATTCTGTTTCTGTGCTTTGTCCAGCCTGAGAGGCATGCTTTCTAGTTGTGCATCACCGAGTCTCTAACTTGAGACCACAGTGTTCCTAGCCAGTCACACCATCTCCCTTATTGCCCCTGTTAAACCTGGTCCTCTATCCCCAGCCTACCCCCCAGAAATTTGTTGGGTAAGTAGTTGGGGTACTTCCAAGACTTCTTGTACATGAAACAGCTGTGAACTCGCTGAGTTTAGACTCTCCATACGGCTGCCTAACCACTTGGTCTGGAACCCAATGCGAGGTTAGAGTAACACACAGTCTACTAAGCCCCCAATAGGGCACAGTGGTTTCTTAAAATCTAAGTACCTGTGTAGACAGCCTAACTCAGCCGCAGTATTAATACTATAGTGCTGAATGCAGGGCTTCCTGAAGGCAGGATAGGAATAGAGTCCTACTTCTCATCATGCTTATAAGACCACAGTGCTGAACTGAATTTAAAAAATCAGTTGCTTTCTTTCTCATTCATTCACTTACACAACAAAATACTTACTGAGTGCTTATAAAAGACAAGGCATTGTTCTAGGTGCTGAGATGTGTGAACAGAACAAAGCTTCATGCTCTCTTTAAGGTGGCTCCATGCGTATGAGACACAGAACTTAGCAGATTTTGGACTTAAATGATATTTCCAAACTTTACTGCTGAGTGTCTTAGAAGATCACAAGCTTATTCTTACAACAGGATCCAAATGTTTACAAGTAAAGCTATAAAGAACTATATCCATTTATAGATTTCACTCCCTGTTCCCATGATGAAAAGAAACAGTCATATAATATTAACTTCCATCCATTTTAACTAAACCTCAGTCTTCATCAACACATCTTCTAACTTCAAAATAGAGGTTAATTACAAGCATTTCTGTGTGACACTGGGGGAAAAATGCTTCGAAACATTTCCTTGGTAGTGCGTAAATAAAATGTTACATTAGCATCACAAACTTTATTTCCACTGGTAAAAAAGAAAATGATCAAAAATTTCTTGGTGGCCTGAAATGAAATGGAACCCATCAAAAATCAAGCTTGCAATACTTCTCAGTCAGCTGTCATTTCTGTTCTCTCCAAAATCACAAATACAGAAAGCAAGAAAAGAGTGCCACTTTCAAAAGAACCAGTCACCGTCAGCAACCCAGCAACAACAAAGAAAAGAGGAGCAATATGATTTCATGATTAAAGAAACCAACTGTATTACTGAATGAGCTTAGAATCAATACTCTTTTCTTTCTGAAAAAGTCTCAGCTGACTTTATAGCACATGAAATCTCAAAAGTCATATGCTACAGGATCCAGGAAGAAAACGTATTTTATATGTTGTTATATCCAAGAAAGTAGCCACATGCCTAACTTAGAATTAAGAGCTGAGACATTACAATCCCACTCCCCAAATTATGAGGCATTTACTTATTTATTTTAACAAGTCATTTCTTTGACAAAGCACTTCACAATGTGGAATAGCACTGAAGCCTAAAAATCTCAATCAGTACAACTCCAACATCTGAAGCTGATCTTTACATGACAATTCTCCCCGTTTTTTTGTCACAAGAAAAAAGAAATCTTCTCCAATTATTATTTTCAGAAGTGATATACTATCACATTCCCCTGAAGGCAGGCACTTTGCCTATGACATAAAGCTGTACAAGGACTTAAAACAAATTACTTCTACATAGCTTGTTAAGAGTCAAATCTTTGACCCACATGTCACCCTGGAGTGCTGCAGACCCAGGTTCAATTTGGTCCAGCTGGTGGGTAAATTAACATGTTTGGACACACATCACTAAACCCTTATGCAGTGTGGAAATCCAATCAGTGGTGTCAGTGGCTTTGCAGCTCACATCTTGCTACCAGATTTGCAGCTACCAGACCAGTCTTTTCAGAATGTCGTAAAGCAGGTTTGGAGGTTCAGTAACCTGCTCTTGGGAAAACAATCAAAGTGTATTTATGATTTTCAATATAATGCTTAACACAAGGCTATAAAGAGGACCCTCTGGAAAACAGCAATTAAACCATGAAGAGAATTATGGGAAATAGCAGGTACATAATGGCATAGTCTAGCCAAGAAAGTGTTCTCAGGATGACTGCAAAAACTGTTCACATAGGGTTAAATGTTTCCTAGAAGGAGAGCCATAAATGTATTTCTGATTCTAAGCCATCAATGACTACAAATGAAACAACTGCAGCATTTTTGCCAAAAAGAAAAACATCAGTTGGAAATGTCAGATGGAAATGTCTAAATGTGGGACAAGGGGGAGTACATCTTAGAAAACGAGCAAGCATAAAATACCTTGCTTGCATATATGGAGAGAGAAAAGGATATCATCTTAAGATGATTTGAGTCAAATTTTGCTCTGTATTGCAATGAAGAATAAGGAAATTCAAGACTGCAATTTAAGAGTGATATACTTGGGTAGATTTTCTACTGCCACCCATTCCTAGTGCCACAAATTACCAGGTTCCTGGAGTGTGAGGAATTTTGAGAACCTCAGATTAGAAGTATTAGCACATACTAGTTTACGTATGAGAGGTCAAATGTTCTTCCGAATCACCAAGGAAGAGAAGCTCTGAAATGCACCACGTATAAAATGGATTCAACAGTATCAGGCATGCTGGAGCTACTAATGAAAAGAATAAAATGATTAAATATAGGAAAGACTCAGGGAAACTGTTTTTTTATTCTTCTTTGACCTCTTTTCCAAAGCACACACCTTCTTCCACTGATATCTTTCCTAAATCGATCCCCTTGAGATGATGTCAGGCAGGCTTGGGTGGTCTTTCTATGAAGGCAGGTATAGTCCTAGATAGATGTCCAAGGGAAAAGAAGTATGGAATATGCTACTAAAGTCTAACTCTACTCTAGGAGCAAGAGGAGCCCTCAAGGGCCAGGACGGCAAATCTGTGCTACAAATGCCATATTCTCCTTTCATGCGTCATGGCAGACATTACCAATCAATTTCCATGCCATTTCTTATTGAGAGCATTCATAATCTCTGAATGCTTCTCCAAGTGCTCCATGCTTCCACTCCCAAATATTTACAGAGTTAGCAATCAAGATAAGCCTTTTTGCAACTCTGCTTGAGGTTATTCATAGTGCACTCCACTAACCAGAGCAGGAAGCCACAGTCCTAAGGAATACTGTAACAAAAAGGTGTGCGTTGGTTTGGGGTGTCTTCTGTGCTGTATATCCCTCAGAAGGTGTACGTTGGTTTGGGGTGTCTTCTGTGCTGTATATCCCTCAGAAGGTGTACGTTGGTTTGGGGTGTCTTCTGTGCTGTAGACCCCTCAGAAGCCCACTGGGACGGCAGTAACCAGAATGGGCAGCTAGCTGTGTGTGGGTTCTAAGATGTGATATAGAGAAATCCCCTTTTCCATGAGAAATACAGCTATCGCTGAGATCACTCAGATTCCCTAGTCAAACTCACTCTGGGACACACTGGCAGCCTGTTTCCATATGCCTAGTGCAATTTAACACTTGGAGAGTATTTAATTTTGGAAATGAAATAGAGTTGTGCCTTTGTGCTTCAACATGCACAAGCAAGGGGCTCAAAGGACTTCACATCATCACCTTTAGAACCTTGGTTCTACCACAATGTTGTTGACAAGTACTCTATGGTAAAGATTGAAAGTGCCAAGATAGCTATGCACTCCTAACTCTGCAATGGACACACATGGAATTTGTCCTATGCCAAAGCTATCAAAAACGGGTTGTCAAAAAAAAAAAATCTGCTTAAGAGCTAATGATTTGGGGTCAAAGATGTCCTCTGTGGCAGCTGAGAATAGATGCCTCTCCAGGGATTCCATTAAAACCCCAAAGTTCCAAGTCTCTTCCAGTGACTGATGTAGAGGCAGGAATATTCCCCCACTGTACAGTGCCAAGGCAGGAATGAATGACAAGCACAGAGTGAATGTGGTGGGAGTTGCTTCTCTAGCCCCCATTCTAAAGGAAAAATAGAGCACTTCAAGGCACCCTTTGTCCACCAAGACTCCACATTGAATGGTTTGTTCAACTAATACAAATTATATTTTCTAAGGCGCACTGCTTACTTGTTTGAAAAATTTTTAAGTGACCAAAACACAGGGTCATTTTCTTTTACCTTCTTTCAGCCGGTGTTCCCTAACTACAGGGAAAGAAAGACCCTACATAAAAAGGTATTACTTATTAAACAAATACTATTAGGAAACACAAAAGAAAGATGGTAGCCACAAAGCAGATATATGTTCACTATTTCTACAATGCTGTGGAAAACAAAGTCGATTATAGTATTTGCAGAATGAAGACAACTCCAAAATCCATGAGTAGATTTCTACACAGGAACCAGCTCAGAATTTAGGTATAGGGGACAGATGGCAAGCTAAACCTCAATTTCTTAATACCCAAAGGAATCAAGGGAAACAAGAAAGGGAAGAGATTTTGAAAAATTTTACAAAGAGATGTTCAAGATGAAGACGCTCTGGTGAGAAGAGGATGGAAAGACCAATTGTGTGATTTCTGACTACAGTAGATGTGCTTGTTTGTGCAGATAGGATTGTGCACCTGCCCTTGATCACCAACCAGGGAAGTAAATGTCTCAGAGGAACTGCCTGTGTTTCGTGATGGCATGTATCAGTCAAGAGCTTGCTGAAGATAGAAACACAACTTGCCTGGGTCTGGACCTAAGGGTACCAAGAGGTCTAAGATGAGAGGAAGAGTTAACCACATACAGATCAGTTTTCCTTTGTAGTCAAACCAAATAAACATAACGCTGAGTGAATTATCCATTTTGTATTTAAACTGTCTATGGGTTTCTGAATGCAATGATTTTCATTTTCTAAACTGGGTTATTCTTTTGTTTCAATGAGCATTTTCTCATATAGTAATTTTTACTTCAATTTGATTTGTGAGACATATGGAAGAAAATGGAAGAACTTTAATGATAGTTTCTTGTACCCAAAACATTTGAACTTAAGTAAAGTCATTCATCAGAACAATGAATTACTGGTTTCTTCCTCTGGAACAGTCTCTACCCCTCAGACAGATGGTAACTAATTCACTGCTGATATAAATGATTACAACCACTTGAAAAGCAACTAAAGGTGAGAGTCTACATGTTTAGGTGTCTATTCTAGAGAAATTATTGAACATTTGCACAAGGATGTTCATTGCAATATTTTTTTAAATAGTGAAAAATTGCAAACAAGCATTATCCAATGGGGATACGCATAATTAAACTGTGACATGTTCACAACATAGAACACTGTATAATAGTTAAAATGAAGCAATCCCATATATTATATATGAATATATACACAAAGGGTAAAGTTATAAATATATGGGCCAGAAAAACAAAAAAACAAAAATTACCACCTCCAGAATTAGAGATCTCTCTGAACTTCAACTTTTTGAAATGTTTTCTTTTCTAAAAATCTGAGGAGAATAATGGCAAAATGTTAGCATTTGCTAAATATGGTGTTTACTATATTCCACACTTTTTTTTTGTATATTTTTAAAAATTCACAATAAAAATAAAATGACCAATCAAGAAATAATAGTGTAGCCCATGACTTGAGAAGTTAGTTATCAGGTTTGTTAGTTTTTTTCAGAAGTTTTAAAGAATGCCAATTTATCTGAACTCAGAAGGATGTCAGCTGAAGTAATTAGGTTTAACACTTCTGAACAACAATATGGAAACCTTCATTTATTATCTCCCTGACACCGAAGTTTGTTTTTGTTAGTTTAACTTCAGAAATCACACAGCTAGAATGAACTTGTAAATCTGGTTTACTTCCATCCTATAAGTTACTTATTTGCAAAAATTAGCTCGTTTAATGGAATATATTGGTGTTGTGTCCTATAAAGGGATTTTAACCCACTGCAAGTAGCAGTAGCAAAGTTTTTCATGTAAACATATTCTTAGTCCTCTTATTTCTGCACCAAAGATATTGATGACCCACTTATCTTTTGTGGCAAGAGGAATTTTGATTTTATTTTAAAAGGGGTTGAACTCACACACATACCCGCTCCCCACACTGAATCACTGGGTGTTCACTACTGCTCGCCAGGCAAACCTAATCAAGCCAGTGTCTCCATGAGCTGCACTTGGGCATCAGAGCCCAGCAGCACTACGGTGGGCATGTAGATGAGAGGACGAGACAAGGAGAGTTAGTTTGATTTCCTCTGGGTTTCTGTCTTCCCGAACCTAAGTCAGACTCTGGGTCCTGTCCAGAAGCTAAGGGACAGCATCCTGTTCACAGCACCCTAGAACTTTGTCATAAACGACCCCTCCTTTCACCAATTACTGGTGCTAACAAGTAAGGACATTCTTGTTCTCTTCCCTTATCAATGTATCCTCCTTGCCCCCCAAAACATCCTGTGGTTCAACTAAGGGAGAGGTGCTTTTGAAACTCTCACTACGATTCTGGGAATACCAGGCATCATCATCCTTTACAACTATGAGAATGCATCCCAAGTTAGCATGTGAGTGAACAATCAGAAACACAGCCGAGGCTATGTTCATGGTCACAGTCGACTATGGCAACAGCTAACATTACTATGCCCCAAGCTCTCTGGAATTACTAAATCCTATTACCTCACTTAATTTTTACAACAACCCCAATGAAGTAGCCTAAAGTAGACCTTATTTTAGAGAGTAGAGAGGGAAATTAGAGAGGTTAAATAATATGTCCCAGGTCATGCAATGAGTAAACTGTATCCTACCTTCTCGGGTAACCCTTTGGAAGGCTTTTTAACTATGCAAAGTATCTTTCACCACCTATTGCTTGGCTTTAATTGATCTTAGAAAAACAATGCCACACATACATTCAACTACAGTTCAGAACACTTATGAGGGAGAGACATCATTTCGGAACTTGTAGGAAAATCCCTGGGTTGAAAGTCCTTTGGAGAGGATCCATTCTATATAAGGTGCTTTCACGGGCAGTTATCTCTAACTTGAAAAGTCAAGGACTCTGCAGAACTAAAATTGCAACACCCCAACAGAAAGCTCCAGAGGTTGTCAATAGCAGTTTAGATTCGCTCGCTTCTACTGGCACCAGTGAGGAAAGAGGAGACACGCTTTGGTTTGCGCTAAGGGCAAGTTTGCATACTACTTCTTTGCTAATGGAAGATATTTACAGAGAGGCAAAGTGCATTAAAACATAAACTATGAACTCAGGACCATTCTGGACACTACAAGGCAGGATGACAGTAGAGGTAGCTAGAATAGTAGAATTGGTAAAACTGGGAGGAAAATACGTTTAAAACTAATATCATTAAACAAAGGGGTTAGAGGAAGAAAAGGCAAATAAACACACAGAAACCAATCAACCTTTATTTGAATGCAACTTTGGTTTAATGCCTACCAAAGGCAGAGAATACTTGAATGAACAGCATTTTGTACACCAGGTCTAAAATTTGGTTTTCATTTTGATAGTACTGGCTCTTGTAATTAAAAGAAAATAAATAAAGAAAATGGGTTTCCATCTTTTTCAGATGACAACTATTTGGGGGAAAGGGGGCAATGAGGAATAAAACCTTCATGGTTTTGAGGATAAATAAGAGGGAAACTCACCTCAGTCAAGATCACCATTGTTTTCACAGTCACTGCCTAAGCAGATGACAAGTGGTACAGAAAAACTGGGTAATTTGCAAATTCATCTTTGTTTTTTAATCACTCTAGAGAAGAGTAAAAAAACAGAGAGAAAGGGGCATCCCTGTACTGGACAAAGAAAACAATGCCAGGCTGCTTTGACAGTATATGTTTCGGTTGAATTTAGGTATTTGTTTCTTTACTTCTAACTTTAATAAAAATATGTGATGACTTTGTAATGTTTGAGTTGGCTAGGCTGAACTTAATCCCCGTAACAAATCGCTGTGTGCGTGTGTGCACAAGTGTGTTTGCGTGTGTATTCATATGTGCGTGTGCACGTGCGCGTGTGTATTCATGTGTGTGTGCGTGTGTATTCATATGTGCATGTGTATTCATATGTGCGTGTGTATTCATATGTGAATGTGCGTGTGTGTGCGCGTGTGTTTCTCCTAGTGGTCCTGCGTTTCTGATTAAAACCTGACTGATACAAAGTATGTTGCATGGATATTTTTCAAAGAATATAGTTTATTTTCACAACCAGGAAAAAAATGTATTTTAAGGCAGGAGGGAGAAAAATGCACTATAGAAAATTTGGAAAATATTGGTATAAAAAAAAAATAAAAGTAAATCACCCACAATCACACCTAACTACTGTTTCTGCCTGTCTGTTAACCTCTACATGCATACCTTTGCAAAGTTTGACAATACTGTTTACAGTTTTATATCTTTTTTTAAACCTTAACATGAGCAATTTCCCATGTCATTAAAATTGTTTTGAAAATAGGAGCTTTCCAATGGCTGCAAGGTATTCTTCATGGATGTGTACTATCATACAACCACGATTAACTTTTAGAGACAACATTTAAAGAACATGCTCATATGTAATTCTCTGTCTGAATTTTTTACCATTTCCTTGTAATCAACTCCTAAAAGAGGAATGTTTAAGATACTGGATGCATATTGCCAAACCGTTTTGGCCACCATTATTAATTAGGGCAATAAATTCCTCATACTTGAGCCAATTATCAAAATGTTTAGCAAATAGTAAACCAAGGAATCAGTGTGGGAACAGGGTCCCCTAGGACAGGGTGCTCGGCCAGAGTTAACCCTTTAGCCTCTGAATCATAGGGGAAGATTGGCGGGTGAAGGACCAGGTTGGCAGGGCAGCTATTTCGGGGAGGCTTGAACAACTGCTTTTAACCAAGGGTTAGCAGTATTTTGATAGACAACACAGCCTCAGTGGGGCATACCCATTGAATATAAACCTGCACTGGGCTTCGACCTGACTTTCTCTTTTCCAGCCTGAAACCACCTCTGTTCTTTTAGTCTTTCCCTGCTGAATTCATTTTTACAAAATATTAAGCATCTTTATAGATTTCCTAACACGATCAGGCTAGGTCAACAGTCTAAACTTGATCTTTTAAGGAATAGCAAAAGGAGTAAAGAACATAACACAAATCAAGAGGGAAAGTGTACGTGAACACAGCTCCAATGTTAAAAAAGGCACCAATCTCTAAATGATAGACTGATAGTGTGCCAACATCTGCTCTCACCAGAGTAATGTGCTCCAAATGGGCCAGGGTGGTGCAGGATCAGTTGTCTTGGTTACCTAAACACCCCAGAGCTTTGTGCTCCTTCTTCCATGCCCTAGAGCCTTTCTGCTCACCGTTATTATGGAACTTATGACAAGAATCGACAATTATTTGATTTTATCTCCTTCTCCTACCAGAAAGTTTACTTACCCATTTAACTCTCCTCAGAATCTAGCCAAAAGTCCATCCCAGAGTAGGCACTTAATACATGGCTGGTGAATCACTTGTATTGCTTCATTGAGTTCTGCCCAGATACTCAAAACTTATTGTTTCTTACAGTTTCAATCTGTGATTATATTCTAACCTTCACCCTTCAAATCTAAGGAATACATGGTTAGAAGAGAGGATTTCAGAGCCTGAAAATGCTCTTTGCCCTCTAGTTTCCATCATGCCCTCCAGCTACTGTGCTTCCATCATTTAGAGAGGAGGGGTGGGGAGGGAACAAGACCAAATCTTATTTCTAATCATTACTGCTTCTTCCACTTTCTTCTCAGCCCTTTACCATGTAGGAGCACAAATGCCAATATGATCCTATCATCACAGTGAAATCTCAGTGGCGGGAGGCCAAATCAGGACTTCTAATGAAGTCTAGAAATACAGCTTCAAGCCTAGTTTTCTCCCTTTTACTGGTTCCCTACCCCAAATCAAAACATCAGTAGCAAAGAGGCTGCCTGAAAAAATTCAGACCTCACTCTACTGTGTATTTAATCAACTGTAGTTAAAAAAAAAAAAAGAGCATATCTAACTTCTCTTCCCTTTCAAACCTCCCAGGTGGAATGCCCAGCCATTGT
This sequence comes from Tamandua tetradactyla, assembly GCF_023851605.1. NCBI lineage: Eukaryota > Metazoa > Chordata > Mammalia > Pilosa > Myrmecophagidae > Tamandua > Tamandua tetradactyla. Next base: position 5,854,275 of record NC_135338.1, read on the forward strand.
TTTTCACACCAGAGTATCCATAGCACATTTTCATTAGGATATTGGGAAAACTAGAGGATTAGCATCTCATCTAACCTTGTTTTCCAGCTGGTTTGACAGTTGTATAGAAAAATGATACTTCCTTTTTGTTTTAGTATATGCAACTGTTTAGCTAAATATATGGAGAGGAAGGAGGAAGTGATCCAATTAGGATATAAACCAGATAAAAGGAGTGAATGAAAAAGTACTAGCTGAATTTTCAGTCACTTTCCCTAGATGTCTTCAAAATGTGTCTAGCACCAGATCAGCTCATGGCATAAATCACCATAGCTGACCTGCAGCCAGATTAGGAAAGAGTCCTGACTGATTTAATTAAACCAGAATGAAACACACAGTCAGTAGCAGAATAAAAATTCACTTTCTCCAAAGTAGACCTCAAAAGCATTTATTAAGCCTTGGTTGTAGAGATCAGAAATGGAAGAAATGGAGGAAAAATTAGGTGCAGTCGTCAAATCCTGATTTTTTTGCCTCAAGCATCTGATATCACTACAGCAAACACTGCCTGTAATCCATTCACTTCCTTTGTACACTCTGAAGCTCAAGAAGGGGCACAAGTATTTTCTGGATACTTACAGGGACTGGTTATGTGATACAACTAGTACAATTGCTCCTGTGAAGAATAGCAACGAAACAAGATTTCCTCCCCCACTGCTAAGAGTAATCAAAACGTATATATCACCTTATTTTCTCCACTCTGAAGCTGTACTCCTTTCTTTTCCCAGGGTTTAAAAATCGTGTTAACAATAAGCAAATACAGCATGGCCAGATGCCTTTTGTGGTCAGATGGTTCATTGTTTAAAAAGTTTCAGAATAAAATTCAAAAGATTGTTAACAGATGCAGTTTCTGGCTGGAGACTGGGAAAAACCTCACTTAAACAAAAGAGCATGTTGTGATTGGAACCAAAAAGGGAATTACCTTTAAAGATAAGAACCACAAACATTTCCTATTTGAAAACACCCCCTACCCCCACTAACAGGACCTTTTTTGGACCTTTCATGAAAGTTAAAAAGTTTGACAGTGGATGGCTGCATATGAAAAGCCATGGCTGACCAGTCCAGGAACTTCTACAGCTTTGTTTGGACTGAACAAGGCCACAACATCTCTTGCTCTGCCCCAGATCACCCAATTAGGCAACATTCCAATTAATTTCTCTCCAATCATTTTAGTCCCAGAAATATTTCTGCTCCCTTCATTTTGGCTCTGGAAATGGGTTTTCAACTAGAGACTTTGATAAAGAAGTTTCATGGACCCAGAGCTTGAAATGCAGATAGCTGCAGCTGGGGCTCAGGTCAGTATCAGATGGAAAAGAGCCACTTGGCTGAGAAAAGTCTGGCTCATCTTCAGTTCCCAGCTCCATTTGCCTCCATGACTTCTGTTCACTTTTACACAGAAAGCCTGCTTTTCAACAACTTGTGCTGTTTCTGTTGGCTTTTGTGGACCCTTACACAACGGCTCCACTATGTGTGAGAGTGTGTGCAATGCTCTGAGTTCTAACCTCGAAAGATGGGAAACTTGAAGGAGCCATGAGTTTGTCACTGTCCCTCGATCTGTGAAATGGATGTGGTTTGGCTGGTTGGTGACAGACCTGATCTGAAAGGCAACTGGGAGATGTTCCAAGATAAAGAATCTGCTCTTAGTCTTAAGGGCCGCCGTCTGCTCTATTCTGAGAAGGAGAACCTGCTCCTTAGGAAACCATGTTCTCTGAAGAGAGATAAATAAGCACACCCTTTCCCTGTGTAGGTTTTTGCGTTCTCATTATCACTGCATGTCTCCCAACTTGTTACAGTGCCCCACAAGTTCAGTTTCAGACCAAAAGCATGGTATGATTTTAACAGTCTGAGGGGGCTTAATCAAGAAAACCCTTAGTTAAGCAATGCTAGTATTCATTTAAAAGTGAGGCAAATCTGCAAGCCCACGGGATTCCCCAGAGTCCAAACGGCTTTCCCACTCAGCTCATGCCACTTCTAAGTCACACAAAGAATTCAAGCTGCTAGAGCGAAGCTAGCAGTAGAGGTGCATTCCAAAAGATCTGTGCACTCTGGCCAGGTACTAGAAGGAGGGCCCCACTCGTCAAGAGACGGGATTCTGAGTCCAGTGGCCACATGCATATCCATCCTATAAAAAGCCAACCCCACCATGCACACAGGAGACAAGGTTTGCAACAGAATCTGATAGGCCTGGAAACTGAAAAATGAGCAGCAGCTGTGAGCCGGAGGCCATTACTATCCTCCAGGGTTTGCCTTTTCTAATCTAAGGGGCAGCATTTCCATGATTAACTTTCAATTGCTATCAAGGGTGTAATAAAATCTGGGAAAGAAGAAAACTTTCCCCTTGGTAAGCGGCTTCCATTTTCCTGCCTTTTCCTTTCCTCCACTGAATTTTCTCAATTGCCACTGCTTATTGTTTCCTGATTTTGGAGAAAAAGTCATACTAGGATGAGCTAAAATAAATAATGTTCTCCATGTACACAGCCACTTAAGGATTTTTCTCAGTTGTAGTGGCTGGGTGTTTAAGATGGCAGCTTAAAAGAGTTCCCGTGTTTCCAAAGACCATATAATAAATACATCAGTTTCAGAACCGAGTACATTTTGTTTTCATTTTAAGATTCTTTCCTGGTGTGTTATATATATTTCCTGAGCCATGCCAATCAGTGTAATGAAAGAGAGGTTTCCCAATTGGTACAATGAGAAAGAGCAGAAGAGGCGAGGAGAACACATTTATTCACAAAGACATCTTACTGGTTATTGCTAGATTTGGAACCCTTAAGACGTCAATTTGCTCTGATCTAACAGAAGCTCAGAGACCATTCTAAGAGGCTACAGCTGGGCATCCTCAGCAAAGGTCACTGAAACCAAACTCAGTACAGTTTTATCAATTATATCTGCTCAGGTGAAAAACTGTATGTGCTTAAAATATTGGACAGAATTCAGTAGAACACTGGTGACAATTTAGTGGTTCAATCATCACACATTTACTTTGAAGTATTAGATGCTGGAAATGCAATGATGGTGGGAGAGAGGCATGTGCAGACTCACTGCTAAAGAGATTCTTCGCTGGACAATGAAAATGTGCTCCTGGAAGAGTGGTATACCAAGTATACAAGGCAAAAGCAGGGGCACAGGTGCTGGGAGAGGGCAGTGCTTTTTGTTTTCTCCAGGCAAATGGAGGCACCAAACTGCATACTATTCACCTGTTAAAAAGGTCCCCTGGCTGATGCTGGTAAGAAGTGAGAGTGTCTTGAAAAGATACTGGATTTGTATCATTTGTTCCTGTTTCCCCAGATCAAAAGTGAGTAATTAGGGTGTCAACTGACTGTTGGAGAGAGGTCACATTTCTTTTAGGTACCAGCCTGGCCATTCTCATTTACCTTATCTTGATTTATATCTCTATTGGAACAGTGGGGAAATCATAAAAGGTGGCCATGAACAGGGCTGGTTTCAAAACATGGGTGTTGGAATAGTCTAAGAATTTGCCCCAGGGCTTAAAAGATGGCAAAGTGAAGCTTATTTCAGGAGCCACTGAACATGGAGTGACACCTAGAGCCATGGATGCTGGGGAATAAGAGTCACTCATGTTTTCTCTGTCCCCAGTCTCCATCTTCCCCTTTTCCTAAAGTATAACAACCCCAGTTTCAAACTGGGCATTGGCTTTGCAGAATAAAGACTATGTTTCATGCAGTAAGGTGACTGAGCTTTGGCCAAGGAAAGCCCCACATCTAACTCCTGGAACATGCCCCTAAAAGCAGGAGGGGGAGAGTTAGGGCCAGCTTTCCCCTCTCCTCCCTCCCTAGTTTGGAATGTGAGATAGCTGGAGCTCTATTTTGGATCACGAGGACAAGGACTGTATCTTAGAGATGGGGAAGCAGGAAGTTGGAAGAAGTCAGGTCACAGAGGACTATAAAACTGCAGAACTAGTCCTAAAGTGCCTATATATAAACTTCTAATTAAAGAGGAGGGGGGATAACTTCTGTCTTGTGCTAGCTACTGTTACTATAGGTCTGGTTCCACATGATGACAAACACAGTTACAGGTTCTAAGTGACAACAAAGAGGATGCAGGAAGGTCCAATGAAGCATTAATAAAAACAACATCCAAGGAATTAGCACTTGGCACACACAGCACCAAAACCACATTACGACATACTCAATCTGGTTTTAAGGTTAAAAGAGCTGCCCATGTCTGGTGGTAAAATGGGAGCGCAAAGGACTCAAAAAAGATAATCTTCCAGTTTGTCATAAACACAACGAATATCTTACCTTTTTCTTGCTGTAGTATATTTGCCATTTTTTCTCTGCTGGAAGTGCAAACATGGCTTCCCTGTGTTTGTCTGTGAGGTCAAGTTCATCCTGGAAGAAAGAAAATAATCAGTATTTTGCATATTAAATTTTATTACTATAGGGTAATTTACCAGCATCATTAGGGAGAGGGGGGAAAATGAACTTGGAAAAGATACAGAAGCTTAGTCAGGAGGAATGTTACCATCAAGAAAGCACATTCCTGGCATGGGGCGAGGCATCGGGCATACCAAGAGGAAGGAAGCACAGCCCTGCATTTACCGAAGGTTGGGGAAACTGCACCAAGCATGGACAGAGATATAATGAGCTACTGAGCTACCGTGCGCTGCTGTACAGGGTCCACTAAGCAGTTCAGAAGGGCTTATCTGAACACAGGAGTTCAGAAGGGCTTATCATATTAATGAGGATTTGTTGGAATGATAGCTTTGTCAGGTCCTAAGTGAACTAATATTTATTAAGCACTTTGTGTACCAAGCATTGTCCAGGCATTGTTCTCATTCAGTCCTCACAACAACCCTAAGACATCCACTCATCTTTACTAGCCCCATTCTACCACTGGCAGAAAATTAGGCTTAAGAGAAGGTAACTTGCTCAATGCCATACACCTGGGAAGTGATGGGGCTGGTTTTCAAGCCCAGAGCTGCCAGACTCCAGGGTCCACAGTGTCTGGAAACTTTTATTTTCTTGTTCTGTGCAACTTAGATTGCAGAGCAGAGACACTAAAGGCTGGCAATTTAACTAACGAATTAAAATAATGAGATAATGAATGTAAAATTTTTGGAGAAAAGTTCTTGACATTTAATAAGATCGCAATCCATCATCAATATTAGTTCTCATATTAAGCCTCTGGTACATTTTATTCCTGTAGGGGAAGTTATCTAGCTCAGGGCAGTAGAATGGTAAGTGTAGGTAAAGACATAGTCTCCCCAGCCCCCCTCCCTGCCAAATGCTATAAATTAAGGCACAATAAGGTTTACCCCCTGAGGGGTGAAAAAAGTTCCTCCTCTGACAGCCTTGTGTATATATCTAGGATATTGTATATTTATCTAGTATGTATCTAGGCCCTAAATATTGATATTGTCACATTATACTGCTACCTCCCTTCAGACGTAAAGTTCTATGATTTCTTCCTTGAAAATCTTATCAGTCCATCTTTTCTTCCCATTGAAACCACCCAAACTTATGCCCTAATAACTTTTTCCATGGGTTTCTGGATATAGCCTCCTTACTACTCCTCCCTGCATTTCCAATTCTTCTCACTCAGCACAACCAGAATTCTCCCACTGAAGAGCTCCTCAAAACACAGATCTGAGCCCACCTCAAAGTCTGGGGTGGGAGGGAGGGGTGTGGTGGTGGTGGTGGGTAATCTGCATTTTTTGAAGCTACTTAGTCCAGGATCACACTTTAGAATGAGTGCCTTAAAAACAGAGTGCCAAGAATGATGCTGTTTTGAGCTCCTAGTTTCATGCTGCCTACAAAATTAATTATGTGTTCCTTGGTCTGCCCTTTGAGGGTTTCCATCATTTCAACTTTGCCAGGTATGCTTCCTTCTCTTTATCCCTTTCATGCCTGCCTTATTCACACTGACAGCTCCAGGGTCTCGCTGTTGCCTAATATGTGCGACCTTCTTCCCCGGGGAAGTTCTTGGTCCCTTTAAGACCATTCCTTCCGTCTTCAGGATGGGTATATCATCTCTCTCACGGGATACACGTCAGGCTCAGAGACATCAAAGAAAACCTGTAGTGATCCGTGCCTAAGAAAGCGCAACTGTACTCTTGTTATTCCATTTGTCCTTTAGACACAAACCAGTTGCTATTTTCTTTTAAGGGCAAGGTGTCCTGTTAGGTTTCTAAAACATAGCACTTCTCCTCCCCTGCCTTTCGGACCCCAACTATTGTACCCTAACCATAAAAGAAATTAGCTATTAAGAATTTCAACAATGAACAACCAAGGAAGGAAATAGAGATATTTACCAAAAATTCCATTATGAGCGAACATATTTAAAATGTTAAAATTCTGGCATGAAACTATTATAGATGGGCAATAATTTCTTCTTTCTTTTTTAAATTTCCTGTAACTCACACCTGCTTTCACTTACTGATGAAAGGAGAAAATAAGAGTGGCATAAATCACTTCCTAACAATTAGGAGTTTTTCTTAGTGGGAAGGAGAATCAGGTCAATTATTCAAATAGATTGATAATATGGTACTTAATTTGGGGGAAAGTCTTGTGCTTCGTGAGAGAAAGAACAGTGCTATTAATATTGCTTCCTTTACTATAGCACTATGTTTTTGCTTACTAAGAAGAGATGTGAAGAAATGTGTGAATTCCAAAACCTAGAAATTCACAGGAAAGGGTATTAATATTACAGCATTTGGCTGTGAGAGTAAGTAACTTCGGCTTCTGCTAAGACACAATAATTAACACTTTTGAATTAAGAGAATGCACTGGAGCCATGACTTTGGGACAGATGGTTAAACGCAAAAAAATTATTTCCACAAAATTAAAAAAAATAAAAAGAATTATAGGGTCTTTGGACATAATTTTGGGTTATGATAAAACAATGGGAAGGAAAAATGAATACTGATAATAACAACTAATAATTATTGAACACTTTCTGTGTGCTTAGTAGTAGTGCTTTCCATGGATTAATTTATTGCATCTCACAATATCTACAAAGTGGTTAATATTATTGCAATCCTACAAGATGGTTAATATGATTGTCCCATTTCCTGGGAAACTGAGTAATAGATAACTTGCTCAAGGTAACAAAGCTACTAAGTGGTGGAGGAGAGATTTGAGTCCAGACTGCCTGGTTATAGAGCCCAGATTCTTAACCATGAGGCCATTCCATTGTGTTGCTCAATGGACAGGTAGGTAGAATCGTGACACTGGTGCACACATGAAAACACACATACCCATCCACCTCACGCACAGCCTTCTGAGTGCCTGCTAACAAAAACAGGGCTTTGTTGTCAGACATCCCTGAGTTCCGGCTCTATCAGGCTCTTATGGATTGTATGACCTTGGACAGGTAATCTAAGCTCTGAGCTTCAATTTCTTCACCTGAAAAATGAGAATGATTATATATTCCTGATAGAATTATCTCAAGGATTCATTCATGGAATGAAAAATACAATTTTTTTTTTTTTGACAGCAGGCATTGTGCCGGGTGCAGTGCAGGGAACAAAAAGAAGCGTCACAGAGCTCATCTTCTCATGTGGGCAGACAGGAAATCAAATAATCACCCTAAGGAATGATGACCACACACTGAGTTGAGTTTTGAAGTACCCTTGTTTTGGCAGAAGGTGGGGCAGTGAAATCTGAACTCAGAATTGAGAGATGAACAGGAATTAAATAGAAAAAAGCACAGCAGTCGCTGCACAACAGCCTTGAAGGTCAATATAAACTTTGATCTTTAACAGAAGAGTAACTTGGAGGTCACTGGCAGATTCTGAACAAGGACAGTGACAAGAGATTAAATTAAAGATAATAATTGGGAGTGCAGAGGCACAATGCTTAGAAGGTAATAAGATACCCCACCTTTCCATTCCAAAAGTTTCTGTGCTCTGACTCATTCCATTTTAATAATATGGCCGAATCAGAGACTATTACATCCTTAGAGATCAGTCAATACTCACTTGATGCCCTACCCATTCCAGGACCAAGGCCACACATAAAAGATGAATAACAGACCCTGATGTAGAATTTTTAACCTAGTTAGGAAGACAAAAGGATGGAAAGCTTTAACAGTTCCTTTATTTTCAAACAAAATCCAAATTCTCTAGCAGGCAAAGGCAGGTCTACCTAACCTACTGCAACCTCTTCTCCTCCTCCAACAGCAGCTACCTTTTAGCGCTTCTGTTCACAAGCTGTCCATTTCTAAAACTTTGCAGGTGCTGTTCCCTACCATGTCTATGGATAAATCCTATTCATCCAAGCTTTTACAAGCACTGACCATTCTCTCCAGGTAGCCTCTCCTGGCGATCCCAGGATCGGCAGCGCCTGTGTGTTCTATTCCGTTTCCAGCATCTATCATGCTGCTAGAGCTGTGTTATTGACCTGTCTGCCACTCCAGCCGTGTTCCCACTCCAGCCGTGTTCCCAATTTAGGGACTAAATTTGTTCGACTCAACTTTGAATTAATTGCCAGTCCTTCAAATTGTAACTGACATAGCAGGAATGAAAAAATAAAGAGAAGTTGTGAGGTGGGGAAGCTAGAAGGAAGAAGGGAGACAAGAAGAGACAGAACATTGCAGGATATAGTGATGAGCTCTACATTTCAAAGATTAACCCCCTCCCTTATTTTCTGAGAAAATACGTACCTATGGTGAAATATGATCTTAAGTATACAACTTTTCAGTTTAGCAAAGTTATGCACTTGGGCAACACCCTAATCAAGAGATAACATAGTTCTATTACCTCCAGAAAGCTTCCTCAATCCAGGCAGACACTGTGTGATTTCTATCACTATAACTTAGTTTTTGTCAAATGGAACCATACAGTTTGTCCTATTTGAATCTGGCTTCACTCAAGGTAAAATCTTTGTCACTCATCCAGGTGGTTGCACAAATTTTTTATGTGGTGACTAGTATAGCATTTCATAAACATATCACAATTTGTTTATGCATTCCCTTGATGGTGGACAGTGGGCCTTTGTGCCGGCTTGAAACTGTTGTGTACCCCATAAAAGCCGTGCTCTTCAGTCGGGATTTAATACGGTGGGTGGGACCTTTTGATTAGGTGGATTCCAGTGGAGATGTGTCTCCACCCATTCCAGCTGGGTCTTAATCTGCTTACTGGGGTTCTTTAAGAGGGAACCATTTTAGGAAAAGGCTCAGAGCTGACACAGACAGAGACACATAGAGATGAAGAAAGAAAATGCCCCCAGGGAAGCTGTTTGAAACCCGAAGCCAAAGGACCAGGGGATGCCAGCCACTTGCCTTCTCAGTTGAGAGAGGTGTCCCGCACCCACTGGCCTTTCTAGATTCAAAATATCTTTACCTGGATGCCTTAGTTTGGACATTTTTATGACCTTAGAACTGTAAACTTGTAGCTTAATACATTCCCTTTATTAAAGTCAACCCATTTCTGATATATTGCATTTCCGACAAAATTAACAAACTAAAACTGCCTTTATTTTATTTTTTTTTTTCAGTTCTTGGCTATTACGTCCAACGCTGTTATGAACATTTGTGTACAAAATATTGAGTATAAACATGTTTTTGATTTTTTCCTTTAGGGCAAATGCCTGGAGGAGTGGAATTGTATAAGGCTATATGGTAAGTATATGTTTAATTTATGAGAAATGCCAGATTCTTGAAGTGGTTGTAGCAACGTTTGATGTTAGAAAACTAGAAACACTGTCCCATTCTATATTCCCAGGGGCATCATATGAGAGTTTCAGTTGCTCCATATTCTCACCAGCATTTGGTGCTATGTCTTTTTAATTCTGGCTATCCTCGCTTATGTGAACTGGTATCTCAATGTGATTTTAATTTGCATTTTCTTGATTGACTATCACAGGCTAATTGGCCATTTGTGCATGTTCTTATGTCAAGAGCCTATTTGAATTTTTTAGACATTTTCATAGAATTGCCTGTCTTGTTATTACTAATTTAAAGGAATTCATTATATGTCCTGGAAACCTGGCTTTTGTCAGACACATATATTGCAAATATTTCTCCTTGCCTGTGGCTTGCCTTTTACATTTTGTTAAAATGTATTTGATCACCAGGTGTTTTGTTTTGGCTTTTTTATTTTTGAATGAAGTCTAATTTATCAGTCTTTTTTTCTTGTATAGTTAGTGTTTTTTAATATATTTACAAGCTTCAGGACAAAAAAAAAAACTATGTTTTCTTCTGGAAATGATTGTTTTAGTTTTAACTTCTATGTGTGCATCTTTAACTCATCAATTTACTCCTGGATTACAGCATTTCTTTAGTTAGAAAAGAACATAATATGCCTTTTCTCTTCTCTACTTTAAATCATTTTGATACATTGTTGGGCAAGGAAAGGAATAAAAGCAAAGTTCATGGAAGGAGGAAAAAAAGAATGGAAAATAAACTAATTTAAAAATTATCCTGACAAATTAGTTTCTTTATGCTTGAAATTATGTAAAACTAATATAGGACATTTTTAATTTTAATAATTAATACAAATGTTAAAAGAGGAATCCTGGAAAAGGAAATGATTAGGATCACTGTATCTCAAAAAGTGTCTCTTTACATGGATTTTTAAGAAAAGACAAATCTATAGGGGAAGGAAGCAGATCAGTGATTTCCTGGGACGAGAGACAGGAGTAGAATTGACTGTAAATGGACACAAGAGGAATTTGGGGAGTGATGAAAATATTCTGAAATTGGATTGTCGTGGTGGTTTTATACTGCATACATTTTCTAAAACTTTACACTTACAATAAGTGAATTTTATGGCATGTAAATTATACCAATAAAGCTGTTTTTTAAAAAATCAGTCCTGGTTGTTGAAGCTCCAAGGGAAAGAAAGAAAACATTCAATGTAGGCAGAGCAGGGAAAATACAGCAAGAACTCAGTCAGAGGAGAAAATGATTAGAAAGAAACACATGAAGAAGAGGAAAAGGAAAAACAAGGGCCGCTTTAGAGGACTACTTACACTGGGAAATGTTACAATTTCAGAAACAATTTCTGTTTGAAACCAAAGATTGCTCCTACAAAATATCTTTATCCTTTTCTTCAAAATCAAATACATTCTATTAATAAGCATTCCATTTGGGCCAACAGACAATGTTTTATTTCCAAGGTCCCTTAAAGTCTAAATTAAGTTACGTTTTAATAATACTCAAGAACTTTTTCCGTTTTTTCCTTTTTTTCCCCCTCCTTATGGTGGCTCCACAGAAGAGCATTTGCTCATCTGTTAATCAATAATAGCCAAGTTTTCCTCTAACATTAATACATGCAATTAATCAACCCCCAGAAAGCACTCTGGTTGTTTCTGGGTCTTGCTACCTTAGCTAGGGTGGCCTAACTCCTTCCAGGGACATAGAAATAGATACATTTTAATTATTCTCTCTTGGATAGATTGTTAAAAACCAGTTAAAGGAGAATGATTTGACAGGTGGAAAGAGGAAATACCCTTGTAGGGCACATTGTTCCTCTCCACAGAAAGTTTAGTTTTTAAGAAACTAAAACCAGCAAAACCCTGTAAGCTTTTCTTCTGTTCACAGAGCAGAGGTTTTAATGATACATTTTTATTGAGAAGAAAGGATCTCTGGGAGAAGACCAGCTGTGGGAACTAAAGTTCTAGGTTTTGCTCTTAACAAAGCGCATTACGAAGCACTCCTTCGATAAGCGTCTGTACAAAGAAACCTCACCAGTTCTACTCTGGAAGAAAACAGGCAGGCAGCTGTACAGAAAAATCTACATAAATAGAAAACCTTGGCAATTGGCACAGTACAAATAAATCTAAGGAAACGGATTGATTCTCTAGATAAAGCAAGGCAAGGAGTTTTGAAATAATATACAATAAGGGTTTTGAAATGAAAGACTAACACTTTGTAGCAAAAAACCCTTTTAGAAGATTTGAGCTAAAAATGAAACCAGGAATTATTTACATAACCTTCAATGCCCTATTTTAAGCATTTATTCTCAGAAAATCCACAAATCTATAGTATAGATTTCAATGAGTCAACAAATTTCCAACTACCAAGAAAAAGCTCTAGTACTGGAAATTCTGGGTTCCTATTTCTAATGGGTTAAGATAATTCTAGATACATACAAAGATGCATTCATACAAAGGTAGGAGGGACCTGTGATTAATGCTGGAGAGAAATGGAAAACACAAATAATGAGGAGAGGAAGTTAAGACTGGCCGTTACATAGACCCTGTCAATCAATTTATTGCTTTTTTCCCCCTCTTTAAATGGTGCATCTGACTCTATGTACAGAGCTCATAGAACTTCTAAGCATGTTACTCAAACAAGGCTAACTTTCCTGCTTCAAATTCCACACTTCAGTAAAGCACTTACCCACAAAAAACCAGTCCACTTCACCCATTCCCTGTCCAGAATACAAGCTTCCCAAATGCCCAGCAGGCATCTATCCTTCTGTTCAGCTCTAGGATATACCCCTGGAGTTCAAAATTAAGTGTTATGTTAATATTAACAGCACATCCTGAAGATATTTTCATCTGCTTTGCTATTTTTTTCCTAGTGGTTGCTCCACAAAAGGGTAACTCCAGACAACTTCTCAGAATTCAACCTTCTCTACTGTTAACGCTCTCCACAGCTCAACTCAACCAAAAATAAATTAAAGCTTTGGAGAGGCAAGTGCCTAGAATTCAACTCACATAGATGGTGTTAAGTACAACACTCAAGGGATAAAAGGCCAGACAGGCAGACAAAGGGGTTGAGGATGACACTTCTAGCAGCAAAAATTAAAAAATAATGTTTTTATAAATATGTGTACTGTGGTGATTCATTAAACTTATGAACATCCATCCCCACCACAGCAAACTACCATTTTGCATGCAGGAGTCATGAATTGTCACACTGCTCTTAAAATTTAACCACGATGACCCTGAGAGCAGTATTCTTTTTTCATAGTGGTGGCTAGAAATCTGAAAGTTAGATAAGATTTTTGTCAGTTTAAACAGAGCTCCAGTCAGTGAATTATTACCTGCTCCAGACCAGCCAGGACAGAGAGAAATGGAAAACAACTGAGAGATTCAAACTCAAAAGGGACATGTATGCACACAGAACAACCTGGAAGGTTTTAACCTATAGCATTTCTGCCAACAAACTTAGTCATTGCAAAAAATACCACAATATGACTCATCTCCATGTACTTGTAATATTCTCTACTGCATTTGACAGATCTGCTTTCATTCAATATATAAAAATAAGAAATGAGAAATCCTACAAGCAAAGACTGACTACATAGAAATAATTTTTAGTTTCTTACTACCAATGATTAGGTGATTTGTATTATTTCCTTTCCTCCCCATAATAAGAGGCGATGCAAGCTATATGCAGCTTGCTGCTAAACCTATAGCCTATTTATTTAGCCTCTGTGTTATTTTCATTAGCCTACATCAATAACAGAGGTTTCAAGCAATCTGAAGTAAACAGCTTTGTTCCAAATGTATATTCAAACTCTCTTCTGATACCTACCCAGCCTCCCAAATTTCCAAGTTTTGCAGCTGTAATCTCGTATATTCTGCAGGCAAGCCTTAATAGAATTTCTAAGCAGTACTGAACGGAGAGACTTTGTTCCCTGAGACAGAGAGCTGCAAAGTGACAGATAGAAAAGGCACCCTCAGGCTATGGTACAAGGGGGTGTCAAGTTCCACACGTGCCCCCTCCCCTAATGACCCAGCACCGGTCTGGCCAGCCCGGCCCTCCCATGCAGACACAGGCTGTGCAGCACGCTCTTGAGAGTCTCATTTGTCAGCTCAGCAGCCACTTTTAAGCTTTAATTGGGTCAAAAGACATCTAGCACGGCAAGTCTCTTCCCACGTCGCAGCTATTTATTTATTTTGCTACGTAGTATACGGCAGGGACACTATATTTAAGGACAGAAAATATTCCTTAATCATTATCACCCTTATCATTTTTATCTGCTTGCTTCAGACCAGCCACTGTGGTGTTTCCAAAGTAATTAATAGCCTAATTAATAGGAAGATGAGGAAAGAGAATGACAATAGGTAGTGGGGTGTAAAGAGAGCATGGATGGGTCCACACCTGACACCACTAATGTGAGAATAATTTGAAATAACAGTTCTACTGCTAGAGAATGCAGCACTCACGAATTCATGGCTCAAATACTTTCTGAATATCCATGCCTCATGCTTTAGCAGTTCTTCAATCAAGCCGCAGATATTTATTGAGCACCCACCCTGGGCCAACACGCTCTAGAGCCTGGCGATATATATATATATATATATATATATATATATATATATTTTTTTTTTTTTTTCCTTTTCCTAAGTGAACTTTCAGTCACTTGGTCTAGTTTCCTGCTTAAATATTGTATTGGGTGGCAAAATAAACAGCTAATGATGTTTCCAGTATATTCATTTAAACTGGACGAGAGGGAAAAAAAGTGAGCAAGTTTTCCAAAAATATATGGTTCTCCATGTGTGAGTGAGATTATCGTGACTCAGGTGGTCGCTGAGCTCCTAAAGCCCATTTCCTGAAACGGTTCGCAACTCCAGAGGAAGTCGGGACTTGGGGGAATTGGAGGGAGACCCAAGAAGAGGGTAAAAATGTCCAAGGACAATTCAGAACTGAAATACACCATGTGCGTATTACGTATTGACCTCTCCTAGGGCATGTGGCATATGTTTTGTGAGGACAAACAGTGTTCACACGACTCCCCATACGTCAAGATATATTCTCATGCACAGTCATTTGTACAAACCAAGTCTCATCTGTGATGCATATTTTCAAAATTATACTTGAAAGTTTACCTAAATCACATTATAGAGACCAAATTCGTCTCCCACCCTTTTAAAATTATGTTACACTGGCTGTTAGGGAGATATGAACAGAGCCAACAAGTTCATACACTATATTGGTTTTGAATAATTTGCACAAGGCAGCCTGAGGACTAAGTTAAATAATCATATTCTAAAATATAGCCAGAAGCTAAGTATGTATGCACCGCTCAGGGTCATCTTAGGATTCATATTAATGAAAATCATCAGAGCTAAGGAGACACATAACAATTTTCTCAATAGCATTATCCTTTCAGAGTTGGTTTGGCAGTATTTATATTAAAAAAAAAAAAGTTTTTTCATGTTTCTCTCCTCTACCCCTCCATTCAGTCCCCTTAATCTAATACAAGAAGCACCTAGAAATAAATGCTTCGACTGATAAAGTATCTAATATGATGTCAAAATCTACATTTATGAAGCTGTAAAAAAGTACATTTGGAATGATCTTTTAAAGATAAAATATAAATTTAGTACTAGAAGGAATAAAGTTGTTTTGTGGTTTTACTCTAAGCTTTACTGGATGTGTTTAGTGAATCAGAAAAACTCAAGAAGTCATTTTGACATCTTAGGGCTCTAAGCAGACAGCACCTTAACCAAAGACATATATATTGCCCACAGGTATGCAAAGCTACTGCCAGCCCTGTGTTGGTTCTTAGAAGAATCTACTCAAAGGTACAACAGATACAAGGAAGCAAAGCCAGCTACATGGACACAGGCCTGTATCACAAATTATCCTCAAGGCCAAAATAATTTGCTTATGAAGTTCTGGATTTGGGAAATTTTTTTCTTTGTCATCTTTAAATTGACTATATATGGACAGTATTGTAGCTCACATCTGTTCCATAGGAATTTTAGCAGTGCTCAGATTTAAGCCCTTATCTGTATTTCCACTTCCCTTTGTGACGTATTTCATATTTTTATACTGCTCTAAGCATTTTTCTATGAACTTATCAAGTTGATTTATCAAAAAATGCCACAGTGTCAGGAGAAGATCCACTCAATTTTTTTCTTCTTCTATGTCAGCCAATCATGTCCTTCAGCTAAACAGAATTTTCCGTGATCTTTATAGGTCTGTCAAATGAAAACTATTTTTAACTTCATGGAAATGGAACAATTTTAATATTAATTACTCCATTAAACTCTAACTTTTGGCTTCCAAACAAGTATATACTTTGAGACTATTCTAGATATATCCTTGCAATTTTTATAGCTGTCTGATTTCCTTGGCTTAATCACGGGCAATCCTTTACACTCTAATTAAGAAACAATACATTAGAACTCTAACTCCTTATAACCAGGTTTTGTCTTCAATCAGGTTAAAATTAAGTGTTCCTGCTACCAAATTTTCTCATCTTTCCTTGAGACAGGAAACTGAATAGCTTCTATAAGAATCTCTTTATTCTTAGTCATGGCCTTAGTGTAAAAGGTGAGTTTTAAAAATAAAGATAAAATGTGTCGAAACTTTTCACTCAATCTGGTGATAATGGAGGAATTTTATTATCAAAAGGAGTTTAATAGCCTAAGTAATATAAAAGTTAAAATAGCCCAAATAATAAGAGAAATTATGACATGCTGAGAAAATGAGTAACAATTCAGATGGCAAGTAGGGGAACACAATTTGAGCACTGGTAAAACCTTATAACCAGTTTGGATTTCTGTAGCTCTTTTCATACCAAACTGACCTCAGAATATATTGAAAAATGAGAAGACTGCTGATGTACTTTCCCAGGTGAATTCTCTTGGCACTGCTTACCCTGCCTATGAATTCATCTAACTCTGATGTATCAACTAAATTTTTTCATTCCTGCTGGTTTCATTTCTCAAATTCTACCTTGGTTACTAATGCTGACGATGTTTTAGTACTCAATAATAAAAAAGACCCCCAGTCTTTCCAGCCTCCTGCTTGATGTCCAACTAAAGTGAACTTTCTTCAGTTCATGGACTCTTCTTATGTTTTCTCCTTATCTTTCGGCCAGTATTTTTGCTGTTCTCACCCTCTAGAACACTCTTTCCTCTAGCCTCTTTGCCTGAATAACCTCTCTTGTTTTCCTTGCTTGGCATTAAAAGTCACTTTCTCCAGGAAGCCTTCCAGGATCCTTCCAGACTAGGTTAGGGTTGGGGAGTTGAGGGGAGAGAAGTTTCAGTAAATGACACATCACTTCCCCAGCAACTTAGGAACTAACTGAAAATTAGACTAAGGAGGTAAGTAAACGGAAATCAAAATATTCTCTTTTTTATTGATGAAAGCTAAGATAGAGAACCCAACTTTCATCTGCGGGCAGGTGGGTGTGTTAAGATTTCATCAATAATAGCGATACTAAATTTATAGCACTGAGGGGCAAAGACTGTATTTTCTAAAAGCAGGTTTACTCTAGTAGAATTCTCTCCACATGAAAAAAGGATACTACAGGTTCTGTCCCAGCACAGTGTCCTGTCTGAGCACTCCCTCTTACAACTCCTGCTCACACTTTGTTAAGATTGCATATTTCATTCCCTGTCTCCCCTGTTGGACCTACAACTTCACAAGGTTATTAGGGCTCAAATATGCTTTGCTTGATAGTCATTTCAGAGGCTGGCACAGAGCTGGCGCTTAACACAAGTCAAAAGTATCGATCAGTCAACCCCACAGTCTTCTGTTCTTCCCAAAGAAAAACTTTTATTGCTAATATTGAGATGGAAAAGGTTACTTGAACATGGCCAATATACAGAATTGTCATGCCCACGACTTTTCAAATTGGTTGGTGAGGATGATCCAAGGCCTTGAAAAAGCCTGTAGAAAAGAAAAGAATGTTCCTGAATCTTATTTTATGGGAATAGCGCTGTGGTCTCATATTGGATACATTCTATATTTGTTGCTGAGGCCAAGGACAAAGAGGAAGAAGTGGAGTGGGAAGGCAAGGAAGCTAATATGGGAAATAAGAAATGATGCTCAAAAGGCATAAAACACATAGTTAGCAGAAATTAAACAAAAACTTAATAAATTTTTTTTAAATATCTTAAAAATCAAAATAATTGGAGGATGGCAGAATAGGATAGGTTGAGTTTACCAAGCTAGAGAAGTGACAGGAAAACGACCAGGACAGCAATTCCAGGGTGTAAGTGACCTGGGAGGGTCTACTACACCACATAGGGAGGCCTTGGTTGCAAAAGCTAAGGAACTGAGGAAGAGAGAACCGAAGAAGGCAGCTAGGGAAAACAGTCTAATGTGCCCCTTTCCAAATGGAGGCCTGAGCCCCCAGGAGTGCACAGACAGGGGATGGAGGCTTGAAAGTAAGCCAAGCTGAGTTGGTCCAATGTACCACAATCATGTGCTCCAACCCCACCCTCCACCCCCCATGCCCCACACACCTGAACCAACCCCCAGACCCCTCAAGGTGCACCCCCAATCTGTCCCCCAGCCCCGTGCAGGCCAGCCCCTCCTGGAACCACACACCCGCACTCAGGCCCTTGCCCCCACCTCCCCCTCCCTGCCCCCTGCAGGCACTCGGCACATCAGAGCCACCCCCACCCCCAGCCCACACAGCGGAAGAAGCCCAGCCTGAGCTCTGCACACGTGCACATAAGCGCCCCGCCCCCCACAGACAAGCGCATACCACGCCCACGTCCTGCCATCTCCGGCACTCAAGCATCAGTGCGCTGCCCCCTTTACCCCTTTACCCCACCCCCTGACATCGTAGGCACACACTCCCGCCTTGCCCCACTCCTCCGGGCTCTGTGCACACACACACACCAGGGCCCTACACGCCTGAACCGTGTACATGTGCACCCTTGCCCTGCCACATGCATGAGCGCTTCGCTCCCACACCAGGCAGGTGCTCATGTGTGTGCCCAAGCCCACACCCCCACCTTGCTCTCATGTGCAACCCTACCCCATAGCCCCGCACCTGTGCACGTGCCAGGGCCCTACCCACCCCACGACATACACACACACACACACTCCCTGTCCCCTGCCCCGCAAACTCCGTGACCTGTACCCTGCCCATGGACACATGCATATCCACACCCATAGCCCTGTAACACCTCCCCAAAAGCAAGAATGCATCCAGGCCCCGCCCTCCCTGCACCCCAGCCTCTGAACCCTGAACTCCATGTCTTAGACTCACAACCTTTGTGAACCATGCGCTGACCCACATCCTGCCTGTGGACCAGCTCCTAAGCATCCACATGGTCCTTCCCCCAGATCCACCTCCTGCCACACCCCACTTCTGTGCCCCCCACACTGCACCCTGCTCCTGTGCGCCAAGGCCTGCCTGAGTTGCACCCCATACCTACGTGCCCTGCACCGCCCCTACACAATGCCATGCCCTGCACCCCACACTCCTGGGCACTAGGGCAGTGCCCCTGACCCATGCCTATCCCTGCACTACAAGCACCACACTGCTGTGCCTCGCCTGTGCCCCATCCTGCTCTACATTTCCATTTAGACGACTAAAGGAAATCAACTTCCAAAGTAACCCTTTCAAGATATTTACATGCCTCAAAGGCAACAGAAAATCACAAAGCATATGAACATGTGGGCAGATACAGCCCAGTCTAATGACAAAATTAAAACACTTGAGGAGACACAGACTTTGGAACAACTAATCAAAGATATTCATATAACTCTACTAAATAAAATCAATGGGATGGCTAATGATATAAAGGAGATCAAGATATTAGAAGAGCACAATGAATAATTTGAAAGAATAAATAGGAAAATAGCAGATATCACAGAGATTAAAGATGCGGTAGACCAAATAAAAAATATACTTGAGACAGGCAGGCCATGGTGGCTCAGCAGGCAGAGTTCTCGCCTGCCATGCCAGAGACTTGGGTTTGATTCCTGGTGCCTGCCCATGCAAGTAGTAATAATAATAATAATAATAATAATAATAATAATAATAATAATAAAAATAATAATAAAAACAAAATAAAAAATATACTAGAGACAAAAAACAGCAGATTTGAAGAGGCACAAAGAAAGAATAAACAAAGTGAAGGACAGGGCAACTGATTTCAAACATACAAAAGAGCCAATGCAAAAAAGATGGAAAATTTTAATTGGATCTCAGGGAAATGATGGACAAAATAAAGTGCACAAATATAAGAATCACTGATGTAGCAGAAAGAGAAGAGAAGAGGAAATGGCTAGGAAGATTAGTTGAGAATATAATGGGAGAAAACTTCCCAATCCTTATAAAAGACATAAATATGCAAATCAAAGAAAAACAACAAACCCCAAATAGAATAAATCCAAATAGGCCTACTCTAAGACACATAACATTCAGTCCCTCAAATGTTGAAGGGAAGCAGAAAATCCTAAAAGTCGCAACAGGAAAACAATGTACTACATACAAGGGTAACCACATAAGACTGAGTCTGGACTACTCAACTGGCACTATGGAGGTGAAAAGGCAGTGGCATGATATATTCAAGATCCTGAAAGAGAAAAACTTCCAGCCAAGAATTCTATACCCAGCCACACTGTCCTTCAAAAGTGAAGGTGAGGGTGTACAGATAGTTCAGTGGTTAGAATGCCTGCCTTTCATACGGGAGACCCAGGTTTGATTCCTGGACCATGCACCCCCCCCCAAAAAAAAAAGATTGAAGGAGAGGGGATGCAAAGGTAGTAGGTGCAAGTGGTAGAAGTCTCGGCTGCCATGCAGGAGACCTGGGTTCCATTTCTGGTCCATGCAATCCCCCAAAACAAACAAACTTAACAAAAAAACAAAAATTCAACAAATGGTTCTGCAATAACAGGATACTCACCTGGAAAGATAATGAAATGTGACCCCACCATATAGCACACAAAAAACAAACAAAAAAAAAACTGAGGGAGAGAGTAAAATTTCCACAGACAAACAAATGCTAACAGAATCTATCAACAAAAGACTGCCCATAAAAGAAATACTAAAGGGAATTCTGTCAGCTGAAAAAAAAAGAAAGAAAGAAAGAAAAAGACAGGCAAGGGAGGTCTGGAGGAGGGCACAAAACTAAAGAGTACCAGTTAAGGTAATTTAAAGGATAAAAAGAGAAAGAGGGAAAAGAAAACTTAGATCAGACAAATAAAATCCAAAGTATAAGATGGTAGATTCAAGAAAAGCCTTTACAGCAGTAACTTTGAATATTACAGGACTAAACTTACCAATTAAATGATACAAAACGGATTAAGAAATATAATCCAGCTATATGCTGCTTTCAAGAGTCTTGTCTTAGACACAAGGATACAAATAGACTGAAAGTGAAAGGATGGAAAAAGGTGTCCCACACAAGCTGTAACCAAAAGAAAGCAGGAGTAGCTATACGAATATCAACCAAAATAGACTTTAAATGTACATGCAACATAAGAGAAAAAGAAGGACATTACATATTAATAAAAGGGACAATTCACCAAGAAGATATAACAATCATAAATGTTTATGCTCCCAATCAAGGAGCTCCAAAGTACATGAGACAGACATTGGCAAAACTGAAGGGAACGATAGACACTTCAACAATAATAGCAGGAGACTTCAATACACCACTCTCCTCTACAGACAGAACAACTAGTTAGAGGATCAATAAGGAAATAGAGAAATTAAACAATTTGATAAATGAATTAGACCTAACAGACATATATAGGTCATTACACCCCAAAACACCAAGATATACATTCTTCTCTAGGGCTCATGGAACATTCTCCAGGATAGAGCATATGCGGGGGCACAAAACAGGCCTCTATAAATTTAAAAACACTGAAATTATTCATAGCACTTTCTCTGATCACAATGGAATGAAGCTAGAAATCAATATCCACCAAAGAACCAGAAATTTCACAAATACATTGAGATGAGAATACACTCTTAAACAACTAATGGATCAAAGAGGAAATTGCTAGAGAAAACATATCAGAACTTATGGGATGCAGCAACAGCAGTGCTCAGAGGGAAATTTATTTCCCTAAATGCCTACACTAAAAAAGAAGAACAAAATGAAGAACTTGGAGGAACTAGAGAAAGAACTGCAAACTAACCCCAAAGCAAATAGAAGAAGACAAATAACAATGATTAAAGCAGAATTAAATGAATGGGAGAATAGAAAGAATTAATAAAACCAAAAATTGGTTCATTGAGAAAAGCAATAAAATCGATTGACCACTAGCAAGGCTGACAGAGAAAAGAAGAGAGCGGATGTAAATAAACAAAATAAAAAATGACAGGGGACAGTTGCCACAGACCCTGAAGAAATAAAAAAATCATAAGAGGATACTATGAACAACTAGACACCAACAAACTGGACAACTTAGATGAAATGGATGCATTTCTGGAAACACATAAAAAAGCTACACTGACTGAAGAAGAAAGAGAAGAACTCAACAAACCAACCACAAATGAAGAGATTTAATCAGTCCTCAAAAATCTTCATCCAAAGAAAAGCCTGGGGCCAGATGACTTCATAGGGCTATTTTACCAAAAATTCAAAAAGAGTTAACATCAATTCTGCTCAAAATTTTCCAAAAAAAAAAAAAAGACTGAGGAAAATGGAACACTACCTAAGTCACTTTATGAAACTAATGCCACTCTAATACCAAACCAGGTAAAGAGTCTATAAGAAAGGAAAACTACAGGTCAATCACCCTAATGGACATAGATGCAAAAATTTTCAGCAAAATACTAGGAAATCCAATCCAGTAACACATTAAAAGAATTATACACCAGGGTTTATACCAGGAATTCAAGGATGGTTCAACACAAGAAAATCAATTAATGTAATTTAGCACATTAATAAATTGAAAGGGAAAAATCACATGATCATCCAAATTGATGCTGAAAAAGCATTCAACAAAACTCGATATCCTTTTCTGATAAAAACACTTCAGAAGGTAGGAATCAGAGGTAACTTTCTCAATATGATAAAGGGAAAAACCCAGAGCCAGCATCACGTTCATCGGTGAGAGGCTGAAAGCCATTTATCCTGGAAGATCGGGAATGAGACAAGGATGCCCTCTTCACCACTATTCAACATTACTAGAAATTCTAACTAGAGCAATCAGATAGGAAAAAGAAATAAAAGGCATCCAAATTGGAAAGGAAGAAGTAAAACTTTCATTATTTACAGGCAACAGGATACTATACTTGGAAAATCCTGAGAAATCTACAGCAACATTACTTGAGCTAATTAACAAATTCAGCAAAGTGGTGGAATATAAAATTAATTTGCAAAAATCAGTAATGTTTCTATACAGAATTGACTTCTAAACCAAGAAGTCAGTTAAAGAAAAAATTACATTCAAAGAAATCAGAGCTCTAAATAGGCGGAAAGACATTCCCTATTCATGGATAAAAAGGTTAAATGTAGTTAGGATGTTAAGTCTACCCAAATTGATCTACTAATTCAATGCAATACCAATCAAAATTCCAACAAACTACTTTGAAGATGTGGAAAAGCTAGTTACCAAATTCATATGGAAGGGAAAGAGACCCCAAATACCTAAAAATATGCTAAAAAAGAAGAACTAGATGGGAGGATCAACACTTCCTAACTTCAAAGTTTATAATATAAGCCACAGTGGTCAATACAGCATGGTACTGACACAAAGAAGTACTCACCAATGGAATTGAATTGAGAATACAAAAATAGACCATCAAATCTATGGTGAACTGATCTTCGACAAGGCCCCAAATCCACACAACTGGGACAAAATAGTTTTTTCAATAAACGGGCATGGGAGAGCTGGCTATCAATAGCCAAAGGAACGAATAGCCCTTAACTTACACCCTATACAAAAATTAACTCAAAGTGGATCAAACACCTAAATATAAGAATCAGTACCATAAAACTCACAGAAGAAAACGTAGTGAAACATCTTTAAGACCTAGTAATAGGAGGTAGCTCCCTAAACTTTATACCCAAAGCACAGCAGCAAAAGAATAAACAGAAAAACGGGAACTCCTCATAATCAAATGCTTTTGTGATCCAAAAGACTTTGTCAAAAAGATGAAGAGGCAGCCAACTCAATGGGAGAAAATATTTGGAAATCACATATCAGATGAAGGTTTGATATCCTATATACATAAAGAAATCATACAACTTAACAACAAAAGAACAAATAGCCCAATTATAAAATGAGCTAAAGAAATGAATAAGTATTTTTCTGAAGAGCAAATACAGATGGCTGAAAAGCACATGAAGAGATGCTCATTTTCATTAGCTATAAGGGAAATGCAGATCAAGACTACAATGAGATACCACCTCACACCTATAAGAAAGGCTGCTATTAAACAAACAAGAAACTTCATATGTTGAAAAGGACGTAGAGAAACTGGGACACTTATGCACTGCTGGTGGGAATGTATAATGGTACAACCACTATGGAAGACAGTCTGGTGGTTCCTCAGAAAACTAAGTATGGAGCTGCCCTATGTGACCTGGCAATACTACCACTGAGTATATACCAAGAAGATCTGAAAGCAGTGACGCAGACATTTGCACACCAATGTTCATAGCAGCATTATTCACAATAACCAAAAGATGGAAACAATCCAAGTGCCCATCCACAGATGAGTAGATTAACAAAATATGGCATATACATACGATGGAATATTATGCAGCAGTAAGACAAAATGACGTCCTGAGGCACATGACAAAGTGGATGAACCTTCAGGAAATAACGCTGAGTGAAATAACCCAGACACAAAGGATAGATACTGTATGATTCTGCTTTCATGATCATGGTAAAGGTAAAGTCAGAGGCTTAAAATATAAAATAAAGGGGACCTACAAGATAACATGGAAGCGAGAGATGAGTGAACAGTTAGCTAATGAGGTTGAACTTAATGTAAGAGAATATAAGTAAAAGTGGTTCATTAGTTGGTTTATAAGTAATATCACCATACTGAAGGTAAACATGATTGAAAATGGTTGTATAGACCCGTATGTCCCACTGATTAACACTACAAATATAAATAAGTTCTTGCATGAACTGCTTCAAAGGTACAATCTTGTACAAGGAGTGTATAATTTCAGGGTATAGGAGAAAATCTGCTATTGCATGCTATGGGCTATACTTAACAAGAAAAGTTCACAGCACCACAGCAGTACCAGGGGAACAAATGAGGGGGAGGGATGGGTTAAGGGGAGGTTGCAATTTTCTATTTGGTGAGGGTGTGTTTATCAGTTATATTTCTCTTGGGAGCAATGAAATTGCCTAAAATTGAGAGTGTTGATGGACTGTTGACTTTTGACATTATGTACAATGCCCAATGGATGGAGGTGGCTGAAGGATGTACTGACTGAGAAGTAGAATGGCAAATGATGGTGTATATATGTGATCGAATATTGCGCTGCTACAAAAACAAATGAACAAAGTTGTGAGGTATGCAACGTTGTGAATGAACCTGTGGGACATTTGGTGAGGCAAAATAAGCCAGAAATTAAAGAGTAAATATAGTATGGTCTCAGTTATAAGAAAACTGGGGCATAGATTGAAAACTCTTATAGTGGTCACATTTAGTCTGGAGTGGTAATTGTTATTTCTGGATTTTGAGAGGCTGTGTTATATATATGTTTAACCTGGCATTTAGAGATAAGAATGAAACTGATCAGGTCAGGATTAAGGTTATTCAGAATATAGAGGTAAGGAAGACATTGTCTGTATTTTGTTAACTTCACCTGCTCTATGAGACCAAAGGAAGAAAGATTTATTTTGTCCCAAACCTAAATTTTCTATAGCACATAATCTAACTCAACCTGTCTGGATAGATCATTTAAACAATCCAAACACAGGGAGCCCAGAATAAGAATGAGGGCCTCTAATCCTGTATGGCTTAATGTAATGACTGGATACATCCCAGAGTATAATAAGCTGATAATCAAAAAATATTGGCAAAGCCCCTTGAGGGATGGAAGAAAAATTATGGAACTATTAAACTTTACTACTAGGGAAGCCCCTGATCCTGTGTCAAACATTAGGGACACCCAAATCTATAGGCCAAACCCTTGATCTTGAGGTTTGCTCTTCTGAAGCTTATTTATGCAGCAAGAAGCTTAGCCTACCTATAGGTAGGCCTAAGAGTTACTTCTGGAGGACCTCCTTCGTTGCTCAGATGTGGCCTCTCTCTCTAAACCCAACTCTGCAAGTTAAATCATTACCATCCCCACTACATGACATCCAAGGGTGAAAGTTTCCCTGGCAACAGGGGGTATGACTCCCAGAGATGAGCCTGGCCCTGACACTATGAGATCGACAATGCCATCCTGACCAAAAAGGGAAAAAGAAGTGTAACAGACAAGGTACAGTGGCTGAGAGAGTTCAAATAGAGTTGAGAGGCTACTCTGGAGGTTACTCTTATGCAAGCTACAGTTAGACATTCTTACTTAATATAATCTGAAACCCCAACCAAAACCAGTCCTGCCAACCCTAAAGAGCACCCATGGTGTTATATGCGATTCTACAAAGGTTCCATGCACTAGGGTAACTTTCTAGAAACCTACAACCTCCAGATGGGTTTCTACACCAAATAAGTCCTGAAACCTAGGGGAGTCAGCCACTCCAGATCATCAACTAGTTCTATCTCCCTTCCCATATCATTGACAGCCCTTTCCAAGACAAAAAATTTAGAATGGGCATAGCATAAATACCCCTAAAGAGTGGTAGAAAGATAAAAGGAGATGGTGGAGTTATGCAGAGAAGGTCGGGTTTAACAAATGAGTATGACTGATGAATCATTATATTGATATTTCTTTTAGTCTCCAGTGTCTTGGGAGCAGGTAGTAGTAAAAACCTAAAATTGTGGCCCTGTAACCCATACCAAATTCTGAAATCTGTTCTACAACTGTTGTGATGTGCTTTGAGATTTATTGCTTTTTTGTATATAGGTTATGTTTCACAAAAAAGAAAAAAAAAAGTCGATTGTGATGATAAATGCCCAGTTATACATCATAAAGTGTCATCATATCATCACATACTGTGAACCACTGGTTGTACACTTTGTATGATTACATGGTATGTGGATATATATCAATAACATTGTATTAAAATAAAAAAAAAACTATTTGCAAAGTCTTTTGGGGGATGGGAGAAAAAATAGGGAGCTTTTAAGCTTTACCACCAGAGAAATCCGATACTGTCTCAAACATTAGGGACACCCAAATCTATAGGCCAAACCCTTGATCTTGAGGCTTGCTCTTATAAAGCTTATTTCTGTAGTGGAGAAGCTAAGTCTACTTACTGTTATGTCTAAGAGTTACTTTGGGAAAATGTCTTTTGTGTGGCCTTTCTCTCTTTAAGCCCAACTCTGCAAGTAAAATCATTACCCTCCCCCTCTACATGGGATATGAATGACATCCAGGGGCTAAAGACTCCTTGGCAATGTGGGACATGACTCTCAGGGAGGAGCCTGGCCCTGGCATCGTGAGATTGACAATGTCTTCCTGACAAAAAGGGAGAAAAGAAATTTAAGAAAATAAGGTATCAGTGGCTAAGAGTTCAAATAGAATTGAGAAGCTGTTCTGGAGGCTACTCTTACACAAGCTTCAGCTAGATATTGCAAATTACCAGGGTTTTCCATACCCCAACCAAAACTATTTCTGTGAACCCTAAAGAACACCTAACGTTTTATCTGAGATTCTACAAAAGTTTCACACATTGAAATTACTTCCAGAAAACTACAACCTCCAGCTGGGTTCCTAGGCCAGATTGTCCTGAAATTCAAAGGGTCCAGCTTCTCCAAGAACATAAAATAGTTGAATCCTCCTATTCCATATTCTTGACACCCCTTTCCAACATGAAAAAGTTAGAATGGGTATAATCCAAATACCCCTAAAGATTGGGAGAAGGATGAAAGGAAAAAGAGTAGTTATAACAGAGAAAATAGAATTTAACAAATGAGTATGACTACTGAACCATTATATTGATAGTTCTTTCAGGCTCCACTGTGTTGAAGCTGCTGACAGCAAAAACCTAAAATTGTAGAACTGTAACTCATACCAAAGTCTGAAATTTGTACTATACCTACTTGTTATTATATACTTTGAAATAGATTGCTTTTTTGTGTATATGTTATAGTTCACAATAAAAAAATATTTTAAAAATAACTCTCCCCCCCAAAAAAATTGAAAGAAGCTTTTAATAAAAAAACTAATAATTAAAATCATTATTTCTCAAGAATAGACCATGTGCTGGGTCACAAAGCAAGTCTCAATAAATTTAAAAAGATTGAAATCATACAAAACACTTTCTCAGATCATAAAGGAATGAAGTTGGAAATCAATAATAGGCAGAGGGCCAGAAAATTTACAAATATATGGAGGCTCAACAACACACTCTTAAACAACCAGTGGGTCAAGGAAGAAATTACAAGGGAAATCAGCAAATATCTCGAGGCAAATGAAAATGAAAACACAACATATCAAAATTTATGGGATGGAGCAAAGGCAGTTCTGAGAGGGAAATGTATTGCCCTAAATGCCTCTATCAAAAAAGAAGAAAGAGTAAAAATCGAGGAATTAACTGTTCACTTGGAAAAACTAGAGAAAGAACAGCAGACTAACCCCAAAGCAAGCAAAAGGAAAGAACTAACAAAGATTAGAGCAGAAATAAATGAAATTGAGAACATGAAAACAATCAAGAAAATCAACAAAATCAGTAGTTGATTCTATGAGAAAATCAATAAGATTGATGAATCCTTAGCAAGGTTGACAAAAAGAGAGAAGATGCAAATAAATAAAATCAGAAGTGGAAGAGGAGACATAACCACTGACCCCACAGAAATAAAGGAGGTAATGAGAGGATACTATGAACAATTCTATGCTAATAAACTAGACAATGTAGATGAAATGGACAACTTCCTAGAAAGGTATGAACAACCAACATTGACTCAAGAAGAAATAGACGACCTCAATAAACCAATCACAAGTAAAGAAATTGAATTAGTCATTAAGAAGCTCCCAAAAAAGAAAAGTCCAGGTCCAGATGGCTTCACATGTGAATTCTACCAAACACTCAAGAAAGAATTAGTACCAATCCTGCTCAAACTCTTCAAAAAAATTGAAGAGAAGGGAAGCCTACCTAACTCATTCTATGAAGCCAACATCTCTCTCATACCGAAGTCAGACAAATATTACAAGAAAAGAAAACTATCTCTCTAATGAATACAAATGCAAAAATCCTCAACAAAATTCTTGCAAATCAAATCCAGCAGCACATTAAAAGAATTATACACCATGACCAAGTAGGATTCATCCCAGGTATGCAAGGATGGTTCAACATAAAATAATTATTAGCAAGAAAACTTTTCTCCATTGGATAACTCAAAAAAACCCCAAAACTCTGAAGTTGCACATCCTGGTTCTTTAGATGCTGTAGAACAGTTTTTAAGGGGCTTGTTAATAGGCAGGAGATGGATAATAACAAGAGTTGGCAAGAATGTGGAGAAAATGCAGCCCTCATACACTGTAGGTGGGCATGGTAAAATGGTGGCCACTATGGGAAACCATTTTGCAGTTC
Source organism: Tamandua tetradactyla (assembly GCF_023851605.1). NCBI lineage: Eukaryota > Metazoa > Chordata > Mammalia > Pilosa > Myrmecophagidae > Tamandua > Tamandua tetradactyla. The sequence continues at coordinate 5,883,546 of NC_135338.1, forward strand.
CACAAAAAGTAAAGCACAGAATTACCATATGACCCTGTGGTTCTTCTCCAAAGTAAATATTCAAGAGAAAGGAAAACATACATCCATACAAAAATTTGTACATGAATGCTCATGGCAGTTTTATTCATAGGAGCCAAAAGTAGAGATAACCCAAATATCCATCAATTGACAAATGGAAAAACAAAATGTGATATACAGAATGGAATACTATTCAGCAATAAAAAGAAATGAAGCTTTGGTACATACCACAGCATGGATGAATCTTGAAAACAAGCCATTCACAAAGCATGTCCCATGATTTCATTTATAAGAAATGTTCAGGATAGGCAATACACCAAGACAGAAAGTAGATAAGTGGTTGCTAGGGTACACAGGGTTGGGGGATTAGGGAGAAATGGGTAGTGACTATTATTGAATATGGGGTTTCCTTTTGGGGTAATAATAATATTCTTTTAAAGTTGGTGATGATTGCATAATTTTGAATATACTGAAAGCCATTGAATTGTACAGTTCAAATGCATGAATTGTATGGTATGTGAATTGTACCTCTATAAAGTTGCTACTTAAAATTAAGAAATTGGTTACTGGGCTTTCTAGTAACAACTGTGTCCTAAAACTGCTAGAGAAAAAGGCACTCCTTGCTGCCCACCATCTTTAAGGATTCATATGGCTGACTGCTATTCCACGCTCGCTTTATTTATGAGATGATAGCAATTAGAAAGCAATTCTGAAAGAAACCTATTCAGCATCACTTTTAAAATGTCAAACAAGTGACCCATCTGACTAGGCAGAGGAAACTTCCTTAATCCTCACAACCCTGTCAGAAAGATGGTATTCCCTGCATTTTTTAGGCAAGGAAACAAATTCAATTTCAAAGAGAAACTATCTTAACGTCATCCTAGATTCCACAGCTGGTGCTTGGCAGAGCTGTCTGACTCCAGAGCCCATATGTCCTCCACTAGCTTGTGTGGCTTCCTTTTCCCTGAGCACAGCCAGAAGCAGAACTGCTCCTGCAACTAACTACTCAGGAACACCAAGGGCAGAGGGTTCCAGTGGCTCTGATCCCACGGGTTAGGCTTCAGCCTCATCCATCTCCCTTGCCCCAGGCCACCCCTGGCAATTGGATGGATTTGTGGTCTAAGTCCCTGAAGTCAGAAGTCCATAAAAACCCATTAGTCACTCACCAGGACAGTTACAAATCTCAAGATAATTTGTTTTCCAATAGTTTCAGCCTAAAGTTCTGGCTTAGCAATGCCTTTTGAACAGCAGCTGCAGGCAATTTTCACAGAGAATAAAGACATCAATAAGGCAGAGAAAATAGAATTTTCTCCCTTATGAATACAGAACAGTAAGTCATCTTCAAGATGTACACAAAGCTGCCACCCCACGAGCTCCTGCTCTAGGTGTCACTTTGGGAGGTTGTCAGGATATGATTGAAAGGACCATGAACATAGGAGGCTTTGAGGGCACCAGCTCTGCCTATCACCTCCACTACCACACAAGAGGCTTTCATCTGTCAGTAACTCCTGTCCCCTTGCACTGGCTTTCAGTTTTTAAATATTTTAAGTGGGAAATACACCAAGCCTGTAAATGCATTATTACTGCTGTGGTTTTTTTGTTTTTTTATTTTCTCACAAATTCAAAAGGCTTTAATGTGACAAGGGATAACCAGGGACTTCAGTACTTTCAATCATGACATTATGAGATGAACATAGAAAAAAAATCCTATTATTTGGTGAGCTGTACCTTCAAAGATGGTTTTTCTTATAATGTTCCAGGGAAGCATTTAAAAAAAATATTTATTATTTTTATTGTGAAAAATAATATGTATACAATAAAGCAATAAATATCAAAGCACAACACAACAATTTGTTGTAGAACAGATTTCAGAGTTTGGTATGGGTTACAATTCCACAATTTTAGGTTTTTACTTCTAGCTGCTCCAAGACACTAGAGACTAAAAGAAATATCAATATAATGATTCAGCAACCATTTGTTAAACCTACCTTCTCTGTGTAACTCCACCACCACCTTTGATCTTTCCATTCCACTCTTTAGGGGTATTTGGGCTATGGCCATTCTAACTTTTTCATGTTGGAAGGGGCTATTGATAATATGGGATAGGAAGATGGAACGAGCTGATGTCCTAGAGAGGCTGGCTCCTCTAGGTTTCAGGACTTATCTGGCCTGGAACCCATCTGAAGGTTGTAGGTTTCTGGAAAGTAATCCTAGCGCCTAGAACCTTTGTAGAATCTCGGATAAAGTCTTAGGTGTTCTTTAGGGTTGGCAGGAATGGTTTTGGTTACGGTCTGCGTGGCTGTGTTCATGATAGCCATCACAGTGGATGACTCAGTGATCCACCCTAGGAGAGATTTATGTCCCTCCCCAATGACCTCAGGCTTGGTCATATGACTTGTGATACCAGTTCTACAGGAGAATGATACCTACCCTAAGAACTCAAGAGTGGGCATTTCATTGCTTTTGGCCAAAGGAATGTGGGCAGAAATGACACAAGTCCTTTCCAAGCCTAAGCTTGATGAGCCTGCCAGCAGTTCACCATGTCTCTCCTTTTTTTCTTTTTCTACCAGGCAGGGGTTTTGGATAGAAAGATGGCAAACGGTAGAACCATAGCTGACCCACAGTGGACACAGAGCATTAACAGAAGTCAAGCTTCTACTGTTGTTACCTAAGGCTTTGTTATCACAAGATAAACTAGATTACGATGACTGAAATGACCATCTGATATTGATCCCCTCCACTTCTATTCTCACCTTCAATCCCTGTTCACAATTCACCACCTCCAGGAAGTCTTCCTGGACCACCCTCCTCATTACCATGCTGAACACCTCTACAACACATACGCACACAACCTATGCAGAGATGGTTTGTGCTTATACCTTTGGTGGCATTATGTCTTCCTCATTATCAGTTCTATTTGCTACTGTGACAGCTCTTTGGGGGCAAGTTCTAGCTTTTTATTTCAGACCTTCTCATTAGCACCTAAACCAGAGCTCTGCATATAGTGGAGCAGGGAAGGGACAGATTTCTTAAACACTAACAAAATTCAACATTATAAAATAAAACCATGCTTCCAAGCATCACTGCTTCTTTTTCTCAACCAATTCTGAACATTGAGAGGCCCATTACACCACTCAGGAAATAAGAACTCAAATGCCAGCTTCACAGCAGTCTTTCATGGTGGCTTGCTTTGCAGGTAAGAAGCTGGAGTGACATAGTTTGGATATTACTCCTGGAGGGCAGTAATACAGCCTACGGTATTTTTTTTTACTTAAGAGTTGGTGCAAAATGATAGCACTCTAATATTTGTTGAACAATATAAATTGTGTGATTAGGACTAATTCCATTACAGGATGCCAGGAAGTAGGTTAAAATATTCATGTAACATTTATTGAGCCTTTGACTAAGGACAAGGCATTAGGACTGTTCCTCAATGTACAATTCATTTAAACATCACATCACACCTAAGAGGAGGTATTATTTTTAACTCCATTTTCCAGAAAATATGCTCAGATAAGTTATATGATTTTTCTGTGATTTATGCAGATAATAAAGTCAGAGCAATTATTTGAACCAAACTCTTTCTCAAACCCAGACAAGTGCACTTTAAGTTATGCCATAATATCCTCCGAAACAGAGAAAGGAAAGAAACACTACTTTGGAGAAGCCTGAAAAGACAAGTTGAAGAGTGTACTTCCATCATTTGATAAATGGGTCCTATGCTAAGAAACATCCCTCATTTCAGTAGCGTGGTTTCTAAAATAGGATAGTATCTATAAAAAATTTCCCATAACAAATATTATTCCAGCCCTACCATTAGACTAAATAATGACATCGTATTTAGGTAGTGATGTCTTTCATCAAAGGTTTAAGGGCAAAGGGGGTATATGACTAATTAAAAGCAAGACATATTAATTCTAGGCACTAGTAATAGGGGAATCTTCCAGAGGTATGAGCACATGAGGGAATTTTTTAATGCCCATAAGTATAGACTCAAATTGGGATTAGGAGCAATTAGGAAAGGCAATTTAGGATGCAGTATTGCCATATATTGGAAGGCCCAACAATCTAAATCCATCCACTCACTTAACACACCAGCAATGCACTTTGATACAGTGAGGCTACCTCTTCTCCTTCTCCAGTGTCAGGGCTGAGAATGAGGGGCAGACATGAGGGGCAGATGGGAGCCATTTCACTGATAAAGAAAAACCCGTGACAAACCAAACCATCTGCACCCTCTCCTCTTCTCTGACTCCCACCCAGTTCCGAGACGGAAGTCTGGGACTCACCACAAGCTCGCTGAACATGACGTCCAGCTCCTCCACGGGCGGCATGGGCAGTGCTGGCTCCATGGTCTGGAGCGCGAAGTTGCTGTCGTTCCGCAGTCTGTAGGTGATTTCCGGGTGATCATTGTTTCGGAAGCAGCAGAAGATGAATGATATCCCTCGTCCACCTCTTTTTCTCGGCGCCATGGCGAATTCTGTTCTGTGTCTTTCAGCGACTAAACTCTGTGAAAGGGGAACATGACAGGGTTAAGAAAATGGATAAAGCACTTTTTTTTTTTTTTTTTGAAGCCAGACCATGTAAAGAGCTTCCTGGGCTAGAGTCAAGGTCAGCGCTCTGCAGGACCTACAGAAAACCTACCCCAAAAGGACGTGGAGGCCAACTGGGCAGACAGTACATGTATCTCTATTCCTTGTTGAATGTTTCATCTGTCCAGTGGCTGAGTGAACTGTACAAAACTCCAGCCACTCCATCCAATAATGTCCATTCTAATTGCTTTGGGTTATTGGCCATTCTTTGTGCATCATGTTCTGTTCTAATTACTCCTCCTAAAAGAATGACATTCCCTTTCTTGTCCCCTTGGATATCTCTTACTCATCCTTTAAAGCCCAATTCCAATTTCTCCTCTTTTACCTTCCTCAACTGGAATTAATACACACTCTTAAGGTGTATGTGTGTGTGATTCCATTCCAGTACATGCCATATTCTAAGTTATTTATGAGTGTGTCTCTCTCTTTTAGACTATGAGAATTTAAAGGTAGAATGGGATCAGGGAATAAAACACACCAAGCAACTTCATGGCTCTAGGGCCCTGCACAATGCCAGGTAGATAGAAGGCACTCAATAAATGTCATCATAACAAAGGAAGAGGGACTTCGCGTGTGCTAGAAGAGCTTAGAGATTTAACGGGATAATTCTGGGTGGTGAGGAAATAGATCATTATTTTCTTCTTTGAACTGTTTTTATTTTTAAGTTTAAAAAGTAAAACCCAACTCATTGACTTATGGTGTCTCTTCCAAATTGGAAAGTTCAATTCCAATATCTGTCATCAAATTTTTAATTTTTTAATTAGTTCTGTGAGGAAAACTGGGTAAACAGTTCTCACAAATAACTATCATTTGAAATTGCTTCTAGAGACAAGCCCTCATCTTACTTTGTTGAAAGAGAGTGGTCGCTGACAGCCTGGCAGCTAGAAATCTTTGGGAATGAGAAAAGGTGGGGAGAAGGTTTAGAGTAGGGCATCCACTGTGTAGCCCTAGATGATGCTCTGATTGGCTCTGAAATAAAGACTGAGTTGAAACATGTAATACCCCATTGTGCTGACGCATACCTCTCCTGACCCAGGGTGTACATGTGCAAGGTCAAACAAAACTTATTTGGTACCCAAGATTCCTTTTGACAAACTGGTTAATTTACACTATGTACCAAACACCAGAGAGATAACCAAGGACACAGGAATGGATGAGTTACTAAGAGTACAATCTTGGAAAGAGGAGTGTACCATATAATTATCAAAAAAAGTAAATGTGACACTCAGACCAGTGAATGTTATGCAAATCAAGCAGGAATTGCCTAGGTGGAAACTGGGAACGGTTCCTGATGGGTGAGTAGAATTTTGATAGAATATGGAAAGAAAGGCATTTGGGCAGAGGGAACAGCACAAGTAAAGACATGAGGTGAGAAGGAGCATGGAGTGTATAAAGAATGAATGGTGCTATGATATGAGCTACACATCTTCCCAGAGCATAATGCTGGGGCTTTCACCTCCCTGTTCAAAAGCTACCAGTGGTTCCCAGGTGCCAATCTAAATTGGATTCCCTACATTGTGCCACATCAAATAGGATTCCCAACTCAATATTTTGTCTCTTCTATGTCCTTAAAAATATCCTACACTTTAGCCAACAGACTACTCTCTGCTCCCCATAAACATCTTGCACTCCTCTCACCTTCCATCCAAGTGTCCACGCATTCCCTCCTGTACTTTATCTTGTCTGTCAACATCCTCCCCGCCTCCCCACAGTAACAATCTTGAGAGTACCCAGTACTGGTGAGCCACATCTACTCCTGGTGGTAGCTGAATCTGGTTCGATATTCCTGGTGGGCAATTTAACAAAGCCTTAAAATAGTCCCACTGTTTGACCTAGTATTCCTATTTCTGGAAACCTACCCTACAGAAATAGTCAATGATGCAGCAAAGATGTCTTCATCAAAAGGTTCAGAGCATGATCAATAATAGCAAACAAACAAAGGCATAAAGTAAGGGCTAGTGACGAAGGACTGGGTAAAGTATGGTACAATCCAATAGACTGCCAAACAGTCCTTTAAAAGGAGTATTTAAAGACAGGGGAGTACTTCAGATAAAAGAGTAGATAGACTATGTCCCATTTTTATAAAACAAAACAAAAACATATATGAGCAGAAAAAAAGGACAAGACAAATATACCAAAACCTGAGCAGCGGTTAGCTCTGGGTCGGATGTGTGGATTACCCTTTTTTGAGCTTCTGTACTTTCCAAGTTGTTTTCACAATGAAGATCTACTGTTTTTATGATTAATAAAATGAGACGAGGTTTTAACAAATACTTTACATGATTATTTGTACACATAAAAGAGGGTGACGTGCAAAAAAAAAATAGTTCCTAACAAAAATACCCCAAGATTTGATGATCTACAGCTTCTCAAACTATCTGTGGAGGGAGAACCAGTTGTTTCCCCCTTAGTCTGCTATGAATTGACATTTTTGTAAAATACAGTACTAATATCTCGGCAATGTCAAACTACTACAAAAATTTCGTGCTGCTTAATCTCAATTTTTGTGCACTTTGTGAACCAACCTGTCAGGGCAGCAACAGATCTTGGCTGGGAGACAGGAGTTAAGGCTCATCTCATTACAATATAATTGTTAATGTTTGGTTCTGGTGCACGTTCTCAGGGCAGGAACCACATCCCATTCAGTGAGGAGGCTGGTATCCTGCATATCTCATGACTCAATCTCCAGCAGACTGAAGAGAGATTTTTCAGGGACTACTGTCTCGGTCTTTATGATGAAGTACTTGCATGCATCGGGGGGAGTGGTGGGACAGAGCTCAGACTGCCGAGAGATGAGGGTGAGGAAATATAGCAGGCACAAGTAAGCTCATGAAGAAGGGTCACAGGTTCATGCCCAGCTCTCAAGTTTATCTCCAGCCACCTCCTCCAAGCAGTTTTGCTGACCTATGCGACTAGACGTGGCATGGGCCCTCTCAGCGTTTTGGGACGCCTCTGATGCACAGGGAATGGTTACACATACGTGTGGCTTCGCGCCTTCATCCCCCACTGAAGAGTCAACTCCACAAAGAATGTTGCTTAGTGCCTTATTCACAGCAGGATAACGAACATATTTGGGAAACAGAGCCATAGATTTACTTCTGCATTTTGGAAGTTGTTTGACTTAGACCTAAGTTATATCACATTCTGACTGCATCGAAGAGGGTGGGTAGGAAACATTATGATCTAAAATCACTCCAGTGTATTTTTCAAGTCTTACCAAAAAATGTGTAAACAGAAGAACATGAGGGTCTTAGCTAGTTTCTAAGATGGGTGATGAGATACAGAACCTATTACATTTTAAAAATAGATTGAAATCACTTTAATAAGGACCAAAAGATTGCCTTTGATGGGTGATTTATGTTTAAACGCCTCAATAAAGCCCAAAGGACAAGTTTTTATGCTGACTCTTCCATAGAATGCCAAAATACAAGGTCCTCAAATAAATCCATCCTTAGATTGTATATGGAAATCAAGATGTCCAACAAGCAACTACTTTTAATATACATGTTTTAGACACCACTGTTCACAGCCTAGTCTCCTAAATACAGATCAAAACAATAAGCAAAAGTAGTCACCCCACTTGACACTCTGGCCTGCCCTCTCCAAAACCATTCTGGCACTCCACTAACAAATGCCTTAACAACTGACTTCCTCGCAGGATTTTAATATGCACATTCACACCCATTGTGTAATTCCATCTTCCCCATATCACAGATGAGATTTAAGAGGAGACTTGGTAAAGTGGAGCAATTAGGAAGAGAGAAGTTTGAGGGAGATCTGATTTGCTGGTGAAGGTTAAAAAAAGAAATGCTCTTGCAAAGAAGCCTAACTGGTGGGGAGTGGGGCAGGAGGAGGCTGGCACGGGGGGTCTTGCTAGCTTAACCCTGCAAAAATCCAGGCCCACACTCTCCAAGCTCAAGGTCATTACTTTCGTTCAGCTTCCCCTCAACTCTTATCTTCATTGGCTACAACCATTTCAAAACTCTTCGCCCTGATCCTTGGCTCCCTAGTCCAGGGTTCCACAGACTTTTTCTACAAAGGGCCAGATGGCGAATATTTTATGCTTTTAGGACCACGGGGTCTCTGTGGCAACTATTCAACCCTGCTGTTTTATCATGAAAGCAGGCAATCTGTAACTGTGGGCTTGGCTGTTTTCCAATAAACCTGTATTCACAGACAATGAAATCCAAATTTCGTATAACTTTCTCATGTCATGAACTATTATTCTTCTTTTCATTTGTTTTCAACCATTAAAAAATGTGGACACCATTCTTAGCTCACGAGCCATGCAAAAACAAGCCGCAGACTGGACTGGGCCCACAGGCCCAAGTGTGCCAACCGCTGGCCTAGATTAGCATATTTATCCACTTAATTCATTAAGTCAAATGTGTATAGAGGACCTATTATATCCCAAACCCTGTGCTTCATACTAAGGAAAGAGGGGTGAAAAATGGGAGTATGCCCTCAAGGGGCTTACTTCCTTGAGGGAAGGCAGGAAGAAAATCAAGTAAACTAAAAAATAATTATGAGATCGGTTAGTGCTATAAAGGACGCAAAGGGAAAACTGAAAAGAAAATGGCGGCGGCAGTGGTGGTGATGGGAGTAAGGGACAGTTTCTTTAGACAGTGTGATCAGGGAAAGCCTCTCCAAAGATGCGGTCTTTAAGCTGAGACGTAATGGATACGACAGGACCAGTCCTGCACAGTGTCACAGAAGAGGGATGCGCGCAGAAGCCTGGACCAGGTGGAGGACTTGGGGGAGCCTAGAGAATAATGGGAGTGGAAGTGGGCAGGGGTCCAGACCCCAGGGCCCAGTGGACCAGGTAAGGAGCCTGGGGTTATTCTCAGCACATCATAAATCAGATCATGTCACTTCAGTTGCAGTGTCTTCTGGAGACAATCCAACTCCCCAGCATGGGCCTTTAGCCCTCTACAGCCCAGCCCTGGACTAATTTATTTTCTAGTCCTTGGATCCCAACACCTGGCACACTGCCCACCCTGCCCCCCATACCCTACACATACACACACACACACACACACACACACACGGGACCACAGCCCTTGTCAGTAGCCACAACCCTGAGCTCATTCTTTCACTGCCTCAACCTAGGCTGCCCTTTTCCTTCTTTACTGTCAAGATCCTGCACAAATATGGCCTCATTAGGAACCTCAAGTGTCCCTTGAGGGAAACTTTTACTTCCAAGCCCATAGCAACATGTACATAGTTTGAATATAGAACACAATTTCTTGTGTTTTCTTTTTAAATTAATTTGAATCTGTTTCTTTCATAGACTATGAGATTCATTCAGTCCCTGGCATACTCTCAACAAATGTGTATTGAACCCCGAAGTATAAATGCCTGAGAGAGCAGATAGTCCCAGCTCTGCGTTTCTTCCCACAGTTGCCAGTGGATCTGTTTTTCACACCCACCTAAACATCTGAAGCCACCAGATAATCCAGTCCTCCTTAGTCACCTGTCAATCTTTTCAATGCTGGGCATAGCCTCACTAATGGACTTCACTCCCTGGGGATTTGCAATCTCCCAAGAATGAGGAGTTTCTGGCTGAACTAGTTGATGATTGGTTGTTCCACTCATCCCCAAGTAAGACTCCCTGGAAATACACCCACTGAAATAAACTTTTAGATGTTTCCCCAATTCCTTACATTCAGTGAATGCTTTGTCCAAGACCGTTCTTGCTTATTCGGCTATCATTAACTGAACCTCAATACACCAGACACAGGGTTGAGTGGTAGAGATGTAGAAGAAAACTCGAATGGCCATTTGGTGAGATCCCAGCCTCAGACAGGTGTAGGGAGCAAGGGAATCGGTCCAATGAAGAGGGTATGTGCAGTTATTGAAATCAAGGACCTGTGTTCCCACTTCTTGGCCCCTGTTTAGTCAGATAAGCCTGAGGGAAAGGACTAATTCACCATAACAGCTGGGACCTCAACCAGAAACATATCTTCTAATCTCAGCTTCTGGCATTTTTGCAAAGAGGAAGGAGTCACTTCTGGGACATTCAAAACACAATCCATCTACAACATTACAGATGACTATTGCTATGCTGTGCACAAGGAAGCAATTAAAAAGTTACTTAAGATTCTGGAGCAGGTGCATTTTGCTTAGCAAGGAATAAGAAATCCAATACATCTGTGGCCTAGCGCTAAGTCAGAGTCATTTGTACGGCACTTTAACAAAACAAACACAACTCTCAATGTGGCAACAGTTAACAAAGAGGGCCAAATTTTAGGGAACTTGGATTAATCATGATGATAAAAACACTGGAGAATGAGTTACAGTCCACAAGAAACCCTTCCTAATTCATTTTCTTTGATAACACCAAGTCACAATACACAGTGATATATAAAGTTCGTTTTCCACGAAGCAACACATTATCAGTATCAAATATATGGGGGAAGAGAGGTTGTGATGACAAAATGGATTTGCACTAACACAGAATTGAACCCCCAGGGACTTCTGCCCCACATTTATAAGATGGTTGTCTGGACTAAGGGCTATGATTGGTGTTTAAGTTTCCAGGGTTTTTCTCTGACTAAAGTGGTTGCAGGGAAAACAGCAGCCTAGATGTTGCGGGTAGGGTGGAATGAGAGAATGTGGGCTCCCAGCGGTCACCAACTGGGCTACACAGTGGAGAGACTTTGTATGCACTCACAGAGTGCAGTGGGCACCACACTTGTCTTTCCCTACTTCTATTATTCTAATCAAGACAGATGGTAGTTCATATTTAATATTTAATTCCCCAAAAGTCATAATCGCAACATAAGATATCATCATTATTTTTATAGTTCAAAGCCTCTGGAATTTCTGAAACAATGGAATCCATGCCACTGATGTAAACAGAAGGACAAGAGGAAAAAAAAAAAAACAGGCCATAAAGAGCAACTTAGAGAAAAAAAAGTTGGAGGAAACCTCATTTTTTTTAATAAAGTTTTTTATTTTGGAATAATTTTAGATTTACCCCAAAAATTGCAAAGATAACACAGAAAATTCCTGTATACCCTTCATTCAGTTCCTCCCAATGCTAACATAAGAAATTAGCATTGGTTGTTAATAGGTTAGTTAATAAGAAACCTCAATTTAAATTGCCACATATAGTGTTTTCAGAGCTGCGGTTTGAAAATACTGGACATGTAAAATTGAACATTTTACAATTTTCTAAAGGACCCTGATACACAATTTAGGTTTCAACAACACGATGATGTTAACCCAAATCTCTTATCAAGACAAATATGAAGAGGAAAAAAAAATGCATTGCTTCTTTTCTTGGCCATCATCTCTCTCCCTTCTCACATTCCTCATGTCTGGTTTCATTTCTCAAGATATCAGATGCCAAATACAATTTGAAACTTGAAAAAAAAACAACAGTCTAAAAGTTTATGAGAAATATCTGAAAGGGAATTGTGTTTTCCCGGCGCGTTTCAACATCCTCTCTGTCAGGAAACGGAAAGGGCGTAGCTCAGTAAGTATGTCCAGTAGAGGGACAGCCCTTCCCACATACTTGGTCCCAAAAGGATGTTCTAATAGGGAACTCCTTGGAGTTGCTGCTGGAAATTCACCCAGCAGTCAGTTCTCTCAAGCCAATGACTTTTCTGATGCCAGAGAAAAAGACTGCAAGCGCCCCACCATCAAAAGGAAAACAAAATACAGAGCATCCGAGAAAGCCACCAGCCCTTGAAAACACTTTCTATTCCACTGCCTAGGTAGGGCAGGGAAAGCAAAGCACAGTTCCTCCCCTGTGTTCACCCACATGTCAGTGCAAGCGGAGTGTGCAAAGGGGAAGCCCAAAGCGGCCTCCTTCCTTCCCCATTTCCTCCCTAGAAAAGAGAGGAAGGAATCGGTGATAGAGCGCCAGACCAAGCCTCAACCAGCACGTAATTAAGTCTTTCTCCAAGCCTAACTCACAGTCTCCTGCCAGAAAGCACTCTCTCCTCCTGAAGAGCCAAGGCAGAGCCTGCCCGGTGTTCACCCTCTTGAGCTGGCAACACAGTTCTGTGCCATGACTCAATATTGTGACCACAGGCTTAGCGTGTAAATCCCTAAAGCCAATATAACATGCTTCTCGAATTAGGAAGCTGGTGCTGTTCACGTGACAGAAACCAGAGTCTGGAGGCCAAGCCATCTCGTCTGGATCATCTGTGAGAACAGCCAAACCAAAAGCATCACTGGAGCTCCCCACCAAAGAAGGCGGGGCCTCACCGGAGAGAGCCGTGCCCCTCAGGCCTGCTGTCTAATTGAGTCTGTGATCTAAATCAATAAACAAACTGAAGCTGAAGCCAACAGAAATGCAAATAATTTTCCCTGTTTTTGGTTCCTATCTGTTACCTCTAAGGGATCCACTCTATGATTTTACAGACAAATTTAAATGTGGGGGTTACAGAAACATGGGAAACTACAGTTTGGTGGCCAGCTTTGTCACAGCAATGCATTCATGTTTTAAGAGGCCAGGTTTAATTCTTGAACAAACGTGTTAAAATAAAATAAAATAACAACTTTCCTGAATCACCTAGCAGCTCTTCCAGAATGATCTGAGAGTAAGGCAGTCGCAGTCTCCAGAAAAGAAAGCACGTTGCGAGACGCCATCAACCATGCGGATACCATATATTCCAGTCTTTGTGGACCCAACTGGAATAAGCCCTGACATCAGCCTTCACCATTATGTAATGGTGAAGATTAAACGAAGCTGCCTCTTGAAATGTCTCCCCAAAGCAAAACCACACTTCAGGTTTCAGAGTTTCCCAAACAAGCAACTAACCCTTTGGTGCCATCTACGTAGGACGCTGCAGAACTCTGTTAGGCATCCTTTTAAAAAGAAAGAAACGAAACAACAAAATCTTCCTCCTCTCTGAAATAATTCAGGCAAAATCTGAGAGGGAAGAGGTTGAGCAGATATATAATGAATTTGAAGCAGTATGTTTTCCAGATCTTCGGCGAGGTTTACTGTGAGTTAAAGAGGAGATGAACTGAGGTGTCTTGGACTGAGTACTCATGAAACCATCCTCAGAGCAATATTACATCTCTCCCGGGTGAAGCTGTGAAACGTGCCGCCGGAGAAGTGCTACTGACCCACCCAGCCCCCAAACCAGATGCAATGCAACCTTATTCCTTCTCAAATATTATAACTGCATTTCACCATCAAGGCATTTATTTTATTGTCAGGTCGGTGTAGTTTTATTTCCACATAGGACTCTGTGGAGAATAATGGCTATTGGCACCCTTGGGAAACTACAATTCTCTGGACTGAAATTAATAAAGATGTAAGTTGTCCAGAGCTCTTTCTGTGTTTATGTTTACCAAAGATAATTTTTTTTTTCAAAACTCACTAATTATCTTCCTCTTTTCATGTCCTTCTGACTACTTTCATGCCAAGGTTATTTTAATACAATTGCAAACAGAAGAAATGAAACACCACATAGAACAGATTAAAATTAGCTTCATTTTCTGGTAACTATTAACAAACCCCCATCTCTCTCACAGCAGTTGTCCCTGCTTCTCATTGAGGGAAAAAACGATGAACAACTACAGCGTGACACAGGCAGTGGTGGAACCGCAGGCCTGAACTTAACATATGATGCTTTAGGTTCAAATACCAGCTTGACCACTGTGGAATGACTTTAGGGAAAAAAAAACTTGAATTTCCTGACACTCAGTTTTAGCATCTGAAAAACGAAGAAAATCTGTGTATTTCTGTCTTCACTATACTGTAGGACAGTGTGTTGAGGTGGTTTGCAATGAAAACACATTAAGACCAAAACATAAAGAGATTAAAAGACAAAAGTCAAGATGGGAGAAGGCAAAGTACATGAAGAAACTTCAGCCTAGGAAAGCCGGAGAGCACAAAACATTGGTCTGAACTTTCAAAAGGCCACAACAACAACAACAAAAAATTGTGCAGTTCTCACCAGCTAATTAAAAGAAGCATGCCAATTCATCCAAGTAGAGGACTGATTTCTTCCTTGCCCAGGAAGAAATCATTCACAGGCATAGTCTGAGAGCTAAATGAGATGATGCTGTGTGGCTCTGTCTCCTATGTCAAACATATTCAATAACCGTTTGGTGGACCTTAAGCGAACACTATAAAAGGAAGTGCATACTACATTAAAAAAGTAGAAGGGGGGCGTTTATTTATTAACTACTGCTGTTCGGTGGGAATATGTTAACCAGATTCCTCTCTGTGACATTCCTATGTGTATCAGCAGAGCAAATTCCTGGAATGAAAGCTGGTTTAATCTCTACAGGGCAGTTGTCATCACTAAATCAAGGGCTCTGCAGGTTAGGCAGCTTATCTGAAAATTGTGGGAAATTCTCTGAGGATTCTTGGAGCAGAGTGGAAAAAGTCATTGAAAAAAAAAAATCTTAGCTTCCCTGTATATCTTAAAGTGTCCAGACTTAATATCCCAATTTGTACCAAAACTATCACAGAGCATACCCAACTTAATCCCTGCAAGGAAGCTGACATTTGCAACACCGACCTGACTCTCCTTCTCCCTTCACATTTCTCTCAGTCACAGATCTCCTCTGATTATTACTCTACTAAATCTGAAGGCACCTGACTGCCCAGGAACGTGATTGTGTATTGGTCACCAAGATACTAAAAACCTACTGCACACCCAGGGCCACTGGCTTTCATACTTTTGCCTCAGAAAGATCTTTCTGGACACTTGTGTGCATATAGCCACCACTTGCCATTACAAATGTAAAAAGTGTTTATAGAAAGCTAAGTATGGGGTCATTCCTGGGTTTACAATTACAGCGTGGTGAGCTGTTGACTAGATCTCGAGTCTCTCCACAACACCCGCTTCTCAGAGGGGCTGGTTTTGGGCAACGTGCTGAGTTTTCCTTGGGGCCAGCACCACACCCATGACTTGGGCTCTTCCTAATGAGTCCTGTTTTCGATGAGGCAGGGAGAAACTGCCTAGAAACAAGAAGGGCAGATGATGGAGTTGCATTATGAAAACTGGAACTCCCATCCAAAGAGGTACCCTGCCCTTCATAAAAATTCTCCTTACAAACTTGACACAATAACTCTTCAAGAGAGAGGCGTACAGAAAGACGGTAATTGCATACAAGCTTAAATGTGGAAATAAAGCAGTAGACAATAAGACACTAAAAAGAAGACACCCTGCCCTCTGTCCTGTTTCAGGTGTTACGAGTCTAGTAGGTATTACTCTCCAATCAGAACTACCCAAGCACTTCATCAGGGATACACATACCCTCTAATGATTAAATGAAAAGACACTGCTTGTCTTGTAAGCCTATAAAACTTATTTCCAGACACAGCATTAAAAAGACCTAGAGAAACAAAACTTGGATATAGGACTTCCACCACCTCCCTTCATGCTTGAAACTTCCATAAGCACTTAAATATACAACCCTCCAAAAACAACCGTTTTCTTTTTTAACCAGGAACATAAATGTTCAAGAAAACAAAATTTCAGCCCCTCAATGGGCAATCTAACAATTTGTGGATAGGAAAGTTAATTGTCTCCCCTCCCCCCCCCCAGAGGGCAATCTGGCAGTATCTATTAAAGTTGTAATGGGTTGGCCCTTTGATCCACAAGTCTTTGATTCCACGTCTAGGAATTAAACCTGCAGAAGTATCCATACATGGCACAAAGACGTTTTAGCAAAGATGCTCACTACAACACTGTTGTAGAAAAGAAAACAAGATTCATGATTTGTAATAGAGAATCATCTAAGTGTCCTTCGGTAGGGAAATATTTGCTTATCACACCAATTAAATCAGTATCTCTTATGTTGGAGCAGAGTGGAAAAAGTCATTGAAAAAAAAAAATCTTAGCTTCCCTGTATATCTTAAAGTGTCCAGACTTAATATCCCAATTTGTACCAAAACTATCACAGAGCATACCCAACAGGCATGAGTATTTTTAAAAACTCCAGAAGTGAACCTGATGTGCAGCCAAGTTTGAAAACTAGTACTACAGAATTCTGTGCGTGGGTTAAAATGAATGTGCTGGGTTCATGGAAAGATCCAAATCTCACTCAGAGAAAAAAAATACAAAAAAAAATAAATTCCATTACAATACATCTGGTATTAACATTTATATTAAAACTAAAGCAAAACTGAATTTGTGGCAATACATATACATACCCACATATGTGAATACACAGAAATCCTTCCAGAATTGTTGGAAAAATTAACTACAAAGTAGCTAAAGTATTTAGTCCAGTGCTTGACGCACTGGAAGATGCTTAAAAAATGGTGGTTACTATTTCCATGGTAGGTCTAAGTTTGTCTCGGTGCAGCTCATAGCATGCTTTCAAGCGTGTAATGAATTCTCATAGATGCATTGTGCAAGTGTAAGCATTCTACTAAAAGCTAGAAAGTTTGCAAGCCTTCTCAATAAGCCTATAAAAACTCTTACACCTCAATAACTCATTAGTTGTTATATTGATTCTATAGTTTAAAATTACAGCTTACTTTGTGCATAATACTTGAAACCCACGCCCATAAATGCAGGCAGCTTCACTGTCGATATTATATTGACTTGTAGATCCACCAAAACAGCCTATTTAAAAGTTGTCCTATGTCAGCCAACAAATCTAAAAACTTAAACGTAATGCTGGATGCAACCCTAATGTATCACGGAAAGAGAGAATGTCCCCAAGGCTGCAGGCAACAGAAAAAGGGACAACACTGTGACACACTTTTAAAAAAGATTTTGTTTTGCTTAAAATTCTATGTGTCCAAAGAGGCAATTTTTGGAAAATCTCTGGTTCGCTAAAGCCATTTTGATGGAAATTCTTCGAATGACCACAGAGCCAGCCAGAAGAAAGTTTAGAGGTTCTATTATATTTTTCCTTTTGTGTGACCCCATTTCCATTTAACTCTATTGGGGATCAGAGATCATAAAGGTATCACAAATATACTCCAGAACAGGAGGTTTTAGGGTGCCCATAAATTAATGAAATTTAATACTCGGTATGTTTTTACAGTGCCATAAAACATATTTAAAAATTCAATTTTTATAGGAATGAATTCAGTACAAATTTTCAAAATGCTCTTCTACCTACAGGTGCTTCAAAAAAATTACATATAATCTATATTAAGTCCCACTTACTTAGGTATGACAGGCTGCGGCACTTAATTTTACTTTTTTTCAGCAATTTTACATACTCCTGGCGTTCCTATCTTTAAAGAGTGAAATGTTTGGGGTCCTGCTTATCAATCAACAAGATGTCACCATACAGCTTACAGAACCCAATGAAAATATGGTGATTGTGTGAATTTGCAAGTGGTAAGAGATTATCTTTCCAGGATCGAGTTAAGATTTTATCAAGGAATTTTATGACATTAAGATCTGAATGCTGACAATAGTCCTATGAGATAAGACTTAAATTACTTCCTGTCTACATCTCCCCAACGTTTATGCAGTTGAAATCTGATTTGCTCACCCTTTTGTAAAACAAAAGCAGAGCACAGACCTTGAGGGTGGGATGGGTAGAGGAGCCAAGGAAAAGAAAGCACACGTGAAAAAACACCTTTACTGGATTTTAATTACTAAAAATGATTACCACCCTCTTGATTTGCACCTGGACTCCTGCCCCACCCCCCAAAAAAGGTCACCTCACAAGTCATCAAAAGGAAAGTGTGAAGGAAGGTGATATTCTCCAATGTGCCTACTCCATCCAACTCTAATTTTCTACATAATTAGGTGTGAGCAGTAATTGCTTTATTGGGTAATTCAAGATGACCAGACACTAAAGGGACCACCTCACTTGCAAACTTTATACCAAATGAGATAACAAGAAAAGCTCTCTTTTAAAATTGCTATTCTTACTCAGGCACTGAGCCTAACAGTCATTGGACTAAAAATTAATATTTGGGCTTCAGATGTTTCCTGAAAAGAACATCTCTTCTTGACTTGTGTTTCAGAAGACCTAATCTGGATAAGAGAATTTTGTTAGGGAAAAGGGAAATAGTGCCTTTGAGGGAAGAAATGTTTCCATTACAAGAAAAAGGGGGAAAAAAGTAGGAAGAAAGGGACATCTTTCCTGGATTAGAAAGAAAACAGAAGTCTGAAGTTTCAAGACATAGAGCCTAAGCCACCCCCTCACCATTCCCCAGGGAGAGAGAGTAGACTTTGAAGAGGAAAGCATTCGCCCCATGATAAGCCTAGGGAGGCTGGTCCTCAGCTCCAGGGATGCTAGCTTCAGCAAAGACTTCCAAGTTAGGTTCAAATACAGTATAGCTAGGATCAGCAGAGCCATTTGCCTCCAAGGCACCATCTGGGCTTTCACTGAAGCCCCAGATAATCCTTCTTGAATATTTTGCTACTTAGAAGATGCCCCAGGACCTTTTGGTAACACGATTTGGTTTTGGAAGGAATACAACCCCAATCTAATAACTGAAATAGACTTTACCATTTCTTTTTGAAGTGGACTCTGATTTAAATTTGACATCAAGAAGAAAGAAACTGACATTTCTTCATGCTCCATAATGCCAATACATCTATGTTCTGTAATGATGTAGATGAATGTTTTTTAAAAAACACAAAAAACTGTTATACAAAAGAAATGTAAAATGTAGGGAAAAAATCAGGGCTTCATATCCTGAGGAATATTGTTAAACAGACAAAAGTTATCAGTTGGCTAAATATGAAAGCACCCAATATGAGATGAGTTAAATGATTTAAAGTACCTCCATATAATGAAATACTATGCAACCGTTAAAAAGAATGAGACATCTGCTCTGATATGGTAAGAGGTCTAAAGTATATTAGAAGTTCAATTTATATAATATATGTGGTATATCATAATTGCTGAAAGGATGCACTTGTTTAAATATATAAATAAATTGTCATGTGTTAAAATAATAAATACAAAAACCTGTTAGCAGTGGCTCCTAGAGGGAAGCAGAAATTGGAGATGGAAAGGAACTTTCTCTCATCTTAGTCCTTTCTGTTCTGATTTTTTTGTTTGACTGTTTGTCCACCATGGACTTGGATTACTATTTTTCTCCTTAATTACGAAACTACTTGTGCAATTTTATAATAGTTTAGCAAAATTTGCTTGTAAACTAGTTTTTCTGGAAAATTAAATAGCTTTCATTTATTGACCAACTTCAATAAACTGGGCACTTTCAATAAACTTTTCATCCTTTATTTCAAATAATCAAAGGGCTAAGTAGTTAATCCTTAAATCACTTTGTTTTCTTGGGAACACAGTCCACTATCAATGAATACACTATGATTTGACCTTGGTTTACAGAATAACTTCATTTCTACAGTTTTCCATTTCACTATATCCAAATTCTTCAAATGCTAGTCCTCAAAATAAAAATCATCTGTTCAACTATAAAACACCCATATGAGCAATGATGTTTTTCCTTTATGCCTAAAATTAATTTAAAATCAGGGGGAAAGGGACAGCTACCAAACCATTCATTCAAGACAATACTGTGTACCAATGAAATCCTATCTCGTTACTATTAACAATAGAATGAGTACATAGCTCCTCAGTTTCATCAAAATGATATAATTAAGAATCCCCTTATAAATACACTGTATTTTTTGCTACAAAAGTTACTATTATTACCTTCAGTTTCAGAAAAACAACTTTTCAGGTGGCAGCCCCAGGAACATATACAAAAGACAAGGAGGGTCTAATTAAGAAGTTTTCTGCTGGGTATTTTGAAGTTTAACCCAATAGGAATGAATTGCTTTGTACTCTTGAAGTCTTGCTCCCTAAAGTTTATCCTAAAGCTACTGAAACATCAGCCCATTGTACCCTGTTACACTCACTTCTGATCCAACTTTAAATAAGCAAGCAAATACAGTATAAACGACAAAAGGACACCAAATAGGAAATAAAACAGCTGAACACAAATATTGGTAACTATTTTTTAAAGAAGGACAAGAAATTAATGCCAAAATAAGAGATGGTATAATACTAAAAGGAACATCATAATAACAGTCAAGAAAATTAGGTTTTGCATTTCAAGAAAGCATTCAATCTACTTGAAGACATGATAGGAAAACGCCGAACTCTTATTTATTTATGATTTCCATATGCATAATCATCACCTTTCCCTGCATCCCACATCTTTTTTCCTTTGAAATCGTTAGTTACCTTACAAGTGTCTGTTTCCATTCCATGAAAATAACCAACCGTCTGTTTTCATTCGATCTCCCTCCTATTGTTCAGAAGTGACAAATCTTCTTGCTCACCTGGCTACTACCTCCTTCACAGTCACTCCTCTTATAAACACCACCCATCTCATGGGGTGGCATCACATAAAAGCACGTTGGTTAACAACTGTACTTGATCGTACTGAAAAGGCAACCAAACAGAGATACCTACAGATACTTGTCCAACCTAAACACACACACAGCTGTCAAACTGGCTTTTCCTCATAGGTATAATTGACACAGTCAAGAACCACCTTTTTCCTCCCACACAAATGCCAAACGCACAATTCTGTATGTGATAATTTATGTGTTTTCATTCATTCAAAGACTTAATGTGTGTCCACTCTCCTGCTTAACCTTGGGATATAAAGACGAACAAAACAAATGTGTACCTTGCCCCACAAAGTTATATAGTTTTATATTTAGTTCAAGCCATGTGGCCATTCAAGGTTCTTTGTGCTTTGTGAAAAGAGACTGTGTGTGTGTGAGAGAGAGAGAGAGAGAAATGAAGAATAGAAAAGGTGGTTAGTTTTTTATCTCATCCTTTCTGTGACAGCCAAGAGGAAATATTCTGTTAGTTCAAATAATTACTTTGGTTTGCCAGTAACTTCTACATTTCCTTGAATATGGAGCACCAGGAGAGGAAGCAAAAAGGAGAGTTCTCAAGAAACAAAGTTAGCCCTGGGATGCTCGTGTTTGGAACTCAAACAAGACACTGGACTCCCACTTCTATCCATGGCTGCTACAGAAGCTGCCCTCCCACCATAAACAACTAGAAAAGGGAGTGAAATATGTGAAACAACTATATTTAGTCACTAGACAAAGGCAATGCAGGATAGTAATCCCTGTGAAGGAAATATCCAAGTGAGATGAACCCTTCGATTGGACCAGTTTATTGCAGGCAGTAGTATAGGAAGAGGAAACCTAAACCAAACTCAGAGGTCCTGATGAGTCGAGGAATCGGAGATAAATTGCTACAACCAGAGCTAAGTACTGATCTGTGCATGTGTGGAGTGGAACTCTACAAGGCTGGATTGAACAACCCCTAGGATTCACACAAGGCTGGGAGTAATGTGCACTCCCACCAACCTAACTGGAAAGATTCTGTATTACAAAAAACATCAGAAAAAGTATAGGACCCCATTGCCTTAGCAGTAGGGTCCTATACTAAGGCTGCTCATAGAGTAAAGCTTAAAAAACGCTTAAATGCAAGCCTCAAAAGGGTCAAATTGATCCCAAGTCACTCAAATATGTGCCAGAACAAAGTCCAACAGTCTTAACACAAAAAAAAAAACCACAATAAAATCCAGCACCTAATAATGTAAAATTCACCATGGCCAGTATTGAATAAAAATTATCAGGCTTGCAAAGAGGCAAAAAAATAGGACACACGACCAGTTGAAAAGTTAATCCATAGGAACAGGAGGAAACAACTGAAGTGACCACTCACAGAAAAACAGATAAGCAAAATGCGCTTTATACATACAATGAAATATTCGGTCATAAAAAGGAATGAAGTTTTGATACATGCTACAACATGGATGAATCTTAAAGACATGTTGCTAAGTCAAATAAGCCAGACACAAAGGACAAATGTTGTATGATTCCACTGGTACTGAAACAACCATAATAAGCAAAATCACAGAGACAGAAAGTAAATGAGAGGTTACCTGAGGCATGGGGTAAGAGGAGAATGGGGGTTATTGCTTCATAAAGTCTGTTTATGGTACAGCCTGCTTGTGGTGATAGAAAATTTTGGAAACAGAGTTGATGGTGCACAATGGGATAAATATAGCAAATGCCGCTGATTGATCTGCACACTTAAAAATGGGTAGAATGACAAATTTTGTTTCATAAATTCCATAGTATATTAAAAATGGTAAAATTGCATGGGTTTTGTAGGTACTTTTGGAATCTAGAAGAAATGAAATTTTACCAAGTTATATAAAGAGAAAATTGAATTTAACAATGCGAATGGTAGTCTAACCAAATGCATCAATCCTGTGTGGTTTAGTGTAAAAATGAGAACATGTTGGTATTTATCTATTGTAAGATTAAAAAGTTGGTGGGTGAAAGAAATCATGTTATGATAAAAATTTTTGTAATTTTCTTGATGACTGGAATTTTTATTATGCATAACTGACAAATCAAGTTTCCAAGCAAATGTTACATAGTGTAGGCTTTACTTAGCTTATCAATTTGTCATTTTGAAGCTAATTATTTTAATTAGGTTAACTGTACAATATTTTAAGCATTACTCTTGTAAGATTTTGAAAACTACATTTTAACATGGAACTCTAGGGATAGTCACCTTTTAAATCCTATTGAAAAAGCCATGTTTAAGATTTAATTTGCCAAAATAATGTCTTGTTAATATCTGTTCTAGTTTGCTAGCTGCTAGAATGCAATATACCAGAAAAGGAATGGCTTTTAACAAGGGGAATTTAATGAGTTGCTAGTTTACAGATCTAAGGCTGAGAAAATGTCCCAATTAAAACAAGTCTATAGAAATGTCGAATCAAAGGCATCCGGGGAAAGATACCTTGGCTCAAGAGGGCTGATGAAGTTCAGGGTTTCTCTCTCATCTGGAAAGGCACATGGTGAATGCAGTCAGGGCTTCTCTCTGAGCTGGAAGGGCATATGGCAGACACGGTGTCATCTGCTAGCTTACTCTCCTGGCTTCTGGTTTCATGAAACTCCCCGGGAGGCGTTTCCCTTCTTCATCTCCAAAGGTTGCTGGCTCGTGGACTCTCTGCATCTCATGGCTACATCGTTCTGCTCTCTCTGAATCTCTCATTCTCCAATATTTCCTCTTTTATAGGACTCCAGTAAACCAATCAAGACCCACTCAAATGGGTGGAGACATGTCATCCCCTAATCCAGTTTAACAACTGTTCTTAACTAAATCTCATCAACCAGGGAGATGATCTCATTACAGTTTCAAACATACAGTATTGAATAGAGATTATTCTACCTTTAAGAAACGGGATTTATATCAAAACATGGCTTTTCTTAGGGGGCATATATCCTTTCAAACCAGCACAATATCCTTTCAATAATGAAGTTGGGCAATATAACCAATGTTTAAAGTTTCAAATGTATAGGTTGAGGCATTTGGGTGGTAAGAAAAAGTGTAATAGTGAATTATCCCTTTTCTTGAATATTGGAGGACCAAAAAATAATAATAATAATAAGGTGTATTGCATCTTAGCAGTGATTTTTATCCAATCTTGTTTTCAAATACCGTATGTCTGCCAGGGCCTTAAAAGCCATCATGTAAATTACCAGTAAAGTATAACATATGCAAACATAACAAAATCACTTCCATAGTGACGATACTCCAACCATATGGATATTAGTCATAGAAAGCTAGAGGTTTTATGATATTTTTTTAAGTTGCTTTTTTTTCCCTTTGGTCTAGGTAGTCCGTACTTAAATATCAGCCATTTTCCTTTTTTGCTTCTTCCCTTAAAATTTTATGTATCCAGTACATTTAATTGAGAATTGTATGTTTTTTATTCCACTGTATTTTCTTTTCATTTTTTAATTATTGTTTATATTTTCAATTATTAAGTGTACAAAACAAAGTTACATTGCTGGTCTTGTAAGAGCTATACAATTTTCCTAAATGTATACCTATAACTGCAGCAGTTCACCTATTTCAAAAACTTGGAATTCTGTTCATTTGTTATTCTTAAGACCACCTCAAATTTAAAGGCTACCTTAATGTACGTTTAAAGTGTATTATAACAGTGTGGTAGTTAATAAAACACTATTTTTTTTTCTTTTGAAAAAAAAATATATATATATATAACCACAATAATTTTTTAAGGGAAGTAGACTTTTTCAGATAAACAAAAGCTGAGAGAATTCACAGCCAACAGACCTACACTATGAGAAATGGCAAGGTAGGTTCTCCAGACAGAAAGAAATTGATACTAGATAGAAATTTGGATCTGTACAAAGAAACAAAGGATTCTGAAAACAGCCAGTCTGCGGGTAGACAGAAAACCAGATGCTGCCTCACAACGCCCGCAGCCATGGGCGTTTAAGATGTGTGTCTGTAGATGTCACCGACAACGCGTAGGGGTCAAAGCTGTTCCCGATGCTGCTATTACATATCCTCCAGCCTCAGCCATGCTCCTGAAGCTCTCTGAGCTATGGTCTCCGCAGAATAACACCCTCTCTTGAAATGTCATCACGTTATGTAAAGTTATGAAAGTGCTTTGGAAATTTCAGCGCTTTCATTCAGGAAATATTTACATAGTACCTTCTATACCGAGTTCTAAGCCCTGTGTGCCTGGGCATCAGTTTCCTCATTTGCAAAATGAGGATCACAATAGTATCCAACCCACAAGGCTGCTGCAGTACATGCAAAGTGCAAAGAACAAAGCCGGGCAAGAACCCCAATGGAGGTGTGCATTATCACCATCCTCATCCTCACACTATGACTACTGCTGCTGCTGCAAGGCACATGTGATGAAAAGGAGAGACTTCGTTCTTGCCTTCAGAGACCGTATATTTTACCATGTGTGGTCAAGGGAAACATTATTTTGGAGATAATTTGTTGAAATTGCATACCTGGAAATACAGATATATAAAATATAACACGCCAGCCTGACAGGAGACCTAGGTCCTCATTTGAACTCCAAACCTTAACTTTGGTTAAGTTATTTAACCTGTTGGAGCCTTAGTTTATCATTAAAATAAAGAGATGGGATGAGAATCCTCAAGATCCCTTCCAGTGCCAATATCTGACGAAGTGAAACAGGAGATCCATTTTAGAAGCTTGTGGTTCCTGACTTTATCTGAGCAATTTAATACTTACAGCATCAAATCCCCACATAAGAAACAACTGATTTTGAGGATGGGGAAAAGGACAGTTTATGATTTAAGATAGAATTCTAGATCTACAATTAGTATCAGAGATTGCACATCACTCCCAAGGTCTGATTCATTCACCTAATAATGGAAGAGTGTAAAAGCCAAGTCGTTTCTACCCATTGCCAGGTAAACCCTCATTTTGATTGAGAAGCTACGGAATATAATTAGAAGAAGCAGGGAAACTCCTCCTTCTGGTTCCAGTGTTTGAACAGACTCCAAGGAAACAGAATTCTTTCTCTTGCCTATTATTATACAATTGAGAAGAGAACTGGCAGTCCATTGTAGAAGTTCCTTATGCATGAAAGACAAGAAAAAATATGTACACAAGCTAGCTCTTTCTACCTGTTGTTTATATGAGCACATACCACAATTTGTAAGCAAGCTCTCAATTTCAAACACAAAAGCACCCACAAAATTTAATTACTTCACATCTTACAAAACACAGATAACTTTAACCAAGTTACCAAACCTAGTGTTTTCCTCTGTGGAAATTTCATTCAAGAAAGGGGTCCCACAAGAAGAAATAAAAGTGTCTGAACCATAAGAGACTCTATTAATCAGGCTAATCTTCCAACAATAGTTGTGAAAGAGCCCTTCCTAAAATTTTCCCAATGTTTCGCAGAGGCAAGCCAAAGAATTTGCAGAATCTTATAAAATTAAAAAGTCCTTATTGATTTTGCTGGAGAAAACATGTTGTGCAACACTAACTCAGAAAAAAAACTGTTTCTGTGCATATGTATAAAATGTTGTTCATGACTTCAGGAAGTTCTCAAGTTCTCTGCAGTATACCATGGGCTCCAGTACAAGAACCTCTAGTTTAAAGCAATCAACCAAAATTTGCAGGAAAGGTCCTTAAAACACACAAATTTGAGAGTAACCTGTAGCTGTCTTTGGGACCCCAATCTCTACCTTTAATAGAGATTTTTTTTTTTTTTTTTTTTTGCAGGGGTGGGGAAGCGCATGGTCCAGGAATCGAACCTGGGTCTTCTGCAGAAGTGTCCCACTTTTTTATCTTCACCTTTGGTAACTATTCCATCTCCTTCCTTCTCCAGGCGATTCCAATGGGGCAGGTGGGCAGCTGGCACTGGTTTGGCTAATCGAGGCACCCCATTCCCAAGTCAGAGTGACTGGTTTAGGGATAGACACACAATAAAATGAGACCCAGAGGTCTTATGGTGGATTTAAACTGGAGAAAAGAGGGTGGCTTTCTACTTCCTGGGATCACAAGACAGAAGGACCACAGACACCTGGGATTTGAAGTAGCCATTTTTTTCCACCATGTTGTAGAATGATGAGTGTGGATGAAATCAGAACGGAGAGATGGGGGAAGATGGATGAGGGGGTGAGGAGGTTTGATGACAACATATAACTACTAGATCCAGCTGAGTCTCAAGTCAGATACCCCTTGAACTTCCCAATGTATGATTCAATGAACTTCTTTTATCTTGGGCCAATTTAAATGGGGCTTCTGCGCCTTAACAATGTGAAGAACTGTGATTCATGCTCTAATTAACTAAATGAGATGGGAACTAACATTTACTGAGTGCCTCTGAGATATCAGAAACCATGTGGAATATTCAACATACAACTTTTATAGCCACACTGGGAAGTAGATACCATAGTTTCACACAATAAAGTAAGATCTTGAAAGGCAAAATAATCAGAATCCATCAACCTAGAGGGCATCTACAAGGGCTCATACCCTGCCTGTCTCATCACAAAAGCTTATTCTCTTTCTATACCATCATACCCCTAAATCTTTACATCTTTCAAGCTGCTGCATTATTAATTTCTAAGATTCAACCCAACAGTCAACCTAACAATCAAAATATAAAGCCAAACACAAATGTCTCATTTTAGGAAAGGCTCAGTTTTGCTTTGCTCATACATCGATATGAATGATGGAGTACCTGTTTTCTAGACGGTTCCCATTTGGAACAAAAATTTGTTCCAAAATAAATTTTGCCAGACTGACTTTCCAGGAACCATAAAGCAAGCCTACTGGGGACTTACTCTCTGATGCTTAGAAGAAGCACAAGTTCTGGAATGTATGGAGCTGAAAGATAAAGAAAAGTTACTAAAATGTAAAAGTTACCATCGTTGCAAAGAATGTAGCATTCAGAAAGGACTCCCCTTTCTCAGAGACAAAACACAATCTGAAATTTAGCCAATCATCTCTAATTCTGTTCTCTGCAGTAGAGTTTGAGAGATAAAGAATGTGTGGCGAGGGGAAAGATAGAGTGAAGACAGGAAAAAAGTAGACAACAAAGCAAATTTAAGAAGACTGTCAAAAATCTGCAAGTTCTTTGGAGGCTACAGAAGAAAAAGTATGATAAAGGTATCAAACAGTGGGGAAGGTAAAGAAGGGGAAGGAGAAATTAAAATAGGCAAGGGTGTGGTGACTGAAGAGTGCTCGGCTTCGGGCATAGAATTCATTGGCTGTACCTCCCTTTCCTTCCATCTGGAAAAGCACTAGTATGACAACAAGGAAAGTATGTTTAACTAGGCATTACTACCTTTTTTTTTTTTTTTTTGCAGGACCTGGGTGTGACAGGTGGAAACTAAGTCTCCTCTTTGAGTAACAGCCAATTGTCCTGATTAGAGGTTGGATTACTTATTTTATATAACCACACACAAAAAAAATTGTAAGTGTTAAAACCATAGGGTGGCACCCTCTTTAATAACAGTGTAATAGTATATTCCCTTCATAAGGTAATTCATGGTTTTCTAAGTGCTTTTGCATTCACCATATCACTTGATTTTCTCAACAACCCTAGGAGGAGAAGAGTGTGAGGTACAGGCCATCAGATATTGCTTTTATTTCAGCTTCACAGATGAAAAACTGTCTCTGAGTGCCTAAATGACGTGGAAAGGGTCAAATCACTCCTAACCAGCAGAGCAAGAACTTGACCTCAAGACTTACATTTTGGCCATTTTTGCAATACTCACCATTGCTAGACACCCTGTCCTAAAGTCATCTAATAAAACAAAGTCTAAGACTCTTTTGCTTAAAGTCTCTGCTGGAAGAAACATCACTTAAATTATGTTTGAAATAGATGATTCCCTTGTATCATCAACACACTTGATATTTTAGAAGGCAATACATTTTACTTCCAAGTAAAGCTTATTGTACAAAAACATACCAAATTGCATATTCTAATGATTTAGATTACAACTTCACTCACTCATCTACTCATCTAATCATTTGTTAAGCAGCTATGTGCCAGGGGCCGTATGTGAAGGATCAGGAATGCGAACCTGAATAAGTCATGCTTTGTGTTTTTGAGAAGTAAAAGAGATAAACAGGAGGAGGCAGATCTGCAGAGGATCACAATAACCGCAAGTTCTGTGGGAACGAAGAGGAAGGAGAAGCTAATTCCACCCAAGACTGTCTCAACAGAATGGGAAAAAATACAGGTTCCATGCTTTAAGGAGCTTGCAGTCTAACAGAGGAGAGCCTCATGAACGCAATAAAAGTATGAGGCAATAGATACGTGAATGCCACAAAAGAGGTATAACCTACTATAAAGGTTCAGAGAATGTGAAAGCCGTTTCCAATTAGGATGATCTCAGAAATATTTTGAAAAAGGGGAAATACAAAGGGAGCTTTAGAGAACTGTTATACCCACCAGGAGGAAAGGGAGTCAAAAAGCTACAATAGCCAGTCAGTTGCCTTACTGCCTCCTGAAAGCTCCTAAGATACTTTGGGTTCCATTTCCATCTGACAGTTATCTAGCCCAGGACTGGGGTGTGACCAGTCTCTTTTGAACTTTCTCTCATTCACCAGGTCATAAAGGTCTAAAAAACAACTGAGAAATATCCAAAACACTCATTACCAGAATCTGAACCAATCTATTAAGAACATGAGTCATTTCTGCCTACAATATTTCTCCCTAAATGGCCTTCGTATCCATTAATAAAAAAGACTCAGTGTAAAGAACAAATATGCTACTCTTCCAATTTGCCAATTATATCTTCACAAGCCATTCTAAGCAGAACATTTTGTTTTGAAAAAGAACCAAGTTATGAATGCTTCATCTAAAAGCAAACTAATAGCTTCAAAGGGGTCTATGGGGTTCACTGATTTTCCCTTTTCTAGGAAAATTGGAACTTGTTTATTTGCTTAACTAAAAACCATCACAAGTTATAAAAGGGATATGAGACATCATCTTACCTATCTTCCTTAAATGACTTCCTCAAGGTCACACACTAACTTTACAACACAGCAATTAAATACATCTCAAGGAGTGATTCCAAAAAGATAACCAGTAACCGGGGAGTCTGACCTAGCAAATGAACTTCAAGCCTCCTTATGAATGCTTTGGTTTGATTATGATGTTGTTTTGAATATTACTTGGAATTTTATCAAGATTTTAATAATCCAATTCTAATTGCTCAGTAGAACAAATATTTCATTTTCTTTAACCCTTTCAGTTGAAGAAAAGTAGCAATCCAACTCTAGATGGTAAACTCTTTGGGGGAACCAACCATGAGCGTAGAATCTGTGATCTGTCAAATAACTGAAATAACTAGTCTCTAGGCTCTTCCCATGACCAGCTGGTGAGTGCTTTGGGGAATGGTGTGGGAAGAAAGGAGAAAGCCCAGGGACTACCTGTTCTTTTGGTATCAGGAAAGTTCAGACACGTGGCGGTATCCTAGTGAGGCAACATGTTGCCTATGTCTTCCCTATTACAAACATTTTATAAATTCAAGTTTCCAAAAGTGTACCAAATAGCATACAGGTATCCTTGAGTTTTATTCTTCTTTCACAAGAAAAAGGACAAAGTACCTCATAGTCTCAGTTCATTCTATTTCCTAATGTTGCTGCTAAAGTAAATCATTCCACATTAGCCTAAACCGAATCCTATGCTAGCTTAACCTGGCCAAGGGTAGTCAGGAAAAACTCTTTCAACTTTCAATTCACAGAAATACTTCTCTTAATAATGCCACTGCAAGGCTAAATCAGTACCTGAATTTTTTTTTTTTTTTTACAACTGTGCTAAAATGCATCCTGCCACCTGTGAGAGCCCTCTCTTTTGGAATGTTTCTATCACACTACAAATAGTTCTCACTCCACGTTCCCGTCTAGCTGCAAACAGAGTGAACTAAGCTTCCAATTAAAACAGCTAATCTTCAACCACTATACCCTTTCCACATTTACTCCAGAATGTGTGGGTTAAAACAAATTTATTCTACACCCAGGTGTCAGCAAACTACAGCCCATGGGCCAAATCCAGCACCCCTTCTCCTGCCAGGAATCTTTGTAAATAAGGTTTTCTTGGATTATAGCCACACTCATGTTTAGGGATTGTCTTTGGTTGCTTTCTCACTGCAATGACAGGGCTGAGTGGCCGCCACAGAGACTCTATGGCCAGTAAAGCCTAAAATTTAGACTTTTTTCCCTTATAGAAAAAAGTTTGTAGTCCCCTAGTCTACATTAAGTACATGAAAAAAAGAAGTTTGGTGATTTGTATTCAGAAATGCATTTCAAAAATAAATCCATTCATTTAATACATACATATTGAACTCCTTGGGCACTGTTCTAGGCACAGGAGACACAGCAATGAACCGGAAAGATGAGGCTCTATTCTCCCGGGAGTCTTAATCTTGTGAGAGGAAACAGACTAACATAATTACTCTAATTTCAAATAGATAAAGCAAGTTATTTAGAGACCGGCCAGGGATTCTAAAGGGGAAGTGTTGCTTTAGAATATGCAAAGTCATGGAGATGACATCTGGGAAGATGCTATTGGAACTGATACTAGAATAATGCGAAGAAGCCAGCCATGCAAAAATCTAGAGAAAAATTATCGCAGGCAGGAATAGCAAAGTCTTGTGGGGGGGAATGCTAGACATTCAAGGAATAAAAAGAGGCAGCTAATGTAGCTGAAGCACAACAGACAAGTAGAAAGAGGCACCATGCAAAGTCAGAGAGATCAGTCAGGCCAAATCACGTATGATGAGCATTGGTGAATAATGAGTAAAATTATACCTTTAAAGAAAAATTACACCTCTAATAATTTTCTATCTTAATGTCCTTAGCTATTGAAAGACTAATCTTAGTCTTAGGAATTGCTTTTGGCAACCTCCGTTCTGCTACTCCTATCTTTTGATCTACTGAAAATTACTAAAATTTAGTTTCTGCAGCTTCAAATGCCTAACTTAAGAAAGGACAGTGTTAAAGAGAGTTTCTTCTAAGGAGCTAATTACACCACTACCCACCTCCCCCACCCAGGAAAAAAAAAAAGAGTGCCTTTCTTAATGCAAAGACATAAATTGACCATTTAAAATAGACTTTTTTTAAGAAAGGGAATTTCCTGTTATTAAGCATAATTAAGCCTATTTTCCTAAGTCTACTATGCTATTCATTTGATGAAGTGAGGTCTTTCTCTCCATCTCTGTGCACCAGCTGTGTGCATGTTCCATGATAATTCTTTCAAAGCAGTGGGCTGGTTTTAATGAAATGCAATATTCCTCTAAAGCCTATAAAGATATGCCCTATGGCTTAATTTACCATCTCCAAACTAAATGGAAAATTGTTTCAAGATAAAGAATTTCAACCTGTTGGTAAAGAGTCACCAAATAAACATCCTTCATGACTTTTCCCCTCTGATGTTTGAGAATATTTGTGAATCTGAAAAGACAACTTCGCATTTTTAGATCCAAGAATAAAGGAACTCAAGGGCACTCTAGAGAAAGGCCAAGACAAAGGAGACTTGAAAAAAAATGACCATTAGTGAACAGTGAAAACTTAGGAAGTATGAGTAGTTATGAGATATTCTGGAGGACTGATGTCCAATTGGCCTTAAATAAAATTCAACATTATACAGACCAAGTAAAACAAGCTCTCCTTGTGCTGAACACTGTAGTTTTAGTTATGGCCACCAAATGGGTGTTTATAACCAGACTTGATAATACTGAACAATGTTGAGACTGAAGAGATGCTGACATGCCATCATGTAAGCAGCAACACTACTGGAGAAATCCAGCACACAACTCCCCAAGAAAATTAACCTGGAATTTGCTAGTTTCCTCCTCTGTAAACTGGGCATAAGATAATACGAATTCAGACTGATTGAAACACTTTAATAAGTGTTCAATAAACTGTATACTTATCAAATATGCCAAATACACATGCTTTACCTTGTTGGATCTTCAAAAAAACCTAAAGTAGACACAATTGTGCCAGGATTACAGATAATTAGAAACTAAGTCTTCAAGGGGTTAAATATTTGCTTAAAGAAATACGGTTAGTAATTGACCATTTAAAGCTTGCTGACTCCAGCAACTATGCTTCTGGTGGCCCAAAGACATGTCCTATTAGGCCTACTCAGTATTTGCTAATATTAGAGTAGGAACTTACGGTTTGTTAACCACTTACTATATGTCAGGCAATGAGTTCTTCTAATGGATTATTTCATCAAATTCTAAAAATAGCCTATGATGCAGGTTTTATTATTAGCTTTGCTTTATAGCAAGAATCTGAGGTTCAAAGATTGTGTATAATGCTGAAGGTCACACAGCTAGTAAACAATGCAAATGAGATTTAGAACCCTGCTATCTGACTCCAGCGCCAAATTCTTAACTACTATACCATACAGTCTCCTTAAGTAATAAAAAATTTGTTTTAAAATGTAGTTTTTTAAATTAATTGCCAAATATGTGGACATTCTACTAACGAAGTACTTTCATTGCCAACAGGCATCAATTTGATGTGTAGTTTGCCCCGCTACTCTCTTCTCATTCCCCAACACTTAGGCTAGAAAGAAGTCTGTTGCATTTATCATCATTATCTTATCACTTGCACCTTTTTATTCCTTGTAGAAGATGTAGGAGGGAAGTGAAACATTTACTAGGCTGGAGTTTCTATTAAAAATGGGAAAATGGGACTTCCCGGAAGATGATGGAATAGGATAGGCAGAGCTAACTTCTCCACCATGGAATTACTAGAGATAAGGCAGCAAACAACAGAGACAGCAATAGATAAGGCAGAAAACAACAGGGACAGCAATTCCAGGGTGTGAGTGGCCAGAGACAGACTTCTACATTATACAGGGAGGAACTGGCTAAAAAGGTGGGGAAAATTCACAGAGAAGATGGAGTCAGTTTATTCAATCGTGCTTGCACCTGGGGGCAGCTGCTACATGTTGGCCGGAGCGGCTGTGGGAGAAGTGGTGCACTCCTGCCCTCCCATCTCCACAGCCAGCTGGGAGCACCTGGGTGGGGACAAAGGAAACTGCAGGCTTGTTTTATCCACACACAGAGACCCAGTGTGCTCAGTGCCTACCCCACCCCCACCCCGAGGTAGGCTGCTGTGGGTGGCTGGTGTTGGCAGAGACTAGGGGTCCTAACCTTCAGGAAGAGATGGGACACAAAGCAGAGCTGATCTGACAATTGGCCAGCAAGAGAGTAACTTTGGGTCTCTCTGCCTATATCCTTTCTCCACGGAAGCCCGGGGCGCTCATGGCGTGCACAGGTGGAGAGGTGGGGACAAGGTAAGAGAGCACCAGGAGGTTCTCCTCCACCACAGAGGTCCATGGATACATGCTGGCCTGGATCTAGTGGACTGACGAAAAGCAGGGCACCCATGGGCTGGCTGTGGGATGGGGAGGTGAATTTTCCAACTCACCCAAGGTCAGTCCACTTGGGAGCCTGGGAATCCATCTTGCCCACAAGTGGATTCTCCACCGAGGTGCTGGGGACCTCCAGCACACACAGAGACCTGCTGCACTGACCAAACTTTCATCTGGTGTGGACCCTTCCAGTGGACTGCCATTGTCGGGGGTGGGGGGAGGTGGGCTGAGGGGAAGAGGTAGCCTAAGAGTGCCATCTTCTGGGAACACAAGGAAAGTGCACTTTTCTGCCTAATCTTCAACAAATTTCCAACTAAACTTGCATCTCCCGTGGGAGGTCTCAGCCTGGGTCTGGCTGGGAATTACTGACAAACCCTGTGCCAAAGGAGAACTTCAATGCAAACCCAAGTAATTATAAAGTCTTAGGTAAGAGAGTGAAATCAACTATCAAAATAACCTTATCAAGATAAACAAATGCGGAGGGAGGGGCCAAGATGGCAGCTTAGCAATATGTGCATTTTAGTTCGTCCTCCAGAACAACTACTAAATAACCAGAAACAGTACAGAACAGCTCCTGGAGTCACATCAGTGACCGGACACACAGCGTACCCCAGTCAGGACCAGCTGGACCGGCTACGAGCCTCCCCAAAACCGTGAGTTCCCCAAGGTGCGGTGGCCGGCGCCCGGTGCCCCTCCCCCACAAGCGGCTTCCCAGAGGGAAAGGAAAGAGACTCTAAACCTGGTCAAGGCAGAGGTCGCTCATTGGACTCACGGAAAAAGAGGAAAGGAGAGGAAACAGAGGCTTTAGTGGCTGTGTCTCTACGGAGACTTGGCAGCCTCTGGATTCAGTGGCGGGACTTCTCAGGCTGCAACTGCCCCAGGCATAGGCAGAAACGGGCTGCTTTCAGGGCTGTCTCCCAACTGTGCCTTCCCCAGGAGAGGGGTGAAGCCCAACTAAGGTAGAATCCCTCCCTCAAGGAATTCAGACCCCAGGGCTTGGCAATTTGAAGCCATTAAAACCAGCCTACAACCTCTCCTCTGTCTCCATCACGTCCCCAGCAGAGAGAGTCTTCCAAAGTCAGACGTGCCACATACTGGGCAGGATAAGAAAAATAGAGCCCAGAGACTTCACAGGAAAGTCTTTTAACCTGCTGGGTCTCACCCTCAGGGAAAACTGAAGCAGGTGACTCCTTGCCCCAATAGGATACCAGTTTAGTCTGGGAAAACCCGGCTCAAGTCTATAATACCTATGTAGACCCTCCTAAGGGTGGGGAGGGAAAAGGCACCATACAAGCAGGGCAAGAAACAAGAAAACAAGAAATGAAAAATTATCCTCTGTTAAACAAAACCTAAGCTAGAGGTCCAGAAAAAGCTGAACTGAAGGTCAAAGAACAGATAGACAACAAATTCATCTAGCAAGAAAACCCTAGGTAAGAGAAGTGAAAGCAATCCCTAGAATAAACTAATTAAGGTAATTAAATGCCTAGACGCCAGCAAAAAATAA
Source organism: Tamandua tetradactyla (assembly GCF_023851605.1). Taxonomy (NCBI): domain Eukaryota; kingdom Metazoa; phylum Chordata; class Mammalia; order Pilosa; family Myrmecophagidae; genus Tamandua; species Tamandua tetradactyla. The sequence goes on from NC_135338.1 coordinate 5,919,286, forward strand.
CAAATCACACCAGGAAAATTGAAGATATGGCCCAGTCAAAGGAACAAACCAATAGTCCAAATGAGATAGAAGAGCTGAAACAACTAATTCAGAATATATGAACAGACATGGAAAACCTCATCAAAAACCAAATCAATGAATTGAGGGAGGATATGAAGAAGGCAAGGAATGACAAAAAGAAGAAATGGAAAGTCTGAAAAAACAAATCACAGAACTTATGGGGATGAAAGATACAGTAGAAGAGATGAAAAAAACAATGGAAACCTACAATGGTAGATTTCAAGAGACAGAGGTTAGGATTAGTGAACTGGAGGACGGAACATCTGAAATCTGACAAGATACAGAAACTATAGGGAAAAAAATGGAAAAATACAAGCAGGGACTCAGGGAATTGAATGATAATATGAAGCGCACAAATATACATGTTGTGGGGGTCCCGGAAGGAGAAGAGAAGGGAAAAGGAGGAGAAAAACTAATGGAAGAAATTTTCACTGAAAATTTCCCAACTCTTATGAAAGACCTAAAATTACAGATCCAAGAAGTACAGTGCACCCCAAAGAGAATAGATCCAAATAGACGTTCTCCAAGACACTTACTAATCAGAATGTCAGAGGTCAAAGAGAAAGAGAGGATCTTGAAAGCAGCAAGAGAAAAGCAATCCATCATATACAAGGGAAACCCAATAAGACTATGTGTAGATTTCTCAGTAGAAACCATGGAGGCGAGAAGACAGTGGGATGATATATTTAAATTACTAAAAGAGAAAAACTGCCAACCAAGACTCCTATATCCAGCAAAATTGTCCTTCAAAAATGAGGGAGAAATTAAAACATTTTCAGACAAAAAAATCACTGAGAGAATTTGTGACCAAGAGACCAGCTCTGCACGAAATACTAAAGGGAGCACTAGAGACTGATATGAAAAGACAGAAGAGAGAGGTGTGGAGAAGAGTGTAGAAAGAAGGAAAGTTAGATATGACATACAAAATACAAAAGGCAAAATGGCAGAGGAAACTACTACCCAAACAGTAATAACACTAAATGTTAATGGATTGAACTCCCCGATCAAAAGACACAGACTGGCAGAATGGATTAAAAAACCAGATCCTTCTATATGCTATCTACAGGAAACACATCTTAGACCCAAAGATAAACATAGGTTGAAAGTGAAAGGTTGGGAAAAGATATTTCATGCAAATAACAACCAGAAAAGAGCAGGAGTAGCTATATTAACATCCAACAAATTAGACTTCAAATGTAAAACAGTTAAAAGAGACAAAGAAGGATACTATGTACTAATAAAAGGAACAATTCAACATGAAGACATAACAATCATAAATATTTATGCACCGAACCAGAATGCCCCAAAATACATGAGGCAAACACTGCAAACACTGAAAAGGGAAATAGACACATCTACCATAATAGTTGGAGACTTCAATTCCCCACTCTCATCAATGGACAGAACATCTAGACAGAGGATCAATAAAGAAACGGAGAATTTGAATATTACAATAAATGAGCTAGACTTAACAGACATTTATAGGACATTACACCCCACAACAGCAAGATACACCTTTTTCTCAAGTGCTCAAGGATCATTCTCAAAGATAGACCATATGCTGGGTCACAAAGTAAGGCTTAACAAATTTTAAAAGATTGAAATCATACAAGATAAACAAATGCCTAAAAATCAACAAAAAAATCACACAGTACATGAAGATGCAAGAAGACATGGCCAAGCCAAATGACCAAATTAAAGAGCAGGAGGAGACACAGAATTTGGAACAACTAATCAAAGATGTTCATACAAACCTAAATACTTTCAATGGGTTGGCTGAAAAGATTAAGGATATAAACAAGACATTGTAAGAGCATAAAGAAAAATTTGAAATAAATATAAAAACAACAGATCTTACAGAAATGAAAGATAATATAGATCAAAGTAAAAATATACTAGAGAAACACAACAGCAGATTTGAAGAGGCTGAAGAAAGAATAAGTGAACTAGAGGACAGGACAACTGAATTTGAACACACAAAAGAACACATGGTAAAAAGATGGAAATTTTTGAACTGGATCTCAGGGAAATGATTGATAACAAGAAGTACACAAATACAGGAATCATTGGTGTCCCAGAAAGAGAAGAGGAGAAGGGCTAAGAAGAGTACTTGAGGAGCTAATTGGGGAAAACTTCCAACCCTTATAAAAGACATAAATATGCAAATCAAAGAAGCTCAACAAATTCAAATAGAAAAAATCCAAATAAACCCAATCAAAGACATATACCAATCAGACTGTCAAATGCTGAAGGAGAGAGTCCTGACAGCAGCAAGAAAAAAATCGACTCACACATAGAAGGGAAGCCACATAAGACTAAGCGCTGACTACTCCATGGGTACCATGGAGGTGAGAAGGCAGTGGAACAATATATTTAAGAATCTAAAAGAGAAAGATTGCTAGCCAAGAACTCTTTATCCAGCAAAGCTGTCCTCAAAAAGTGAGGGAGAGTTTGAATTTTTCAGAGACAAACAACTGCTGAGAGAATTTGTTAACAGGAGACCTGCCCTGCAAGAGATACTAAAGAGCGTTCCAACAGCTGTAAAAAAAAAAGACAGGGGTGAAGTCTGGAGTAGGGCAGGGAATTGGAGAGTATCAGTAAGAGTTATTTAAGGGATAAAAAAAGAGAGAGAAAAAATATATCTGGCAAACAAAAACCAAAGGAGAAGATGACAGAATCAAGAACTGCCTTTACAGTAACACCTTTGAATATTAACAGATTAAACTATCCAATTCAAAGATACATTAATATAAATAAATAAATAATAAATAAGTAAAGTAAAAAGATACAAGTTGGCAGAACGGATTATGCCATAGAATAATTCTTAAATTCACTGCCTTCGGAAGTCTCTGGTGACTTTCATAGTACAGACCTAATTATCTGTTACACTTTTTTATGTTTGATTTGCTTTGCTTTGGTGGAAACACATCTGACCCAGGAAGAGGCTCCATTTCACCCCGCGCTCTACAACCCCCTTCCTGGGTAAGGGGACCCCAACTTGTGAAAAGCCCTCCAAGACCTCCCTCCTGCTTTGGCTACAGTGTCTGCTCCCAGGTACACACAGGCTCCTTAAAACCTCAGTCAGACTCACAGTTGATAAACGCTACCTTTGCATCCAGCTCCACTGTGGCCCCCCACGGGGACCCATTTGGAACGAGACCTGTTGTTTCATAGCAAGGAAGGAATGGATCTGTCATGGGGTCTGCTTCACCTGCATTCCAGTCGGCACTCCACGTGGGCGGGCCGCAGAGTTTATGGTGGGCCTCACATTGCAAGCTGACCGAGGGTTAGACCTATAAATGGAGAGTCCTACACGGCATGTGTTCACCCCCATCATTGTTCCATTATCTCAAACATTCTGCTATTAAAGTGGCTGGTGGTGAGGAGAAACTTATCTGACATTCATTTCAACCCAGTGAAGTGCTATTTATAGTCAGCGTGTCTGTATGGAAGCCACCATCCAGAGTCGCGCCCGAGCTGGAAGGGGCTCTGAGCAGTGGCGAAGGATGAAGCTGACCCAAACAGTGTGGTCAAGCCTCCTTCCTCCTAATTTCAACTGTATATTTAAATCCGGCAGGTTGTATTATAAATAACATTATTTATTCTTACCGAGGTTTTAGAATTTAGGACGACCTATTAGGAGATAAATGAATTTGAGGAGAAATCTTTCTACTGTGTTGACTTCAAAACTGGAAGCAATATGAGCACGCAAAGGGCCAGAAGAGATGACCAGCTTGCGTCTTCTCTTTAACCGTATTTGAGTGTTTTTCATTCTTGGCTTTACTCTCCTTTTAGAGCCATGTGAAGTGGATTTCTAAATAAAAGATATCATAGATTTTTAAAGATATCAATATGTTAAAAAGGTAAATTACTAAATAACCGGCAAACAACTTTACATTATTCAGGGCAATGCCTCCAACCGTAACTTGCATGACAAATTTACAGTTGAGTACGACAGAGACACAACTCACAAAAATCAAAAGCTAAAAGACACACCGAACCCAAGAATAATTTCACACATAATGGAAAACAAACTATGAAAAGTAAGGCTTCTCTTTGGTAAACACAATAAATCAATAACCTCCACTGCTGACATATCAGATTAAACAAAATGCAAGAGACAAAATCAATCCAATTCAGTACCTCTAAATTCCAATACTTACTAGCTATATTAACATCAGTAAGAATACTTTCAAATATATTTCTTTCTTTTTAAGAATATCGAGAAGTTATAAATATTCACAAGCAAATCTTCATTAAAAAAAGGAATTTACTTTTCCCTAAATTTTTTTTCTAACATTTAAAAAATGTAATAAAACTAAAAAAAAATTAAAATTAATGGAAAAAGATGTTTTAAAATTCAGGGAAAAATGGAGATAGAGTCTTCATTCTATTAATGAACAGCCTCTAGTAACCTGGAGAAATAAATTACTTGAGACTAGAGTTAAGCCCAAAACAAAGTAAGCTTTTGATACTTGGGAGAAGGCGGAAGGAAAAGGTGGGCAAGAGAAGCACACAGATTTATTCAGATTATTAACTGATGTGGACTGAGTGTACTGGCTTCCAGGTGGGTCTGGGCAAAGAGACAAGTAAGGAAAAGCCATTAAGCACAGAACACACAAATATGACCCTGGGGGGAAAATCTGAGTAATGAAGCCCAAATATAGGCATGCAGTCTAAAAATAACTCTTCTGCTTATACAGAGGTATTTTCCTTTTAGCATTCATTTGAAATGTGTGGGAAGACAAAACAGTTTAAGTGAATTTCCAGATTTCACAAAAAGTCAGGTGACACTCTGAACATTTTCAACCAACAGAAGAAATGCAATTTCCCCCGCCTTTAGTTTTCTCTTGTAAGTATGGGCGGGGCGGGGGGGGCACTAAACTAGGCAAGAGTGTTATTTCTAAATTTTATGAGAATCTGATATCTCTAGGTAAAGCCTCTTCATATCTGATATGTCATGGGAAAGCATTACATCCTTTGAATTTTGTCAGTGAAAACCACTGTAATTATTTTTCTTCACATAAAGAAAGATGAATAGAGGATGATAGGATGTTGACATTGTGATTATATTTTCCTATTATGCCACAAATTTGAAAGATTTCATTACCACCACTTGGGTTTGTTGTTATTGTTTTTTTAAGATTAAAAAAAAGTGGTAAGATAACTGACTTGTACACTGAAATATATTGTAATTCCAGCACTTTAAAAAAATATTTAAAGATTATCTTTTAGTAAGGTATGATCTATACTTCCTCTTAGTTGTTTATACCCTAGCTGCAAGAAAACCTTTTACTCGATGGCAGGTACAAAAGGACAACCTCACTTCTTTCTTCCCACACTATTTAAAACAGTAAAAATGATAGTGCAAAAAGGAGAAGCTGGAGTCCCAAAACATCCCACTTTGCTTCACTACATAAGAGCAGAAAGGAAGCACGTGAAATGTCCTTTCATTCATGCAAGAACAAGAGCCCTATCTCAACTGCTTCAGTACTAGTCAAAGATACAGGTAATGACTGGGGGTAAGAAATCCAGTCACCAAGTCCTACTGTGGTGGTTTGTGTTTGGAGCAGTGAGTACCATTCACTAATCCTGGGTATGCACAGGGGTATCTACTGAATCCAAACATACTTTTATCCCGTGTCCTCTATGTACCCTGTGCAGACATGGTAACAGAAACAAGACCCCTATTCATGCCAAATAAGATCAAGTTTAATGGAAAAGCTTACAGTGCAATCAGCTTCTCCTACTCATGCTCAGTAGCTTCCAGATCTGGTCTGGGGACACTGGGGAAAGCAAGACAAGCATGAGATTGCAGATAACGTGAATCCTGCCATGTTTCTGCAGACTTAATGCAGCATAAGATGAACACTACAGGAATGTCTGGTCTTGGAACAAATTAAACTTGCAAATCACACCTCTAATACCTGGCCATCCCAGACAAGTCCTTCGGGATCTTCACGCAAGCACAGGTCTCACAATCTCAGGCCAGTTATCTTGGTTAAACCATGTAAGAAGCCAGGAAGGTGACTTACACAGTCGGTATGTCATGGAAAACCAGGAATCCCTCCCCCTGCCACCACCTTTTCTCTGAAAGCATAACTTCAGAAAGCAAAAGGAAGGAAATGGAAGGTTTAATGTACCCTCCTGTTCACCAGTCATTGCTGTACAGTGGGGTCACTTTCTGAAAACACCATCAGTATTTGTAAGAGTCTGTATAAAGATGCAGAAATTAAAATTAGAGCATAAAAGATCTACTCAAAGGCATGCTGTTTATTAGTTTGATTCCAGATAAATGAACATTTTAATTCAAAACAGTGGTTAGTTGTTTTACTAAAATCATACAGACCTATGCCAGATGCTTTAATTAAAGTAAAGTGGAAAAAGAACTGACAGAAACATAGAGATACGTTAAAGTAGAGACCACAGCTTAGCACAACTGCAGAGGGCACCACTCACATTGTACTCTGTGTGACTGGTGTTGGCCAGTACTGGCCTCTGCAGCCATACACTGACCGTTAAAGTGACACAGGGATGCTACTGGGCACCATGGCCCATCCTCAGAATCTAAGAAAGGGCAATGTAATATTTGCAGGGCAAATGCCTTCCAACCCAGTGATGAACTTCCTTCTTCCATCTAACTTCTACTGCTCCTCTGATAGCAAAAAGCAATGGGAGGCTTTTCCCATGCTAAGGATATACCGACAGATGCATGCTAAATTGCCTCTCTAGTTTCAGGAAGCTGTTGTTTTTGACTGCCTTACATACCAATTTTCCAGGGAGTGACCTCTCCCCCATTCCCTGTCATGCCCACACCACTGAGCAGAGTGACACAGGGCAGTGTGGTACTACACAACAGGCACTGCCGTCTCATACCTACCACCTGATCCCCAGGGCCACCTGTGCTTCCAAAGAACTTTATAAGTAGCTGTCCTTACAGTTATAAAGGCTATCCAGTATTCTTTTGGTAAATTCTTCTTCTTCTTCTTTTTGTCTTAACTTTTGTTTCTCTTGCTTGTAACTGAAATAAATCTGATACATCGTCTAAGAGACAAAGAACAAAGAAATAGCCTTGGTGCTACTTGGTGCTTTCTCTATGCTCTTACAGAGGCACAAACTAAGTCAACACACCAGGGAAGCAGGTGACAGCTCAATATCCCTCCCCCAAGCTGAATTCCCCAGTGGACATTGTACCAAAGGGGCTCCAGGAGGAAATGCCCAGAGCTCCATTATCATACCACTTGAAAATATTAGAAGGTATCAAGTTGGCCATTCAAATGCAAAATAAAGAAATGATTACGAGCAACTAAAATATATTTAAACATATTTTCTATCAGACTCCCTGCCCTAGATCCTTCAAAAGTATCAGGATATAAGTTGCTCTTAGTTTTCCAAATGCCATTAGGTTTGCATTTCTTCACACGTGAACTAGAGTTCAATGGGTGTAAAAGCTAATCCATAGACATACAGGGGCAAGTTATTACTATTTCAAATAGCAAGATCCTACATTTTATAACACTATGCAAAATGTTGTCATGTACTATTTCTCTTTTAATCTTAACCAATTCTTTCTAAGTAATTAGGGAAGCAAGGCCACACGATACTTATTTTACAAAAGAAGGAAATGGATCTTTCCTTGTTCAGAATCACAGAGCCATCTAGAGTGGCAAAGCCACCCCAGAGACAAATTCAAGTCAAGATGTCTACCCACCAAGCCCAGCCATCGATCGCACACCTGACAAATCTAGAATCCCACAGCCACACTGTGCCCAGTCCCAACGCTCCCCAGACTCCTCATTTAGCTACCAGAAGAAGTGAGGCTAAATGAGTCTGTGGAGTGAGGTGGAGAGGGGCAAAGCAAAGGCAGAGGAGGGAGGAGGCCTGAGACCCACCTTGAGTTACGGAGAAAAAAGAAAACAAACAGACAAGACACCTATTTCATCAGTGTTGCCTCACTAACCACATTAAATTTTGGCTTCATCATGAGCACTATTAACTATCATTGATAGATTCATAGTAAGGATTATCGGAGGAAATAATGAGTATGTTTAACAAGGTAAACATTTCATCAAGCAGTTCATTGTTCAAAACTGGGCAAAAGTTATCCTATTATGGACTACTCCAATTTTAGCTCCTGAAAATATAATTAAAAAAAAAACACAATGAACAAACTTAAAAACCACACTGAGCCTATTTGCTCTAGAGTTAATCAATCAACTAATTATACGTTAAGCCCCTGAATTATATAACACAGTATATATGTAATAAAGCAAAATACATTGCCCTTATCTTTTAGGAACTTAAAATAAGCTCCATGATACCCTAGAGAATAGAGAGATCAAGTTGTGACTCCCATGTGCGTCTTTCTCAGATTATTTTATCTCCTGTCAGAAGCTTGTTTGTTTATTTTTATTAGAGAAGTTATAGGCTTACAGAACAGTCATGCATAAAATATAAGATTCCCATAAACCAATTTACCTTTCACACCTTGCATTGGTGTGGAATGTCAGAAGCTTTTGATAAAACAAGAGTCCAGCCGGACAGGCCTTGAACCCTTGATCAAATGATTAAAGTCAAGGACTGAAACCAAGACAATACTTTGTATATTGTGATGGGCAACAGATGCCATTCTGGAAAATCTGTGCTTTTCAAAAACAAATAGCTACACCCATGCAGGAATCACTTGAGTCCAAACACCACTGATGGCAGGCACCCAGACAGGTGAATGTAGACCCTTAGAACAAAATGTTGCACCATAACTAAGAATGAATAGATGCAGTAACCCAGTGCCCTAAGCAAAGGAGTGGGCACCCAATGGGATACAAGAAAAACAGGATCCTGAGATTAAGAAGCTACAAGGTAAGTAAGGGGGTGAGTGAATCAGAACACATGACAGCCAAGTTCATGTTCAAACCAAACATCATGACCATATATAAAAGAGAAGATGTTGACACTCAATCTTGACTAGTTGTGATATCTAATTTGGGAAAGCTGACATTCCAATTTCCCAGACTTTTGTTTAGCATGGGTTTTATCTCAGAGGGAAAAGAACTGCATAATAGTTTATATACAAATCTACATTGCACTTAAAAAAAAGGTAGAGTTGCACCACTGTAGGGGGGTCCAAAAAGCTCTCATGTTTCATGTAATTGGTCACCAATTATAAGCAGATGCTAAAACAACACAGAATAAAGGAGTGATCCTTCACATAGAGAATGTAAAAGCTGCTTCTTGAGATGCAGTGACAAGAATAAAAAGTACTCTTGCTTTTCCCAGGGCACAGAAAGCAGCAGGGAATAAGAACAAGATATTCACCAAGGAATGCCAATAGCTTCACCAAGGGGTTATGCCAAGGTCTGGCTAATTGCTTTAGAGTAAGTTTTTCCAGCCCTCAGGTAAAGACAATTAAAAAAAAACAAAACAAAACAACAACAAAAAAAAAACTTCACATAACATTACTTACAAGGTTTCATCCCCAGATCATTGAAAATTATTCAGGTTAATAAAAATGAAAGAAAAGACTCTCACATAGACTAGGGAAGGTGTCATTAAACTAATAGTGTCTCCTTTGTCAGTTTACCAGAAACTGTCTTGAGTGCTAATACATTGTGTTCTATGTTGTATGATTGTGCTAATACATTGTGTTCTATGTTGTATGATTTTTATACACAGCTTCAACCTTTGGATATCACAAGTAACACAAAAGCAATAATTTGGCAGTAGGTAGAAGGTGGGAGGGGGAGATTTGAGCTCAGTTTTTATGTTTTTAAATTCATAACTTGTGAACTCAAATTTCAAGGCGGATAAAATATCCAGATTTCAAAATATCTACTAAGAAATTGAAGACCAGTTATAAGTTTTACACTAAAATGAAAAAAGAGAGAGAGAAAGCTAATTCTAAAAAGGATATAGTAGACTGAATAAGATGAAATTCATTCTTAAATATAACATTAGAAACATGCCAATAGGGATATTCTGATATTGGTAATTTTAAATAATCCTCATTCCATTTCCGAACATAAAATTATAGTTATCTATTCAATGGAAAGGTATGGCAGATGTGCTGGTTTGAAAGGAAGTATGCCCCCTAGAAAAGCCATGTTTTAATCAAAATCCCATTTCATAGAGGTAGAATAATCCCTATCCAATACTGTATGTTTGAAACTGTAATCAGATCATCTCCCTGGATGATATGATTTAGTCAAGAGTGGTTGTTAAGCTGGATTAGGTGATGACATGTTTCCACCCATTTGGGTGGATCTTGATTGGTTTATTGGAGTCCTGTAAAAGAGGAAACGTTTTGGAGAATGGAGATTCAGAGAGAGCAGAGCAGAATGACATAGCCAAGAGAAGCAGAGCTCACCAGTCAGCGACCTTTGGAGATGAAGAAGGAAAATGATGATGAAGAAGCTTCTGGGGAGCTTCATGAAATAGGAAGCCAGGAGAAGAAGCTAGCAGATGATGCCATGTTTGCCATGTGCCCTTCATGATGAGAGAGGAACCCTGCCCATGTTCACCATATGCCTTTCCAGATGAGAGAGAAACTCTGTGTTCACCATGTGCCTTCTCACTTGAGAGAGAAACCCTGAACTTCATCAGTCTTCTTGAACCAAGGTATCTTTCCCTGGATGCCTTAGATTGGACATTTCTATAGACTTGTAATTGGGACATTTTCTCAGCCTTAGAACTGTAAACTAGCAACTTATTAAATTCCCCTTTTTAAAAGCCATTCCATTTCTGGTATATTGCATTCAAGCAGATGGCAAACTAGAACAGCAGATAATAACTCATTTATATAATGTTTTAGAATATTTAACTTGCAGTGAGTTTAATGAGCTAGTCTGATTACTGGAAATTCACAGCCCTTCAGAAACAAATGAGACCACAGAAAGGAAACAATACCCAGAAAAAACTAGTGCAAATGGCACGTCTGTTACACATCTCACTTCAGTCTAGGGACAAGACAGCAGCAATTCTCCAGTACCCGCAGCCACCTAGGCAGGCTTTTCATTTTGCTGTGATTAAATGTCCTGCTTTGGACCTTCTGGGGAAGTGGAAAGTCTACGATCAGCATTGGCCCATCGAACTTTCTGTGATGATGGAAGCATTCTACCTCTGCACTGTCCAAACAGTGGCCACTAATTCCACGTGGCCAATGAGCACCTGATGTGTGGCTAACATGACTGAAAAACAAAACTTTTCATTCGATTTTAGTTATTTTAAATCTCAATAGCCACATGTGACTAATCGCTACCAGAGTGGACAGCATAAGACATGCTTTATTTAAAAGAATCAAATATCAGATTTCTACTGCTAACAGATCACAAACCATGCTAATATTCAAAAGACCATCAACGGTGAAAAGCATCACAAAAAAGATAAAAGGAAGAGTTTCTGTGGATAAGCTGCAATGCAGATAATCTGCTCATACTACTCAAATTGAAGGTAGCTGTAGGGAGTGTTGCAGTGACTGGTTCCTCATAAATTCTACATCCTTACTGCCCTTAGAAATTAGTCACAGATATAGGAGCTGCCTCTGAGTCTGCTGTGGTCAGTAACAAAAAAGGCTCAGATGCAAATTGGGAAAAGCTGTTGTACCCTAAGAAGATCAGCCCTAGAGACTCTATATAAAGGATGAAAAAGAAATGAACTCTTCAGACAGATCTCCTTCTCCTCAGAACAGATCAAACACAATATATTGAGTGATACTTAATGTGTGTCAAGTTTCTGGGGGAAAAACTGTTGAAATTCCTATTTTGGGGAGTTTGGAAAAAGGTATTATCAACTCTCAATCAGGTGAAAGGATGGCTTGCTTGTAAGTCGAAAGAAATATGTATTATATATAAAGTTCAATTCTTTATAGTTGCAATTGATATCACTAGGCCAAAATACACTAATTACTACAGAAATCAAACAATGGATAAGTCAACAGAGAGCACATCAATTGTTACTTTAATCTTAAACTATTCCAATACTTCATGGTGATAAGAGTAGATTGTCCCTCAAAATGGATATATTTAAAATCTCTCTTCTTTTTGCCTACTTTATGAAATGAATGCTAAATCAAACAAAAAGTAGACAGTTTGCATGGCATGATAAATAGGCAGCTACCCCAAATAAAACACATGGATACACACACAACCCAACTTCATTTTAACGAAACTGAAATATTGAGTTGACAGAGGTAACACAGGACATCGAAACACTGTGCCTGGGAAGGGCAGCCTTTAATGGCGGGAGATAAGGAACATGAGGTGCTCTCTTGACTCAAGGACTCTGAGGAGGTATGCCTGGGCAGTTCTCAGGCAGGAGAAAGTCAGCTAAACCATGGCTGGAGAGCCCTGGAGGCCAGCACTCACCTTCTGGAGCCTATCTGTGTGTGGTGAGCCTGGGCGAGAGAGTGCGAATGACAACCCAGAGGGAACCTACCCCTGCAAACAAACCTATCATACATCAAATTCTGCTCTGCATGAATGCAAATGGGGGGAATATGAGAAAAGCCGTCACGAGAGGCAGGCCTCTTTAGTTGTAGCATGGTTTTCAGCAGGCAAGATAATCGAATTGCTTGCTTCCACCATGTGGTCAAAAGTAATCAACAGTGGCAAGAGTTATCATTTCTACGCATCAGGACTGAGAGCTGTTTCCTGGTAGTCCCTTCCTCCGCCACTGCCAAGCCCTGCTTAGTCTCCAGTTGGTTACAAAGGGCAAAGAGGCCGTGAATCTGTCTTTGGCTGGTGCACTGGGGCTTTCCCAGACCCCCGGGACTTGCCTGTTGACCACTGTGGTGGATTACAAAGGCCCTGTTATCTGGAGCCCAGACACGGCAAACGCAAACCCCACCACCTGGTATGGGCTGTGAGCAACCCTGCAGCAGCGGCGCCTGTGGAACGCGTGGTGTGCCAACAACCCACAGCCAGCTGACCGGCATCCAGTCACAGTTTCTTTTCCAAACACCGAATGAACAAACCTCGATTCAGCTCTTACGTTACGCTCCAGTGGAGGACGACACAGAAGAAGCAAGCACCAAGAGAATGATTTTAGAGAAACTATTGTGGACCTAAAACAAGTACATGTTCCCACGGAACTGTTCATAATTCAGGGGTCCTTTATGTTTGTTTGAACCCTCCATGTCTAGCTGAGAAAAAGATGTATTTTTTTTTTCTCTCCAGGGGGAATAAAAGCAGGAAAGTAAAATTCCTGGTAATGTCATATCCAGTCAAACAGGAAGGCTTGTGGGGTCAGAGCTGAAAGGTTTCCAAAGCAACACGGAGCCAATCTGAAAATAATTTATTTCATTTTCATTTGTTTCATTTCCTCCAGAATTATCATTCAACTCCCTGCTCCTACACTCACCAAGAACAGAGGAAACATTAAGTTAATGCAACAAAAATACAAAGTTTAAGAAATACTTGAGATGTGGACACACTTGAATTCTAATTCATTGCTGGGACGAACGTAAAGTGGGATTAGCTACTTCGGAAAACAGCTTTGCAGTTCCTCAAAATGTTAGACCGAGTTACTATGTGGTCCAGCAATATTACCATTAAGTATTCACCCAAGAGAAAACATAGGTCCATGCAAAAATTTGTCCATGAATGTTCATAGCAGCATTATTTATAATTATGAATTATTCATAAGTATTCATTTATGCAACCTAAATGTCCATGCACAGGTAAACATATATGGCAAATCTATATGATGAAATATTATACAGCAATAAAAAAGAATGCAGTAGTGATACATGCTATAACTGGTGAACTTGGGAAAGGTTATACTAAGTTAGAGAAGTCAGTCACAAAGGACCACATATTGTGTGATTCCATTTATATAAAATGTGCAGAAAAGGCCAATTCACAGAAACAGAAAGTAGATTAGTGGTTGCCCAGGGTAGAATGGGGGTGGGGGGTGATTACTAATGGGTACATAGCTTCTTTTTGAGGAGTTGAAAATGCTCCAAGCTTAGATTGTGGAGACGGTTGCACAACTCTGTGAATATACTCAAAATTCAGGGGCATAACTGTTTAACAGAAGTATGAAGTGCATACTTTGGGTGATTTTTACAGTATGTGAACTATATCTCAATAAAGCTAGGAAAGGGAAGGGGATGGGAGAGGACAGATACACTTCAAATGTTTCACTTGGAATGACAATTTTTCTTGGAGTATCTTTTTTTTTTTTTAACCTTCTTATTTTGCCATAATCACAGACTTAGAAGAAGCTGCAAAGAGGACAGAGAGGTCTGTTTATCCAATACCCAATTTCCCCTGTGGTCATTCTTACCTACCTACAGCACATTATCAAAACTGGGACACTGAAATTGACACAACACAATTAACTAGACTATAGGACTTATGCCGTTAGCTAGGAATGCCTCTTTAAACAGCTTCTGAGTAATAATTCTGAGGTTTCACTCCCACTCTGTTTACCTGAAACAGGCAAACACTCTGGTTGTGACTATAGTCAGCTAACCAATAATTTCAGTGACACAAATATGATGATTGGTGCACATTTTAGGAATTTTCCCAATTCCTAATTTAGAAAACTAAATTACCATTAGTGAAATATTTCCACCCAAAGCACCTTAAGTTAGTAAATACTTTTTAAGGGACCCTTAAACTCATTAAGTTACTCACAGAATTATTTCCCTAGAAGGGAACTTTGGCAAGTCTTTTCCTAGAGTGGTGTTGGTGATTGCTGTGATAACAGAAGCTGTCATCCAGAATCTATCCTTAGGAGGAAAAAGCATTTGGAATTAGCCATCCTCATTCATTCTGTAAGAAAATAAGGACTGGTTAAGGGCAGGATGGAGGAAAGAAAAAATATCTCCCTTAAAGACAGCAGATAGTTTTTTAATATCTGTGTGGAAAACGACAAGAAGAAAATCTGTTGCTCAAGTGAAGTCTTTCTTAGGTTCCCCAGATCCCCTTTGCATCTCAGCTTTCTTACTTGGAAGTAAAAATCACTGCTCAATTGTCTAATAATTAGTTTTCTAATTTGAGACTCTTCTATGTTCTTTTTCTTCTTTGTTCCCTTAGTTTCTAACGTTCAGCCCTTCTGCTTATCCCTGGTGAGCTGTGCCAGAGAAAGTCATTTCAGCTGCTCATCATCAGATCTGTTAGAATATATGGGAAGGAAGGAGGTTGAAACCATGGACTGAAGTGGAATGTTTGGCTTTGCCACAGGTTAATGGAAAAGCATCTCTCCAAATAAGGAGATGAGTCTCCTGAGGAGAGTGAGGAAGCAAGCAGGCTGTCACGAGCCTGCTCTCCGAGCCAGCACTGCACTGACCCTGCCAACTGGAGGAATCTGAACGGGAAACATCAACGATCTGAACAAACTTAAACTGACTTTCGAAAAAGGAAGGCTTCTGGTGCCACTAATAGAGCCTGAGAGCCACATAGCACCCTCTGCAAGCTGTCCCTAGATATTCCCTCCGGTTGTTCTTCCAAGGTACACTGAGATAAACTGACCCTAGGATCACAGCAAGCTCCAGAGGAACATGAGGCTTTGTGCTAACATCCCAGCCAAAAAGGCAGTCAAGGGCGGGCCACGGTGGCTCAGCAGGCAAGAAGGCTCGCCTGCCATGCCAGAGGACCCGGGTTCGATTCCCGGTGCCTGCCCATGTTAAAAAAAAAAAAAAAAAAAAAAAAAGACAGTCGAAATTGGGTAGGTTTATTTTGCGCATCATATTTGGCTTATATCTTGATGGCAGGTTGATTTAAGAAAGACAATGAAGGACCACTACAGAAAAATGAACCCTGTGGTCTTTGGATAGACTGGACAACGCAGGACAGAGACCAGGAGCCTTTGCTTGAGCAGTGTTGAAAAATCAGGACAAGGCAAGGTATGTCACAGACACAACAGGGAAGGCGTATGGCGCTGGGAGAAAAAGAAAAAGGAAATGGTCTCCTTTTTAAACGAAAACAAGTAGCAAGGAAGGCCACGCCCAAAAGGCTAGCATTTACAAACATGTACCCCTCATAGCTCTTTTATTCAAAGAGTGGAAAGAGACTTGATTCCCCTGAGATGACAATGTAAACAATTATTCTTTCCATATAAGTATGTGCTGCCCTCACAGCTGGCACTGGTGTCAGTTTACATCCTCCAATGGCCCGTGAATGGCAGCTCAGGTAGAGAGAAAAGTCACACAATCTGGGTTTTCATCCTGGCTCCAGAGCTCACTAATGGGATGACCCCCAAACCCTCTAAACGTTGCCTTTAGTCATATGTAAAATGAGAAGGCGGGATTAACAACAGTTTTCAAACATATTTTAAAGCTGTGAAATCCTTTATCTAAACAAAAATCTCATGAAGAGCCTCTCTCTATATATAGATAAATGGATTTGAATCAAGCTGGTTAAAGTTTGAAGGTTTGTGGAGGCATAGTATGAAAACCACTGATGAGATCCCTGAAAGCAAAAACTCAATTGACTTAAAAGAATATTAAACAGGGTGGTGCAGTGGTGGCTCAGTAGCAGAATTCTCACCTGCCATGCTGGAGACCGTGGTTCGATTCCTGGAGCCTGCCCATGCCAAAAAAAAAAAAAAAAAAAAGGTGAAAAGAATATTAAACAAAATCAAGGTTAAAGAAAAACCCAAAGTGGTATACAGCGTAGGCTTCTGATTTCCAATTCCCAGGGGTGTAGGGAAGGGAGAACCAGAAGCTTTACAAGAGGTCCTTCAACCATGAACATGTAAATGTCTCACACATACAGGAATGTCCATTTTTCCAAATGAGGATATATGTTGTAATTAATAAAACTGAAACTCACTGAAAATGCTACTGAATACCTGGTGTTTTAGCTTGCTAAAGCTGCTGGAATGCAATATACCAGAAATAGAATGGCTTTTAAAAAAGGGAACTTAATAAGTTACAAGTTTACAGTTTTAAGGCCTTAAATAAGTCCAAACTAAAGCCTCCAGGGAAAGATGCCTTGGCTCAAGGAAGGCCAATCTGGGAAGGCACGTGGCTGGCATCTGCTGGTCCTTGTTCCTGGTTCTTTGTTTCCACTTCTGGTGCCAGTGCTTTCTTCTCTAGCCTATGTGGCCTTCACTTAGTTCCTTCAGGACAAAAACTCTGGGTTCTAGCTTGCTTAGCATCTCATGGGAAGGTTCATGGCAACATCTGCTGGTCTGTGTTTCTCCAAAAGCCTAGGTCTCTTGGCGGCTCTGTTGGCTCTGTTGCTTCTGCTCTCCAAGCATCTGCATCTGAGATGTCTCCAAAACGTTTCTCCTTTTAAAGGACTCTCGTAAACTAATCAAGACCCACCTTGAATGGGTGAAGTCACATCTCCATTTAATCAGAAGGTCACACCCATACTTGGGTGTGTCACATCTCCAGGAACTAATTTAACCAAAAGGTCATACTTACAACTGGGTGTGCCATATCTCCATGGAAGCAATCCAATCAAAGTTTCCTGCCCTAAACAATAGGTCTGGCCTTACACCACTGGATCAGGATTAGAACATGGCTTATCTGGGGGACGTAACAGTTTCAAACCAGCACACATTGTTAAGTAGGAATCTGTGATATTTCTTAAATTAAAAAGGAACCGTCAAGGGTGCACGGGTGGTTCAGTGGTAGAATGCTCGCCTTACATGCGGGAGACCCGGGTTCGATTCCTGAACCATGTACCAAAAAAAGAAAGAAAATAAAAAGGAATCTTCATACTCTAAAAGATTAGAAACTAGTGCTATAGAGAATGAAACAAGATCCCACTGGAATTAAATAATACAAGCAAATCTCTTTTAAAAAATCAACAATAGCACTTAATTCATTTTAAAAATTCTACTACCTACAATATCAAACTAGTTTTATCTCTGGTGTTAGCCGTGGCTATCAGAGAGCTGCTTTGAGAAGGATTCAGGTTGTGTGTCCAGGCTGGGTAGGAAAGAATGGTACAGTAGATAAGCACTGTGTGCCATAGCCGTGGTGTGAGAAGGAACTGGGGGAAAACACATGTGTCTCATGGACTTGACATCCCAGGCTGAGCCAGACAATCATCTAATAGGTGGTGGTTAGTGGAGACCCAAGTTCGGACTCTAATTCTGTCAGTATACTAATCAATTACCAAGCAAATCACCCATTCCAGGTTCTAATTTTGCCAGCACGAAAAAGGAATTGCCCAGATGTATGGTGCCCACCACTCAGTGTCAACTAAGACAGTGACTGTTACACTCTTTTCAGAGCCACTGGAGACAACTAACCTGTCATAGAACCAATAAGCTAACCCAAGCCTCTTCATTTTATGCATGAGGTCATTGGAGCCCAAGAGATGAGTTGGCCAAAGTCGCACAACTAGTTAGTGAGCTAAAGGAACTCACATTCCCCCAACAGGGACGTTTTCCACACTTTGTTTTAATTACTCATATTAATTATCCATGGGACAATTCACAATATAAGGGCTCTCTGTTTTATGCTATTAAAAAAAAAATCTTTCATTTCAACAAAGCTTAGATGATTGTATAAAATGGATTACATTATTATTCTATCATATACTTGTCATTTTTAAGCCTCGGTATTAAAAATCTTCCTTCGATAGAACAAAAAACAAGTTGTGCATTTGAGAACCCCAATACTACAACCCATCCTATTCCCCACCTCCAAATAACAGTTGCCAATCTCTGTAGAAAATAGCGCATATGCTATCTTAGAAATTGTTTCTCAAGGCTTTATCCACTTAGGACCAGCTGCTTTAAAAAACTAAATCCACATAAGTTACAAAATGTGAATTCAGCAATCCATTTTAACTTCTATAATAAGAATTAACAGGAAATGGCTGAATCAGAAAATGAGCAGTGTTTCATCGTTCTTAAATAGATTTTTGACAAGTTCTTAAAATAATATGAGATTTACCATTAACAAGAAAAATGTTTGAGTATGTTTCAAATTTTAAAAAATTAAAGTTTTAAATAATAAAATTAAAAAAAATTGAACACTTTTAGTCCTGAAATTTTCCAGTCATTAGAAAATACTTTCTAATCCCTATTCTCTTTCATATTAAAGCTATTTCACTAAGATCTTATCATCCCAAGACGATGGTCCATTTTACCATGAAGGTACTGTTTGCCTGTAGACTGTCTGAGGCATCTGATTCTTAACTAAAAAAGGTATTTGGTGCTCTTGAGTCAATTTTATAGTGCATCGAACCACCTGGGATTCAAATGCATCCTAGGAACTCATGAATTGGTTGGGCAAACCTATTCATTCCTTCCAAGCTAGGAAGACAATGAACTGATGTCTTGGGGAGGGGTACAGAATTGATCTTCCCTCAGTGTCTTAGTTCTGATTCCAGATAATCCTCCTCTAACAACCACTTACACCATTGTCTCCCGGAGTCATGTCTCCCAAACAAATGCCAACACCTGCCTTTTAAGAGTGCTGCACAGGGAGGCGTGTGTGCATGTTAGCGTATGTGGATGCTGTTTGGTTTTTACTTCTTAGACAAAGACAGACAATTGCAGCATCTCCAACTAGGGGTGGGGGTAGGAAATGAACAGAACCATGATGATAACAAGTTGTCTTCTCTTACGTGTGCTGGGAAACACCGCATTATAGTCTATTACTGAGATGATCGGAACCATCTAAAATTAGTTTAAGGCATGAATCTCTGCATACTTGGACGAGGTTTATTTTCTTTGTTTAAACTAGAACAAACATAAAGCACTTAAGATATGAGAAAACCCATCTCCCCCGCCATTTTGACTTATGATATATTGGCACGGAGACAACTGGACTGTGATGAGCATAGCATTTTGCAATATTAGGTGCTGTATAGGCAATGCTTTAAAGATTTTAACTAAGCATTTGAGTATCTGTTTTATGACACCATTTATAAACAAAAAGTACTGGGTATAACATTTCTTTTATCATGTAAACCATTCTAATATATACTTCCACCTCCTTCCTCATAATATTTGGATTATTTCATTGTTCTAGCTCCTTATTCTTCCAAACAAGTTTAGTTCAATGGAAAAACTGCATAGCATCTCCCTGTTCTTTACGGCTAAGAAAAGCCTCCTCTGTGGCACTCAGCAGCGGCTAGAAAAACCAGGGGTTGGGGCATGGGGTGGGGGTGGGGAAAAATAAGAAACCATTATGACAAAATCCAGGAAACATAAATTGGTGATGAAATGACAGGAGCTTCTGGTCCAGACCAGGCTGTCCCGGCCCCACCCTATATGGCCTGGCCTGGCCTGCCTGAGTCCAGCAGGCTCTGCAGGCAGGTCTGTGGGCTGACCCTGACTCCACTTCCTATCACCCACCTGCAAAGGATTCAGGGATGGGCAGCACCACCCGGCCCACTCTGGGGACAATACAAGCCAGATGACGCCCTATAAAGGGAGACAAGCCGATTTGGAAGCAGATTGGATCCAGCTTCATTCAGCATTACCACCAGTTACTTGATGACAGAACCAAGCTAGGTGCAAGTTATAAGTGATGCATCATGCCTTACATGGGAAAGACAGCATCTCCAAGGGAAAGCTGCCACTGTGGGGAAATTGTCCAGCCTTCCATTCTAGAAAATCCAGCGCAGCATCACGGTACAGGACCATCAGCCTACACTAGGTAGCTGCCTCATCAGCATGGTTGTGTACCAGCACAAGACCAGAGAAGACCCTATCACGCAGTTCTACCAGATGTTCCTACTAAAGAATATCAATGATGCTTGAGTTTGCACCAATGACATGTTCAGACTTGCCCTGCACAACTTTGGCTGAGCCTTCCAGCCAGGCACCCATGCTGTTTCCTCCTCCCTCCTCTTCCCGATACTACTCACGCTCCCCCAGATGCTCCAAAAATCACACCCAAGTGAGCAGGGCCATGGTGGAAGTGGGGGCACTGCACTGCTGCCACGCAGGTGTCGTGCGTGATATGTGGATGCCAGACCAGCTACATCTGACAGAAGAAGCTTGTGTTGTACCAGCACATGCCTTGGAAAAACTTCAGCAATCCCTTTTGTTTTTTAAATCTACTGACAAGTTGCTCTAATACACAAAGAAATGAAGGAGAAAGCGCTGCCTCACTGCCGCTTTGTTCAGATGTTTCCATGCCTCATTGTACAATAAAAACATGGAAATTTTCTTAGCAGTTTTTAAAAAGTAATAAATGACAGGAGCCGCCATGAATTTTCCCTTCAGGTAATGAGGAAAGGGCTTGCTAGGGCTTGCTAACATAATTAATTATGCAAATCTGTAGCCAGAGACTCTTAATCACAGACAAACATTTTAGGTCATTTTAAGTGTGCCTGAAGATCTCATAGTTTTCTTCTAATGGGCTTCACTGTTGTTTACTGCATTTATGAAAAGTTATTTGCAATGTTAATTAATCTATTTTATGGTCTGTTCAAAAACACCAAGATTTAAATAGATGTACGGGAATGCAGGCCATTTGAGAAAGGAAAACTACAAATGACCAATAAGCAGACTGGGGCTAAAGTTCAAATTGACGAAAGAAATGCAAATCAAAACACAGTATTATAGCATCTGTCTGTTGTTGAATCACAAATATTTGTAACATAATACTAAGCATGTAGGCAGGGATAAAATGAAAGATGCTTTAATGCCTTTAAAATGCAGATAAAGATCAGCAGTATCAACGGGCAAAAACCTTTCTTACAGACAATTTGGCAGCATTTACAAACAAAACTTTAAAAATATATACCTTTTGACCCAATTACTTCATTTCTAATAATTAACCCCAAGAAGATACCTTGAAACAAGAAAAATATACCCATAATAAGGATGACTACCCTATATGACACACAAGGTGGGGAAAAAATGCAGTCATCTAAGAAGTTAAGAGTTTTAATAACTTGGAAAATACTTATGACAACAATTATAAGAAAGAAGGATACAAAAGAGTACAGATAATACACAATCAAAAAAAATTTTTAGGGCAGTGTAATGGTGGCTTAGGGGCAGAATCGCCTGCCATGCTGGAGACCCAGGTTCAATTCCCAGAGCCTGCCATGCAAAAAAAAATAAAAACAAAAATAAATAAACTTCATTAAGATACGTTCCCATGGGTTAAAATAATTTGCTTCCTTTCTAAGACTTTCTCTATGTCTTTACACTTTTCTATTTTTTCATTTTTCCTATAGTGATCCCCATATAATTAAAAAAATAAGTTTCTGACAATACTTTCAAAATGACCTTGAAAATCCCCCTTGCTCAGCAAGGCATTTCTCCAAAGACTACTATCCGATAAAAAAAATATTTGGAAATGTACAGAGATTATTGGGGATTCTTTCAGCAGAATGCTATGTGTAGTTAAGCAGGCCCTCATGGGATTATCTTCGATTTTTTTTTTTTTTTTAAACCAGGCCAATGGTTCTCAAAGTGTGGTCCCAGGACCTCTGGGAACCACAGACCTTTTTTTTTATAGCAGTTTACTGAGATATATTCACACACCATACAGTCCATCCAAAGCATACAAAGTATACGATCAGTGGCTCACAGTATAATTAGAGCTGTGCATGCATCACCACAATCAATTTTAGAACATTTTTATTGCTCCAAAAAGGAATACCATACCCTACATCCCCCACCCCACAATTTTAGCATTGTTACAGTTGATGAAAAAATAGTAAAACATTATTGTTAACTATAGTCCATAGATTGCATTAGGTGCATTTTTTCCCCATATACCACTCTATTATTAACTCTTTATAAAAATGACATACATCTGCTCTAGTTCATGGAAGACCATTCTGATATTTGTACGATTACTCGTGCTCATTGACTATAACAGGGTTTGCTGTGTCATACAGTACCTTGTTCTATCCTCTAGTTTTCCTTCTAGTGACATACCTGACCCTACACTTCCCCTCTCAACCACAATCACACTGTTCATTACACTCACCATAATGTGTTACCATCACCTCTAATTCCAGACATTTATATTCAACGCAATTAAAAACTCTTCACAAGCTAAGCACCTGCCACAGGCCTTGTTTAGAGTGTCTATAATTTGAATACTATTTTCAGGATAATATGAAGTTATTTACCATTCTCATTCTCGCAACAAGTGTACAGAGCATTGGGTTTTCCCAAAACTGCAATATCCATGATGAAGTCATCACTCTAATGATACATAAAATAGGCTTGTTTTCACTTTTTAAGGGAATTAATACATAGTCTTTAAGTTTCTTGGTTCTAATTTCTAATAGGATGACAACATCCCACAAACAAATCTCTGAGGGTCTTCTATCTTTAAGTGCCAAAGGACCCTGAGACTGAAAAGTGTGATAAGCCCGCTGGACCACACTATTTTACAGCTCTACAGGGGTAGGAATTATCTTATTTAAAAAAAAAAAGGAAGTATAGTAATGTAGTGGCTCTTGTCCTTAGCAAAGCAAATGAATTTATCTGTTAGAGAAGCAATTGCTTTGCACGCCTGTAGCAAAGATAATCAAATATTACATTTTATTGCTCTTTAGGATATTAGCTAGTCTTGTATCACTTAGGAAATTCATTTCAGCATTTCTGATTGTGTGTAAATGATCACATTGAGAGATAACTGGTAGATAGATAGATAGATAAAAAATCTGTTCTTTAAATTCTCCTTTGAACTGGTCTTAACATCTTACTGGTTCCCTCACCAGTTAGATAAATATTTAACAAGCTAAAGAAAATCACATAAAATGTTTCTTTTATAATTTTGAGAATAGATAGTGGTGATGGTGGCACACTATTGTGAGTAATTAACAGTGCTGAATTATGTTTATGAATGTGGCTGAAAGGGGAAGTTTTGGGTCATGTATGTTACTAGTAGGAAAATTAGGAGATAAAACATGGGACTGTATAACACAGTGAAGCCTGTTGCAGACGATGGACTGTGCTTAATAGTACAAATATAAGAATGTTATATCATGAATTATAATCAATGTATGACATTATTACACGGTATTAATAAGAGGGTGCTATGTGGGAAAAATACACCTAATGTGAACTATGGCTATAGTTAACAATAATAGTTCAATATTCTTTCACTGACTGTAACAAAGGCACCACACTAATGCAAAGTGTCAACAATAGGGAGGTATATAGGAATGTTGTATTTTTTATGAGTTTTTTGTAAATCTGCAATTTCTCTAATTAAAAAATTAACAATAAAAAAGCAATTTATGATCTTCTCAACTAAAAAAAATGTTTTTTTTTTCTAAAACTCAAGACTGAGATACTTTTCTCTTTAGGAATGTTTTAAATCTTTTTAAAGAAACTATAACTTGATTTAACAAACATGCTTAGGTCAAAGAACTGAATATACAAATTTATACAATCTATATTTTCTGCGAGAATTTCAACTGAACCAATTCAAGCACAGTAAGTATATAAAGTATAAACTATCCTCAGTAATGGGAATCTGAAAAACCTGACATATATGTTCTACTCCCAAATGGATATATTTCTCTATGTGTCTGTATCTGTTAAGGATATCTATGTACACCACTTACCCAATAGCTTTTCTAATTCTAGTGAGCAGGTAGGTTAATGGCGTCAGTTATTTTCATCTTCACCAATTTACAGGAAATACAGGAAGCAGAATGGCACGCTACACTGTGTGTTCCAGACTGTGAGAAATTCTACAGGACAAATAACCTGTTCTTTTCACAATTAAGTTTTTTATTTTTGCATGGGCAGCACCGGAAATCAAACCCAGGTCTCCGGCATGGCAGGCGAGAATTCTGCCTGCTGAGCCACTATGGCCTGCTCTCACAAGTAAGTTTTAAGGAAAATAAAATTGCAGGGGAAATCTATGGACTGAGCGGGGTTTGGTACAGGGATATATCAAAAACTGCAATCTATGGGTCTTATTTGAACCCTGAGGGGAACAAACTTTTTAAAAAGTTAGGAGAAATTTGAAAACTGACGAGACATTTGGTAATTTTAAACAACTAATATAAATTGTTTAGGTACAATACTGGCTTTTTAGTTAAGTTTTAGTTAAGTCTCTAGTCTTGATTTTTTGACAACATATTCTAAAATATTTACAGATGAAATTATATGGTATCTGGAATTTAAAAACAATACTAGAGTTGAGGGAAGGGTGACTAGGGTACAGAGGAAAGAATAGGAGTCATAATTTGATACTTGTTGAAGCTGTGGGTATATGCAGAATTCTCATACTTCTTGTGCATATGTATTTGGGAAATTTTCTCTAATAAAACTTCTCTGTATTAAAATTTTTCATTTCATTTTACTTAAACAAGGGAAGTAGCAATGGGAATCGGCAACTCTGAAAAATTGACATTTTAGAAAGTCAGAGGGTATCCTCAAGCACATTTGAGAGGTTTCATTCCCTCCCAGACTTTTTATTTTTCTGTTTTCTCCTAAATAATCCATCAATAGTATATGGGTATAAGCATGCTGCTGGGTGTAGAAGGCAGAATTTTACAGGATCCCATCACCATGCCCTTGCGTGATCCCCTCTCCTTTGAGTGTAGGTGGAACATGTGACTATGATGAGAAGTCACTCCTGTGAATAAATTATATTTTAGCAAAAGGGAGAGTACCCCTGGTGGGTGTGACCCAATCAGGTTGAGTATTTTAAAATCAGCATTTCCTCCAGCTGACCGCAGACAAGCAAGTTAGAGAGATGGGTTCTGGCTGACCTGGAAGAAAGGAAATATCCATACTGAGGGCCAGAAGGCATAAAATGGTCCCTGGTTGACAAGTAGCAAGAAAATAGCATATCATTCCAAAAGTCACAAAGAATAAATTGTGCCAACAACTAGTGAGCCTGAAAGAAGCCCCAAGAACTGCAGCCTCAGCTGATACCTGGATTTCAATCTGGTGAAACCCTGACCAGAAAATCCAGCTATCATGTGCCCAGACTTCTGACCTACAGAAACTGTGATGAGATAATAAACGGTGCTGTTTCAAACTGCTAAGTTTGTGGTAAACAGTCATGCAGCAGTAAAAAATCTAATATACCTATATAAGGATGTATGACAATATCTCCAGCCCTATCTTTGCATGTGAGTTTATGATCCCATTGGTAGCAAGTGAGTTGATGAACATTCTGCCATTTAATAAATATTTAATGAAATATTTCTCAGAGGATCATGACCCAAACTTGAAAAACCCTAAGCTACATAATCCCTTATGAATGAAGCATTCCTTATCCAATATACACAGCTTTATGGGCAAGATTACATACCTGACTGCCTCTTACAGTCTGAAGGCTTCTAGGACAGAAAAATCCTTCAAATAATCAAATGGGACAAGTTTAAAGCAAATTGTAACAAAGCCAAACATATCACAAAAACCATAGCTTGTCATCACTGCAGTTATCAAGTAGAGCAAAGCTTTTTATCCTCTAACACTCAGCTCATGATTATAGCATATGAGAACAATGCGGGTCAAATTTCATTACAACAAAAATTTCTTTATAACAAAGTTTCCCATGACTCAAGTGGTTCATAAATATTAAGGACTTACTACAACTATTCTTTGTCCTTGTTATACAATGTTTATTTAGAGGAAAAATTGAGATGCACGTGAATATAAAAATAAGAAAAGAAATTAACGGATATTATCCATAGGGTCTAAAAATCTGTTTCTAAGGTACTACTTAATCTGATTATTTTTAGTCTGTCTCTTTAAAAGAAGAAAAAAAAGCTTTATTGAGCTATAATGAATAAGCCATAAATTCCACCTGTGTTGAAGCATGCAGATTTGTGGTTTTTACACAAATTGAATAACCATTATCACTAATTTTAGAACATTTTCATAGCCCTAGAAAGAAACCCCATATTCTTTCTGTCACCCTTCAATACTATGCCATCCTAACAAATTCTTCTGGTACTAGTAAATCTTGGCCAGCTGAAATTTAAATTGAACAGTAAAGGGAGAAAAGAATTGAAGGTAGAAGAGTTTATCTGTAGGTATAAACGGTATTGGGAAAACTGTAATCTGGAATTGTAGAGCACTGCTTCCTATAACTGATGTTGTGAACATTCCTTTGAAAAGACAGACATGACCCAAGCAAAACATGAAAGTACTTGCCAGTGAAAGCAAATAGCCATTTGTTGGTGAGACTCTTGACCTGTTACACAATATGATTTGTTTATTTCAGAAGTTGAAGATAGAGGAGGATCAGAGCTTTATTTAAGTGAACTCGGCTTTTGTATTCCATAGGGAAAAAAAACTGTATTTCTCTAAAACAGCTTTCTGAAATGTTCATATCCAACATTAAAACATTTTTACATGCCAAATGAATGAATGAATGACGTTTTAAAATATTGCTTCCACAATTTATTAAATAGTCCATAAAATTCTGATTGTAATAATTTCCACTAAAATTAATCATTTCCTAGCCTCTGCTATGCTCACTAGAAGTCTGGACCTGAAAGTCTACCTAAGTAAATACCAAGTAAAAAGAGCCATTTTATTGTATTTCCCCACTTTGGTAATTACAACTCTGAGACCAAAACAATGTCTTCCACAAGAATACAATGCTTCCACAGGGCACATTCTAAGGAAGGAAGCTTGCAGCAAACTGTGTGACCCCAAGTGTATGAAACCAGAGGGGGTCGGAGAGGAAGCACACAGAAATAGAATTAGCTTTGTAATCATGTAGAGCCTTTCTAGGATCTAGATTTTTCAAAAAGAGAAGCTGGGAAGAGCATTTAAACATTTTAGCCCCAAACTATTTTCTTACCCCCTTTAAGAACACTCGTGATGTTGACCATTTCTGAGGGGGTGGTATGCTAGTCAGGATTCTCTGACTGGTAGATCAGAGTAGCATTTGGGTCTCCTGGAATTAGTGTCACTGCTGAGCCATTGTCCAATAATCCCCAAAATATCTGATCATTTCCTTTCCCCCAGTGCATAGTCACCCTGGTAAAAGGCCATAGGTCTCTTTGGGGAGGGCTGGGAGGAAGGTTAACAGTGCAAATTTTGGGCAGTGTAAAAGGGTCCTTCCCCAAGGATACCCAGCCCTCCCGTCATTCGAGGGGCTCTGAGTCTGTAAACTGTCTCAAGTCTGGGAATTGATTAGGGGGGCATGATTCCCTATTTTTGTAATTCAAGTTAGACATCTGTTCACTTGACCTAGAATTCTTCTGCATATACAGCTCAAACAAGAATTTAGTAGATCACCTATCTAATTTACTTCTAGGTACCCCATGATCTACTAGCCAACATCACAAGTCTCTGCGAATCAGATTATTTCGGCTGCTGCTTTGAGTCTTCTGCCCATAATGGTGGCCATGCCTACCTTGTCTATCATGATTGACCATCACCACGTGGCTTCTGCCAGCTCGGGACCCAATCATCCCTATTGTGTTTAAGGATTCCAGCTCAGTGACAGCAGTTTCCACAGTAATTTCTGACGTACAGAGAAGCGTGACTATAGAACTCTTCAGGGATGATGGAGCTAGTCTCATGAATTTATTTCTCACGATTCTGGTAAAGATGTGTCCTCCGGACACTTCTGGGGTGTGTGAGCAGATCTTCCATGATAAATCTACTCTAACATTCCAATCTCTCTAAGCCTCTGGATCCCCTTATCTACATTATACCAGGACAAGTTCTGACATTTTGACCTCAGGTAATGTTGGCCAACTTTGGATCCATGTTTAAGCCAACCACCCAAACAAACTATTAATGTCTTTTCTAACCTCTCAAGCTACAGCACTGAATGCAAAATCTCTGCTTAGTGGGCCCGTATCAATAAATTCAGCTTGACCAAACTTTATATTCCTTCCACCATTAACCCACACCCTTAATACCCTGATTCCACACATATTCCCCTGATTTCTGTCTATATAGATTGGAAACTCATGTACTTCTTTTGGAGTATAATGTAACTCCTCATGGGTGACACATTGCACCTCACTTTTTAGAGCCTGTTGGGACTTCAGTCTAGTTATAGGTCTTGAAGAAAAGAAGGGTAGTGGGAGTAGGTCATGAAAAGAAAGAGAAGTGCCTTTCAAGCCAATTGCCTTGGGGCATTCTGTTGCAGTTTCATCTGGTGAAATAGGATTAGTCATTCCAGAGAAAGGAATGAGGGCTATTTCCCTGGAGGAGGTAATTACAGGGTTAGAAGGCAGTGAAGAGTTAATTTCACTAGATGGAGGTTGGACAGCAGATTCCTCTGAGGAGACTGGAGGCCAGGAAGCTCCTTCCTCAAGGCAGTCCATTACAGGTCTACCTAGCAAAGGCTCAGCAGATTCCAGGGATCCTGTCACCCTGTCATTATTAGTAAACCCATACATTCCCATCCCAATTTCAGTATCCCATTCTTTTCCAATTAAAGCCTTACAACAACAGGTTGAAGTAAGGTTGAGATTTTAGTTTATGTTGTAAATCTGCTACTCACACAATGAGGCTTTGTGTCTGGTTTTCAGAGCTCTCAAGTCTGCAATCACAGAAAATAAGATTTTCTTTCAGGGTACACTCTGGAAACTTTGACATCATTCATATAGAGCTGAAGTTTCAAATTTGAAGCCTTCAGCTAATCCCTTCCCCTTATCACTGTATCCAGTATATCTTAACAAAATCAGCCGACATCATTATACCTCTTAAGTCTACAAAACTCTGTGAAGGTATCAAAACATTCTGCACTTGTATAAGTGTACAATTAGCAGAATCTAATAATGAAATTTTGAGTATCTCTTTTGGCAACTCACCCCATGGACTGTCAGTGCAATCTTGATTATTGGAAACAGAGTCATTAGTGCCTGAATCTAGTCAAAGTAGTAAAATCCAATTGTAAAAACCCATTTTTAAGATTTTGTTTCTCAAGAACCACTCCTGCTACAAAGCTGTGTTAGTCAGGATTCTCTAGAGAAACAGAAACAACAGGAGAGATCTGTAAATACGAGATTTAGAAAAGGGTCTCAAGCAGCCATGGGAATGGAAGAGTCCAAAATCCATAGGGCAACTCTGAGGAAAGTTCTGGAGGAACTCCATAGGAGAGGCTCGCTGGCTGAAGAAGTAGGGAGAGTCTCTCTTCTTCCCTAAAAGCCTTAAACTGATCGGATTATCTCATTGTGGGAGGCATGCCTTAGTTGATGGCAGATGTAATTGATCACATATGCAATCAACTGACTGATGATTTAATCAACCAGTCACGAAATATCCCTGCAGCAACGATCATGCCACTGCTTGCCTGACCAGACAACTGGGTACAATCATTTGGCCAAGTTGACAGCAGAATCTAACCATCACAGGTGGTTTCTGTTTCCTTTTTTTAAAAAAAAAGGTTGATATGTAAATTGAATCCTCCCAAGTAAGCATCTTGAGGAAACAATAACTTTTTTTAGTTAAACCTGCCAAAATATAGTAAAGTTTCCATTTTTAGAAACATAAATTTCAGTGTATTTGGTAAATCACACTCTACCACATGTAGAAGACTTCCTTTTTTTTTTTACACATTTAAAATTTTAAAAGAAATTAAAGAGTCACACCACAATGAAAACAGAATTTTCAACAGAGCTGGGCATTAACCAACCAGCCAGTCCTAACACATCTTGCAACTATCATCACATCTCCCAAGGCAAAACCTTTTCATCTTTTGACTTGTTCTCAATCCTGGCTAAGAATCAGGTTACCAGGGAGTTAACAATCCCACAGATTGGGCTCCAACCCTCAGATCTGCCAAATCAACATCTCCAGGTATCTCTGTTTTAAATCCATCGTGGAGAATTCTGATGCTCACCCTTGTCACCACAAACCAGACACAGGAGCCCTTAGGAAGATCCCTTCAAAATTCCCACCTAACTCTTTGAGAAGGAACTTTGGTTTCAGGTTTAACCAACCGAAGCTGTGTGCTTTGCTAAACATTAAGTTTGCATTAACAGTTGCTTAAGAACAGAGCTTTGGTTAGTTTAAACTTTGGATCATTTTTACTTTGTACACTGAAAATCTTATATTGCTTTTCTGAGAGGCAGGCAAGTTTGAGTGAGTGTTCCAAAGCCCAAGTTTTAGGGTCAAGTTTAAAAGACCTTCTTGTTTGGGGGTGGGGGATGGGGAAAGGAACATCTCTGTTAATCCTTTGCAGAGCTCTCTTCCCATACTGCTGATTTGAGATAAGCTGTCATTTTTAAAGGTTGAAGGGCTTTAACAATAATAGCAGAGGTGACCTTTTATTTTTCCACCAAAGCCTCATCCACCCTTCTTAACCACAGACAACATTAGTGACCTACAACACAGGCCATGGGATTAAAGTTGTTTACCCACTAGCTCTGGTGGGCCTGTCCTGACTCAGCATCAGTGTCACAGAGAGACCCCTGTTGTGACCAAGGACATGTCCTTAAAACATGGCTGGTCTCCCAGGCTGTGGTCATGGAAGAATGGAGAAATGACCCCAAAAGGTCTAACCTAGTGACCTTTACTTTGCTCTAACCAACTGCCCAAATAAATAAAAGCAGCAGGGTAGCTGAGTTCCCAGATGAATTCCAGTTTATTCCTAAATATCCAAACTTAGTCCTATATTTAAAGTTCTCAGGCCATCCAAAATCTGTCAGGTTAAGAGTACTGACTCTCATGTTTCTTGAAGATGATTGTATAATGATATAGCTTTCACAACGTGACTGTGTGATTGTGAAAATCTTGTGTCTGCTGCTCTTTTTTATCTACAGTACAAACAGATGAGTAAAAAAATATGGATTAAAAATAAATAAATAACGGGGGAACAAATGTTAAGATAAATTGAGTAGACTGAAATACTAATGATCAATGAAAGGGAGTGGTAAGGAGTATAGGAAAAAAATTAGGGGGAACAAAGGTTAAAGTAAATTGGGTAGATGGAAATATTAGTGGTCAGTGAGAGGAAAGGATAAGGGGTATGGTATGCATGAGTTTTTTCTTTTTTCTTTTTTTTTTGTTTTTCTGGAGTGATGCAAATTTTCTAAGAAATGATCATGGTGATGAATCTACAACTATGTGCTGACATTGTAAGCCACTGAATGTACACCAAGTATGAAATGTTCATATGTTAAGAATGTTCGTGCTTGTATGTTGTTTTGTTTTGTCAATAAAAATATTTAAAAAGGAAAAAAAGAGTGCTGGCTCTCAACTAGGGGCAATTTTGCACATGCACACATATACACCAGGGAACACTTGGCAATGTCTGGAGACTTCTTTGATTGCCACAACTCGGGGTAGGGGATGCTGTTGGTAGCTAATGGGGGGACCAGTGATTCTGCTAAACATCCTAACTCACAACCCAGGTCCCACAACAAAAGAACAATCCAGTCCCAAACCTCAAGAGTACAAAGGCCTGAGAAACTTGGATTAGAGTATAAAAATGGGTAATTTACCAGCCCACTCCTGCATAAACCTTCAAAGAGACTCTCGCTTCATTTTAATTTTATTTCTCAGATGCCTTCAAGGATCAAGGGGGTAAAGAAATATCACTGAAACAAGGTGGTTGTGAATGAGACACTAAGGTACGGTGAGGATTGTGACAAATCTGAGCATAAATGTTCAGTAAAGTTATTCTATGCTTTAAGATAACAGAGTGCTGGCCAGACAAAATGAGAGCTGGCTGAATTTACCATGTGGACCACTCGTGGTCAAACTCTAGTTTGTTTTTTGTTTGTTTGTTTCTTTGTTTTGGGGTACATGGTCCGGGAACTGCACCCAGGTCTCCTGCATGGTAGGTGAGCATTCTACCACTGAACCACCTGTGCACCCCAAACTCTAGTTTAAAAGAGATTATCAACTTAAATAGAACTGGAAGATTATCAGAAGACACAGTCCAGCCTATTCTCTTAGGTTCTATGGGACTTCCTGAGTCCTAAGACTGGGGAGCAGGACTAAAAACTGTTCAGTTAAAGAGAATAGACTAGAGACCAGCTGAGGGATCTGGCTCCAGTCAAAAACGGCCTCAGGTATAGCATGCTAAGAGCAAGGGTCAAGTTCAGAAACCTTGGAGGTGAAAACCTCGAACCTCCCCTCACTGATCCCTCTTCTATGGAACCCAGGGGACACAATGCCATATAAGTGATGTCATTATTTTAAGATGATGCCATTCTCGAAAATTTTAGAATTTTTCACCCAGAAGATGGCTTATTCTATGTTGAACACACTGTTTCACACAAGAGGAAACAGAGGTCCAGGAATTTTAAGGGAATTGTCAAGACTATCCCAATCCAAACCTAAAATCTACCAGTATTTTCTTTTCCTCTGTGCAATTGCTAAACACCACCAAAAATATGGAGAGGATTGCATCCAAGACCAAACTTTCTACTGAATATAAATAAATTATGCACATTATACATAAATGCTAAATTTAAATTTACTTGACATCATTCTCTTTTCCCATCAGAAAAATCACTAACATGTTTGCCCCTAGTCACTGTTCTTAGGATTTCTTTCCCACCTCCTAAAGAATTAAAAGCAGGTTAAATGTCCCTAGCCCTCCTTTCAAGATCAGACTTACAGAGGAAAGCCAAGTCAGCAAATGGAAACAGAAGCAGAAGGAAGACTAGAAATTAATATCCCTATGTCTGTGCATGCTTTCTGCTGGAAGAGTTCCTGGCCTGAAGAGACAGTATAAACAAAGGCAATCCAGAGGGAAACAAATGATAAGTGAAACCCAATAACTCCCTCTGTCCTACTCCCCACCTACTTCCCTTCCCCCAACGGGTTCCATCAGAAAAGCAATCTGAGCTTAGGAGAACTAAAATGTAAGCAGCTTTCTCTTGGCTGCAACACAGTTCCCTCTTCTGAGGAAGGACTTTGTTGAGGGGATAGAAAGGGAAATGTCAGTGGCTGCGTTTCTTCTGATATGAAACCTGGTAGCCTGGGGACAGTCACCTCACTGCTAGAGAGGCACTGAGAGCAAGGAATCAGTTCACTGGTTCGCCAGCCTCAATGTTCATTCCAGGGGTTGGACTCGGGAAAGGCAGGATGCAGAGAAAAGGTAACCAGGGACAAGGCTGAAAGGTAATTGGGTCAAGCTAAAAATTATGTACGTTGTCTTTTCCTTTTTTTTTTTTTTTTTTGTAATTTTCTGTAATTGTTAATTAACTCGTCAACAGAAAATGTTACAGGCAAGGCAGTTTCTTGTCATAGTTCCTTGCCAATTCTATAATTACAAGTGTCACCTACTTGTAGGATCTCAAATCCTAAATGGGACAAAGAGGTGTTCTAGTCTTCTCCAGTCTCCACTCTTGATTTAAGAAACATAAAAGTATGAAAACAGTCTGCTTCGTTAACATCCTGAGAATGTAATGTGCTCAGTCTCAGTCACTGGCTTCCATTCCAGCACTTATTCATTCCATACCCTCCATGACTCTCAACTTGAATTACCAGAGAGGGCTCAGCAATGGACAAAAAGTCACCTTAAATATAAACACTATTGTTACTCACAAATGAGAAGGGAAACAAATGGTTAAGTTGTTTGTTTTGCCATCATAATCCTAATTCTAATAAAAGTCACTAATATTGTGTAACTACTGCTGCATTTAAAAAGAAAAGCCTAAATTGTGCCTTGAACAAAACTATACGGTACTGTCTGTATTCACAATTTTACCAACTTTCAAAAGTAAGGTAAAGAATACAGCAAGGTACTTTAAATGGTTTAAGTTTTCCATTTTATTTTCTTTTACTTCTCGCAGTAAGTTCTGCAACACATTCTTGGGGTTTCAAAGGGTCCCTCCTTCTGTCACAGAAGTGCAGGTTCTGACTTAGCGAATGTCTTAATATTTCACTGCTGGGTTGTAGCAAATCTCCACGAGATGAATAGAAATTTAAGTCTAGGCACATATGAACAATCTATCTCACCTGCTGAAGAATGACGTTGACTACTGAGATAAATTGAATAATACACTCCAGAAAAAAATGTTCTTAACCTTAATCCAGTCCTGTAGTTGTGAACCCATTATACATAAGACCTCTCAAATATGTTATTTTTAGTTAAGGTGTGGCCAACTGTGTAGGTTGGGCTTTAATCCAATTACTGGAGTCCTTTATAAACAGAATAAAATTCAGACATAGACTGAGAAACCATGAGAAAAGGTGGAAGTTGGAAGTCAAGGAAACCCAGGAGACAAAGGAGAAGACACCACCACATGCATTACCATGTGACAAAAAAAGTCAAGGACTCAAGGATCTCTGACCATCAGCCTCAGAACTCCATAGTCTTTGGGGAGAAAGCGCCGTCTTACTGATGTCTCCATTTTGGACTTCTCCTAGCCTCAGAGCCATGAGACAATAAATCCCTATTGTTTAAGTCAACCTATTAGAAGGTATTTGTGACTGCAGCCAGGAAACTAAGACAAATAACATCCTTGATTCTTCTTCTAGGGTGCAAATCTGCAGAAGCTTTACGGAGGAAGGATACTGACCAGAATGGCACCAAAACTCACACGAATGATGACTCTCACACTCCCAAGAAAGGAAAGAGACCAAGTCTGTGGGCTCTGGAAAACTGCTAGAAGCTGTCCTGATACAACTGACCTTTGTGGGAGGGCATCTGTCAGAGACATGCAGTTCCTTGGCAACATTTCTAGCAATGCCTTGCCTCTTGTGTTCGATAGAAGGTAAAACTCCCACCAGTTCATTTTATAATATTCCACATTCTTTTGCCTCTAGCAGTGATGGCTTTGCACTGATATGTCCACAATATATTGTCTAGTCTCCTTTGTGACCAAGAGTATAACTGAGTTTAAAATAAAAACAAAATGGAAAACAATGAGTGAGATTACAAGTACAGTCTGTGGTTCAAACAAAGGCAAAGCTAACCAATGCCCTAGACCTGGTTCTTACAGCACTAAAGAACTGAATTGAGCCAACAAGCCAGAATAGAAGAACCTATTTAAAAAAAAAAAAAAAAGAAGAGCATCTGAATTTCTCAGACAATGCCCAAAGCTGGAATCTGGGCTATTTTCTGTTGGAAGTCTAAATTCAGAAAGGACATCAGATTGGCAATGTCTTTACTAGACACACTGCAGATATTTTCTTCAGAAATGAAAAGGACAAAGACCAGTTTAATAGATGACCCTAATTATGTACCTGTCAGAAATACAGGCAACCTTCAACTCCAATCCTGGTGTAATTTATAGAACAGAATGAGCTCAGGTTATTAGTAAAGGTGAATGACATACTTAGGAAGTGTAACAAGACGAATGAAAAAAAAAAACCTCTGAAACCAATGTATGCTGAATGAATATTATATTTGAAAAGCCTAATAGCTAAAAAGTTTTTCCTTTTTCTTTTCTCTTCCTGGTGATGTGCTCTTACTGTATAACTTTCCTATTATTTCCCTAAATGATATGGTGTGTATTTTTGTCAATTGTATTTACTGAATATTGTTAAAGGGGCACAATATCCAGTTTTAAGCCAAAAGGAAAAGACCTACTGTAAGTCAGGAAATCACACCAAATACACTGGATATTGAATTTAGTTCCCTAGTTTTACACATTTAATTCACAATAGTGGCTATGGTTTAAGAAAATTACAATTGTATATTTGGCACCACATTTGTTCCATTATAAAAATAAACTCTCTTCTGAGGTGTGTGTGTGTGTGTCACGGAGGGGAGGGGGCGAAGCTTGTTTTAAAATCTGAGATTATCCAATATTAGATTACGTGTTTGCTGTTCAAGTTTTATTATTCAAAAGAACTTTCCCAATTCATGTTAAAAGACAACAGGGACCCATGTATGGACAGCATGTGTGTGAAGATTTCTCTATAAAAATATTAAAAAAAAAAAAAAAAAAAAAAAAAGACAACAGGGAGTAGGAAGCTAGGAAATTATGGGCCTAAAGTCTCAATGCAGAATTCTGCAGCCCTGTTCTACTAGAAAGGGCTTCTCTTCAATAGGGGATTCAACCTACTGAAAAGTTATCTCAGTTAACTAACAGGGCCTACTTTTGGACAGACTCTAAACAGATTCAGAAGTGGAGTATAAGAACATTTCCTTTTTCAATTAATTTGCCTATCGTTCAGATACCAAAAAGGAGGGTGTTCAAAAGTTTTATCATTCAAATACTCAAATGCAACATTTTAAATCTATACATACAGGAACTTCGGAGGTGAAGTGATAGTATGGTGTATAAACGCTAGATTGCGTGGGCTCTAAACCTGGTTTGCCACCTACTTAGCTGTGTGACCTAAGCAGGACAAGTTTCTTAAATTCTTCATGCCTCACTTGGCTCATCTTTAAAATGATGGTGACAGTGCCTCACAGGGTTGTTGTGTGAAGTCAGTGATTTAGTCCATGTTAAGCTTTAGAAAGGGCCTGGCATAAGATAAGCACCTCACATCTGTTGACTACTGGTAACACATTAGCTGTAAGTGTTAAATTGTATGGTCAGGCTAAGGAGGAAGGAGCAGATGTAGGCAGTGAAGGTTGAGGGATAGGCAAGGAAGGTTTCCTAGACACTGTGGCACTCAGCTGGATCAGAAAGCACTAAGAAAAAGTAGACACCAAGGGATGTACCTTCCAGGTAAGAGGGGCTGTTATTTCAGAAAGTCAGAGATGCAGGCAAAAACTAGGCGTGCTCACACATCAACACAGAAAGTAAGTGGATCAGAGCCAATGGTGTAACTGGTAATCTCAGATGGGTGGAGGTGAGGGAGAGAGGATTCTATACAGTAGTTACCATGTCCTAGGATTTAATTCTTAGACACATGCACTACAAATTCAAGTCCTCTCTGAAATGCTCATTTTTCTACTCCTGGAACTGTAGAAAGGATACCATAAAATAAAATTTTTAGCTGCAAAGAGTCGGCTAGGGCAAAAAATGTAGGTCACCAAAATCAACTTTCACCTCATCTTCATCTGTTCCTTTCTCAGCAGAGGTACTAGAGGTGCTCTGAAGGAAAGAGGAGACCTTTAGGTCCACCTTTATGTACAAATCTATCAGCAGCCCACTACACAATCTATGTAAAAAAAAATCAGTACTGTTGCTAAGTGAATATTAACTTCAAGAGGGGTTTCCGCCATCCAAGCCTGCCCTGCAAACTTGACCTTATAGAAAGTCTGTAAATGTCCCTGCCCTCCTTAGTGATTTCTGAAATGGTACCTGTGCTATGTTTTGCCTCCTATTCTTAAACTTCAAGCTCTTGGGGAAACCACTAAAAACAGATGCAGTGAGTTTTAAAATATATATTCACTTAGATTTCTTCCTTTACCAAGTGAGAAAATGTAGTACCAAAAAATTGGCAGAAGCCCACATTTCACATCCCAAGAAAAACCTCAGAACAAAATAGAAGAATTTTCATTTGTGGTTGGTGCCTTCTCTAGAGAGAGAACCAGTTTGTTAATCTAAGTTGGCAAAGTTACTTTGTTTCCTGCAATAAGACAACACCTGGAAACATGGGGTGGGTGATACAAAGGCAAAGGGTACTCCAAGAAGTTACAAGTGCTAATGATTATTTCTTGAATGGACACCTAGGGTTCTCAGTACTACCTTGGAAAGCTTGTTTCCCCTTATCCAGCAGCTGCAACTTTTAAGTGATTCCACAGAAGCCTAAAGTTTCTCAAGCCAAAGCCAGTCTTTATAATACCCGCAAAATATTTACAAAATGAAACACTTTCCATCTTAGCTGTATTTTTTGTAACTACCTTATTTGTTCTGATGACCATAGCACCAACACTAAAAGCAGCTTTTTAAACAAAGTAGCTTAAATAAAACCACACACAGACAAACATATTATAAACATTCAGAGAATATCCACAAAACGAAAAGGTAGGATTCAAATTCCTTGGTACCTACTCACCAAGCTCCTAAATGGACATAACCCACTGTACCTCTTTACCATCACACCTCCTAATTTATACTTGCAAATACCCACAGAATCTGGGTGAAACAGAATGTTATGAATATCGGACAGATGCCCACACCCTGTTCTTTTCTCACATCTTCCAGCCTAGGACAACTGATTTTGTTTATAGAACCCCACCCCAAATTTTAGAAATATTGTCTCCCAGCTCTTCTCCTCAACTGGTGCCCAGAAGCCTGCCACAAGTCTTGGTCTCTCCCTCTATTCTCATGTCACACACCTCCTGGGGAAGTTATCTAAGTTATCTATAAAACAATTGAGAGAAATCTAGAAGCATCTAGTTTGAGGTAACGATAAGAAATTGTAACTAAGAAGAAAATAGTCTATAGAGGTGAATTATTCCAAAATCAAATAATTATGAAATACATCTCTCTATTTCAAGCACATAGAAGACTCTTTATACTTCAAGTCATATGTGACATGGAGAGTTTTGGTTTATGCTGAAATGAAACTGCTCAGCAGAAAGCAATTTAGGGAAATATTACAATTAATGCCATCAATTAATGATACCAGAGGAAAGAATATAGACTTTGGGTCTCCAATCACAGCTCTACTACTTACTATTCATTCAACAAATAGTTAATAAATATCTACCACTGGCCAAACAGTACTCTAAATGCCTGAGAGGTAGGGATGGACAAGACAAAGACTCTGCCCTTGAAGAGCTTACAATCTAGGTAGGAGAGGTAAAAAAAAAAAAAAAAGAAAAAGAAAAAAACAGAAAAATGAAGGAGATTTTAGCTAATGATGTTCTTGGTAAATAATAAATGGGCAGTCAACTTCTGATTCTGTTTCCTCATGGGGATATAATCACCTATTAAACAACAATTTCTGTGATAGTGCACCTTAGCACAACATGTCAGCAGAGAAGAAACAAAATATTTGTATATGACAAATACACTTAATGTATTTCATTAAGAATATGTAAAAAGGCAAAACCTCAACAATTTGCTCTAAGATAAAAATACAAATAGAAGTCCTGCTACTGGGAGTAATAATCATTGCCTTTCCCACTTTGAAGAGTTCACATAAAGCTCTAGGCCATTCTCCCAGACAAGTAAGACCCAGAGATATTAAATGATTTACCCAACACAACAGTGTCAGAAGCTGGGTTGAAACCCTCATCTTCAGGTGACTTTAAGAAACAACAAAAACAGATCATGTCCTTTTCAGAGTGAGGGATTTCACACAAAGGATCAATTTTAAGAAACCCTCTAGGCCCCTCTTCCAACATTACCAAGGAGGGGACCTCGGAGTCTACCCAGAAGTAAAGGGGGTAACTTTTAATAACACTGTCCTAGCTCCCAGCCCAGTGTTTCACCCTCATGCACCGCTATCCTCTAGGCAAGCCTTTAGATTTTATGAGAGCCTCGAGTGACAACAGTAACTTCCATAATTCAATTTCATAATCAGAGGAAACTCGTTTTCAGTTACTAATTGTCCCTAATCACTTCCAGTCAGGTGCACTGGAAGCAAATCGAGGACTTTTCCTGGCGACTAGGGCGTTCTCATCACGCAGAAGTACTAGAGTGTTCCTACCTGAGAAATCTGCCTCCAACCTAGAAGCTGCTTATTGCGAAAATGCTGCAGCTAGCCTGAAAGAGGAAAAGATATCTTTCAATTGCAACGTCCAAGGTCTCGAGCTCCAAATTCGAGGAAGATAACAGATACGAAAGAGAGGAGAGGATTTGGGGTCTAAGAACTGCGTCCAAGCACAAGAGAATGGAGAGTCCCCGGGCAATGAAAGGGGTGAGGAGAAGCGAGCAGCTGGGCCGGGGGCAGGCATTTGACCACACCCTCTGGCCACGCCCTCCCAGCTGCCCGCAGAGCCGCAACTAATCGAAACTGCAGTGGAGGCTGTAAAGATTCCGACAGCAGGAGTCGCCATGGCAACCGGATTCATCTTGCCCGCAAACTCCGCTACAATTCACTCCATTCTCAAGAAACTACCAGCCCAGTGAAAGGAAGGGACCTTCAATGATGAGAGTAAAACGGTCACGGGTAGTATTTGTTCTTGATGTTCTCCGGAGAGTGAAGGTAGGATGGGCGTAGGGAAAATGGAGAGTATGTATCTATCCTGGGCACACTAAAACCTTTTACAGTGGCGAGAGCCCAAGCACCCCAACCCAGGTTTGTGAGCTCCTTGAGAGCCGTGGGTTTGATGAATGTGAGTTAAGAGAACGTATGAAGGTGCTAGGGTCAGGGAGAGGACATGTAGAAGACTTTACAGTTCTCGGGCCTCACGCTTATCTTTTGGTCCGAGGACAAGCTGATCGCAAGCTGTTGGCTTTTCAGCACCGTCTGGGAAAACCCGATTATCCAGCTCTCTTGCCCCACAGTGAGCCTTATCATTCGACTTTCCACTCAGCTCCCACCCCCTGACCACCCCGGGGCTATGGCTCCAGGGCAGGCACTTCGCCCCAGCCGAGTGCTCTTTGCAGAGGGAGCAATGAGTGCCGGCGAGACCGAGATGCGCCCCAGCGAAAGGGGCGAGAGGCGGACGCGCTCTGCGGCACCTCGAACCCGGTCCGCAGGCAGCACAGCCTCCCTTCGCCGCTGTCCGCCGACACCCCTCGCTCGCTCCACAATGCCCAGTTTCCCTTCTCTCGCTTTAAGACATTCAGCTTCCAACTCCGGCTGAATTACAGTCACCCTGCCCCTTTTGAATGGGGCTTGAAGTGACTTTACCAGGGACGACGGGGGTTCTTCTCGGTCGCGGACAGTGAAGGGAGTATCTCCTTCCTAAAGGCACCTTCGTGCCCACCCAGCCTCCCCCGGGATTCTCCTAGGGGCTTCGGGCACTGCCCTCCAACCGAGGTCACCACCGCCCGCTGCCCAGTCCGGGGGCGCCTGCAGCCTGACCGCGAGTGCTACCCCTGCCGACTCTCCTGGTAGCCGAGCGCCTCCGGAAGAAAGGAGGGAGGGACCCCAGGTCTCCGGGCGCCTTCCTAGGGGCTCGCCTCGCTTTGCGCCGCGCTGCAGCCATTTTCCCATCCCCAGCTTGGCAGCCCGGAGTTGTCTCGGTCCCGTTCCCACTCAGACCCAACCTGAAGGACGGGTTTAATATTTACCTACCCAGCTCGAGAGCTCCGGGGAGGCAGCAGGAGGGCGCGCCGCACACCCAACGCCGGGCCCGAGAAAGCGCACCCAGCCCCGGCGCCACCGCGCGGTGCCACCTAATGAATGAGTGGGGCGGGCGAGGTGGCGCGTCCCCCTTACCTGAGCAGTCCCTGCATGCTGGAAAGGCAGCTCTGCGCTCCGGGTACAATGGGCTCCGGTTAAACAGTTTCCTCCACAGCCGCTCGTAGGTTACCAAGTCGCAGGTGACATCACCCCCTCTCGGCCTGATAGGATACAAAGTGGCGCTCACTGCGCATGTACGCCCCGGTCGCCCCTGCAGACTCCTGGGACTTGTAGTACCGACCTAGCCAGCCGAGCCCGCGCGGGCTTCCCGCTGGGGTTCGCGGAACTACACTTCCCGACGCAGGCTTCGGCCCCTTGGACCCCGCCCCCGGGTCCCGCCCCCTCCGGGACCTGCCCCCTCTCCGCCCTCCAGCCTTGGAGCGTTAGCTGTAGTGGTTACCGCGCGGAGCTGCGGGCAGCGAGGGCTGCAGGGAGGGACGCTTTGCGGTGGTGCCCTTTGACTTGACCTCGACTCTGTCCCTTTCGGACTCTGAGGGTCCCGTGGGTCCTGAGCTCGCGCGCATCGGCCCTGGGCGCCCGGATCCGCCGGATCGTCTTGGCCCCATCCGGGAAGGGAAGATTAAGCCTTTCGTTGCCTCCCCCCACCCTGAACAACTAATTAATAGGAAGCACTAGTTTCTGGGTTATTGCGGTCCTGGAATTCCCTCTACGCCCCCAGGGATGGGGCGACGTCGACCCCGATGGAGAGAATCACTGTGTGGCCCACTTGGTTCGACACACCTCTCTTCCTTCCCGTTCATTCTCCCCATTTAACCAAGACTGGGTGACCCTGCGGGACGCGGGGAACAGCTTAGTTCACTGAAGTGACAGAATAGCGGTGGCTGTCGCTAATAAAATCGCGGTGTGATAGGCAGTCGCCTCAACCCTCGGTCAGGGAGCCTCCTGCTGCTGCAGAGATAATTCTATCGCGGAACCATGCTTTTTTGTTCGTCCCTGCAACAGACTTCCCGCTCTGGTGGCTCTCACCTCCGAAGAAAACACCCTTATTTGAAGGTCTAATAAATTATATATGCATATATGCACGTATGTATGTATATATCTTTTAATTCACAACATTTTCCCTCTGCTCTTTCATCTCTTTTCCTTCAAATATTTTTTAAGAGCCAAATAACATTGTCCTTGCAAGAATGGCTGTGATGTTAATTCACTTGAATGTTTATTTAGAGATAAGCAAAAGGAATGTAGCAAAATTCTGACCGTTTAGACAGATTTTTTTTAATATATACAATTTTTAATATATAAAATAATTTATAAAATTTTTACCACTATTCAGGGACTCCTCATTATTATTAAAAATTAACGGTGAGGGAAAATCTCTAGGTGTCTTTAAATGAAAACTCAATGCAGCTAGTTATTCCAATTGAAAATGTAAAATAAGTTGAAAATGATATTTAATGTGTCTCAATCACATGTAAAGATCAGCTGACACCCATCTCCCCCTAGCAAGATCTTTAGAATCTATGAAATGAACTGTGCATTTTATTTTTTAAAAGGTGTGCAATTAAGATTTCAAATGTTTATCCAATTGTTGGTCAAAGTCTGCTTATCAGTCTTATTTTCTCATTTCATTCTGCTACACTAACCTGGGTCCAAGTGAAAAATATTCGTGGAAATATGTGAGGATCTCCAGGGAGAAGAAAATGCTTTGTTTTGCTGAGAGAGAGGTTTCAGTGCTGAATTCTGATTTTCTTTTAACAAGCCTCTTCTTTATAGACCAGACACATTTTTTTTTTCCACTGAAGGAAGCTACTTTTGAATGTTGCTCTTCCGTTCTGAGGTACTTGGTCCATTTCAAATATTGTCCTTGATGGAACCCAGACAATACAAATGTTCCTTTGGCCATCAGATCAAGAGTGCAATCAGTGATACTTTAGCTAATGGGA
This sequence comes from Tamandua tetradactyla, assembly GCF_023851605.1. Classification (NCBI taxonomy): domain Eukaryota; kingdom Metazoa; phylum Chordata; class Mammalia; order Pilosa; family Myrmecophagidae; genus Tamandua; species Tamandua tetradactyla. Next base: position 5,963,181 of record NC_135338.1, read on the forward strand.
AGGCTTCATGTATTGCAGTTCATTGTGGAAAATATTCACAAAGAAATTTGACCTGGGGTGATTCTAAAGGCTCTCCCAGTTTTATAACTATATAAAGCTTTTAGATGGAAACATAATCAGTGAGGTTGAAATTTATGGGGTCAGTAAATTGGATGTGGAGCCTTTCTGTAAAGAAGGGATTATCCTTATAGATAAGTGTGTTACTGAGGCACACTCTGGGGAGTAACTCTATAGGAGAAATCACTTTACAGCAAGCTGTTCCTCCTATTTAGATAGATAGGTCGATTGATTGGTAGATAGGTAGATGAAAGATAGAAAGGCGTTGTGTTTGGAGGCATTTTTCTAAAAGTGATGATGGATTGGAACTGATGCATGCACACTGTTTCATTGGTAACCAGGGGAAACAAAGATGGCTCTCGGCATCAGTTATGCTGTGTTTGGACCTGGGGCCAGCAGAAGCTTACTAGGGAGACAGAAGCGAGCGCACACACACATAATCACTTTCACATGTACTCACTAGGTGTTGTACTTGATTTAATTCTTTGTAGGTTGACTATGTAGTCTCGTAAGTCACCAAAAATACCCACAACTGTCTAGCTTAATTTATATTCAGTCAAAAGGATTTCTTTATTTAGATTTTTTTCCTTTTCTTTTTAAACAACTGCAGCTGCTCTGGAATGATCTTAAGAAAGGCCCGGGCTCATCCTTTAACCATGGCCTATTAATTAGGAACCTGTGGGACCACTGAAGAGAATAGATTTAATTGACCATCTACCGATGGGGGAGGGGAAAAGGCGCCAGGGGACATTTTGCTGATCTTTCAAAATGACCTCTCCCACTACTGGTTATAAGGTTTTACTCCAGATATTGGGTGTTAGATAAGGAAGGAAATGAGATAACAGAGAGAAAGAACTTAAAGTTTGTAGTCTTGCATGTGTTTTTCACTCCAAATACAAGAGATTGGTATTTTGCAACAACTGAGGGTGTATGCTCAAACCACAATTGTAGCACAGCCTGGAATTGTGCCAGTTTTGGACACAATGTGACTTTGCTTATTCTCTCTGAGCCTCAGTTTCTTCATTTATAAAACGGGGTTAACAATAATACCTACTTCACCAGGGTTTTGAAGATTAAATTACATGAGGCCTGTGAAAACACTTTTAAACTGAAAAGCACCATATAAATGCTACTTCTTGTCATCTGCATTCTTCCCTAAAGATTATCTCGGAAATGTGAGTCCTAATTGTGCAACAAGTTAATAAAAACCTATTTAAATAGAAAATTCTTAGTCTTAACAAGAGACTATTAGAAATTATATAGCACACAGATATTATCTTGTTCTAATTTGCAAGTAGGCAGAATGTCTGTTGAAAAAGAAAAAAAGAAATCTAGGGTTTAACAGTGCCAGCTTGGCTTGTTCTCAAATCCATACCTTGTCCTTCCCAGGTATTCCTTATTTCCTAAGCTTCACAGCATGGGAAGACATTTCTAGGAGAATGAAGGCAGGTGGAAGGGAGAAGCCAGGGCATTTCTCCTCCTCTCTTTGTCTTCAGTGAAGTTTTGGCAGTAGTAGCAGCGTTTCCCCTGTTGGTCCAGGCTGTCACCGTTCCACCTTCTGCCAGGTCCCCCCAGCCTCTGTTAAAACCACCTGTTCCCTTTGACCTTCCGGTCCAGGGACAGAGGTGGCTTCCTACTGTTGCTAATCTCTGGGCTGCATGTTTGGCTTCTCAGATCTTCTATCACCTATCTCACCAATTCCCCGTACTATAATATCTTAAATACATAGAATGGCTTCTGTTTTCCTAGTGTAACCTGTAACCGATAAACTCATGTCCTAGTTAAGGTTCTTTCAGAGACAGGAAACAGGAATTTTCTATGACCAGTTTAGCAAAACAAAGGAAGTAATGGGATTTATTCAGCGGATTTGGGGCATTCTATATAAACACAAGAGGAGTTAAACCAAGGCTGGAGAAGAACGGGAACCAGGCAGAACCTAAACTCTGTTTACAGACCTTCCCGCTTGAGTTCTACTCTAGTACCCTTCCGTCTTGACATCTCCTTGTTTCAAATTTCAAATTCCCGACTATCCCTGACTTCGTTTTCTAAAGCAGTGGTTCTTCAGGAGTGGTCCCCCGGCCAGCAGCAGTGTCACCTGAGAACTCGTTAGAAATGCTAATGCTGGGATCCCATCCTCAGACGTCTTGGAAAAGACACTTTAGGGAAGAGCCTCACCCTCTGTGTTTTAACAAGTCCTCCGGGTGAGTCTGACGCACGTGAAAAGTTTTGGAACCGCTAACCTATAGTAAAGACACCAAGATACTGTGGTTCAGAAATGGCCACTCAGGAGCTTTGCTTGTGAATCTGGGAGTCATCCCAGGGAGGGGGAAGTGTTGTGAGCTTGGGAAATCTGTCCAGATCTCATGAGTAAATACCGTTCTTCCTAAGGGAGAGGATTTCATAATGATCTGGGTCAGCTCATCAATTTAGTCACTGCACAGGCATTTGAAAAATATTCATTGCACTGTATATAATTGAATGAAAAAAAAACAAAACAAAACAGGATCAGGGCAGGATAAAGGAGTGGGATCATACAGAAATCTAAGAACAATAACAATGCAAGGTAAAGGCAATGTGAAAATAGCTTCAGCCACTCAAAACTCAATCCAGACCACTCTCGTCTGAACAGCTCCTAGGAATTTGGAAACAGACTCTCTCCTTTGACATATGTATCTTAGCTATCCTCCTTGTATCAGCTTATTCATAACTGCCTGACTCTTAGCCCATCTTTGAGCTATGTTGTCCAATTCTGCAACCACTAGGCTCAGGTGGCTAATTAAGTTTAAATTAATTAAAATATAATAACATTTGCGGTTATTTTCCTCAGTCGCACTAGCCACCTTTTAAACGCTCAGTAGCCCCACTGGGCTAGTGAACACCGTATTGGACCGCACAAATGCAGAGTATTCCAGCCATTTCATAAAGCTCTGTTGGAACTCGAGACTCTTCTACCTCATAAATTGCTAGCTTCTGTTCATGCTGAAACCACATTATCCTCTCCATTTTTTCCAGGTCAAATCAAAGAGAGGAACAGGTGAAGAGAGAGAGAGACAGAGCAAGCATCCAAATAGTTCCAGTGCATCATTTTAAGCCAGATGATATAAATTACTGGCCACCATGAAAAAGGGAACTAGCCCAATTTAAAACGGGTCAAAAAAACCTGAACAAGCAACAAACACACACATAAAGATTCCCAAAGGGTCAATAATTATATGAAAAGTGTTCAAATTGATTAATCATCAAGGAAATGCAGATAAAGACCACAGCCCACACTGAGATACTTCTACACACCCATTAGATAGGTTAAAAGTAAAAGGACCCACCATACTAAGAATTGGCAAAACAGAAACAATTTAAATGTTGCTTTGCTGGTGAGAGTCTAAAATTGGTGTAACTGCTTTGGAAAACTCCTTGGTGGTTCTACTAAAAGTGAGCATATATGTATTTATGGTCTGGCAATTCTGCTCCTATAAATATATCCAACATAATAAGTTCACCAAAAGACATATAAATGATTGTTCACAGCTCTGCTATTCATTATAGCCTAGGTTTGCCAAGCATTATATAGGATATAGTTAAAAAATATTATTCATTGTTTGTTTAAAATTCAAATTTAACTAGGAGTCCTGCGTTTTTACCTGCCAAATCTGCCAAACTGAAAATAAGGTTGTTCGTCAAAAGAAGAATGGATAAATAAATTGTGGTATACTCACACAGTCAATACTGCACAGCAGGGATTGGCAAACATTTTCTGTAAAAGTCTCAAGAGTAGATATGTTAGGCTCTGAGGACCTTATGATCTCTGTTACAACTACTCAACTGTGTTATTGCAGCATGAAAGCACCCATAGTTTTAAAGGAATGAGTGTGGTTGTGATCCAATAAACTTTATTTAGAAAAACAGTAGGCTGGCCTGTGAGCCATGGTTTGCCAATCCCTGCTATCAAACAATATGAGTGAACGAGTCATGTTTACCTGCAAAATAGGGGTGAACGTCACAAAAACAGTGTTGAACGAGTGAGCACATATTGTATGATCACACTTATATAAGGTTCAAAAACAGGTAAAACTAATTTCTGGTGTTGGCAGCCAGAAAAGCGGTTACCTTTGGGGATAATGATAGGAGAAAGCATGCAGGAGGTCGCTGGGTGCTGGCTACACAGATACTTGTATTTTAGAAAATTCACCATGCTGTAAGCTTAATGATTTTTGTGCATTTCTGTATGTATGCTACACAGAAATAAAATGTTTTCTTAAGTTAATCAATTAGACCAAAGTATCTCGAGATCATTCCATAAGAAATTATTTTACATATTCTGGTAACCTGAGTCTTTTGATTTTTCCTAACTATAAAAGGAATTCATGTTCTTTTATAGAGAATTTAGAAAATACAGGTGTGGTAGTTAGATTCAGTTGTCAACTTGGCCAGGTGAAGGTGCCTAGTTCGGTTGCTGTGGACATGAGCCAATGGTATGTGAACCTCATCTGTTGCTGATTACATCTGCAGTCGGCTAGGAAGTGTGCCTGCTGCAATGAATGACGTTTGATTTAATTGTCTGGGGCTTAAATGAGAGAGTGCAACATAGCACAACCCAAGCAGCTTGGCATACCTCATCTTGGCACTCGCAGCTCATCCCAGGCCTTTGGAGATGCAGAAAGGAATCACTCCGGGGAAAATTGTTGGAACCCAGGGGCCTGGAGAGAAGGCCAGCAGAGACCACCTTGTGCCTTCGCATGTAATAAAGAACCTCAGTTGAAAGTTAGCTGCCTTTCCTCTGAAGAACTAACAAAATAAATCCCCTTTTATTAAAAGCTATTCCATCTCTGGTATGCTACATTCCGGCAGCTAGCGAACTAGAACAACAGGTAATATAAAGTGATAAAAATCACCCATAAGCTTACTAACCAGAGAGAAATACTGTTAACAATTCTTCTTTCTCTCTCCCTCTCTTTCTCTCTCTTTCAAACTTCGGATCATTATAGTTACAACTGGTTTATTTTAAAGAAATGTCTTGGGCATTTTCTATGTCATTTAATTGTTTTTACATCTGCATTTTAATGCTACATGGTATTTCATTTTGTGAAGGTAACCATATTTTATTTAATCAATCTTCTATTAGAGAACTAGTCATTTCCTATTTTTTTAATATCATCAATAGCTGATGTAGTTCCTAGTAAAGTTTTTGTGCCCATCCATGCTTACGCCTTTGTAGAAGTAAAATACAGGGTAGAAAAACAAAAGTGCTTTTAATGCTTTTGGTCCATAGAACCAAATGGCCCAGATTTGTAGATGTTTTGGTGATATTTCCTATTAGCCCCTAGAGATCTAATATCTAATATCCTCTCTGAGGGAATTACATCATGTTCTGAAAGCAACTTGAAGTATTTCAGACAACTTCTGATAATGCTGATAGGTGTGGTCAAGAGAACCATCAGGTACAAACGCGCATTCAAGGGTGAGGACTTGCTAGGTGCACCCAAGGGTTTAACACTAGCTTTTTTTATCTCATCCAGTGCATGGTTTTTACGGTTGCATAGCATTTAAATCAGACAAGCGTCTGATTAAGAGATAAAGGACCTAAAACTAAAGATGGCAACCTGAAACCTTTCAAGAATAGCAGAAACAAAATGCACCGTGTGCCCTGAATCACGTGGGACCCCTGATGCAGACTGCTTCGGTTTTGAAAGTTGAGACTGCCTCCAGGCACCCGGTGCTGTCAGTCTCGAGTGGGAGTTTTCCCACGAGGGGGTTGCTGACCTTCCTGACATAACATATTGTATTCAATAGTCATATTACTGACCTTCCACCGGGAAAAGGGCCCTGGCCATATGCTTTAGACAAACCATCCCGAGTTAGCTCTCCAAATATCCCCTACTGAGTGTGTCATACAATTTTCATTTTCTTTTTTCTTTATAAATGTCAAATCTCTGCATGGGCTCTTTAACCCTAAAACAGGCAGTCTATATGTGGCAAGACCTTGTCTACAAACAAAAGTTGGGCTGGGCTTTCAGTGGAGAGTGAGAATTTTAAGTTTTTTGGTTTTGTAACTTCCTTTTTTGGGAATTATCCTGGCAGATATATTCTCCTTTGTGGCTGGAATATTACAGCATGTAAGATGTAGAGAAGAGCCTTGTTTCACGGTAGGTTCTACTGACACTCCGTTGCTGGATTTGAAGATTGAGGATGGGTTTGGTCCTGTGTGACATGAGAACCTTCTGGTGGGGGATTTCTCATGGAAAGCCACACTTGAATACAATATGTTATGGCATATTATCTTTGTGAGAGTACTTTCTCTTTACCAAACTGTGATTGTAACCTTTCCTCTCAGCTTGTCTGTGCCCTCTCCCTATGTCCCAAGCTCCTAAAATAATATTTTGGGTTGTCAGAAAGCTAGCCACCCAGTTAAAAAAAAGAAAAGGAATGCTTTATTTTGGTTTTCCTTTCCTGCAAGTGACAGATTTTTTTGGGGGGGGGGGGATTTATTTTATTGTTTTAGAAAATTATACTCATTTAAATCTAAACATAGAGCAAGTAAAATACAGCCCTGTTACTTTTCACACATTTACCAGTTATTCTGAATAACAGAGCTATCTCCCTCTAGACTTATGCATATAAGTTAACCATACTTGAGACCATACCACCTCTACCTACAAGCCCATTAGAATTTACAAAGTTGGGTAGCTTTCAGTTTGTCAGTGCTAGGATGGGAAACCTCCAAAGAAAACCCAGATACCTCAGAGAGGAATATAGGTATTTTCATTGGCCAGAGCTGCTGTCACAAATACCACAAACCGGTTTTGTCTCAACAATTGGAATTTATTGCCTCATGGTTTTGAGGCTAGAAAAAGTCCCAAATCAAGATATCAGCAAGGCTTTGCTTTCTTCCCCAAGTCTGCAGCATTCTGAAGACGGCTGCTGCCAAGCCTTGAGACTTCTTCGCTTGCATCTCTACTCCCTTCCCATGGAAATGTCCCCTCCTTTTGGGCTTACGTGTCTCCTTAATTATATTAATAAAGACTCCAGTTATGTGGATTAAGACTCATTATAATTCAGTTGGCTACACTTTAACTAAAAATAACATCTTCATGAGCTCCTCTTTACAATGGTTCACACCCACAGGGCCTGTGAATTATGATTAAGAACATGTGTTTGTTGGGGTACATAATTCAACCCCCAATAGGGTTTTAAGTATGTTTGACTGTGCCCCTGATTAGAATGCTGCAGACGTGGAGCAGAAAGCAGGTCTTGCTGATATCTTGATTTAGGACTTTTTCTAGCCTCAATACCATGAGCCAGTACATTCCTATGGTTAAGACAAAACCGGTTTATGGTCTTTGGCCATCCCTACAGCCATTGTTTCATGAAGCTTATGGCCCAGCATTACTGTGCTTGTGACGATTATGCTGCTCCAAGCAGAGCTGCACGAGTCGTAAGCTAGAGCCCAGTGGGACTGCCTCAGGAGGAGCCGTTGTTAAATTTTCAGGAATTTTTCTTCATCACAGCCAATATTTAATTTATGTGAGCTTACAATTAAACAAAAGATATTAAAAACAAAGGAAAGAAATACTCAAAATGCATCACTTGTTGTTACCACCTTTTATTATTATCCATGTATTATCCATACCTATTATTAATAGGTATTATTAACCTAAAGGTTATTTATACCTATCGAATCTAAATGTTGGAAAGACTATATAATGGTGTGTTACTGCATTTCTCAACTCTGCATTTAGTGATAACCACATTAGTAACTGGAAATCATTCGTAGTGGGAATATTTATATCACGGAAACTGCAAATGCTCCAAATTAGGGCTTCCCCCACCGAGTCAGTTGTTAAACATTACACGGCAGCCCCCTTCCTCTGCCTTTGTAATATAAAAGAACAGCTCGCCTCTAATTGCCATGCAATGCTCTGTATTTTCTCTTGGGACTCCAACCTGTTAGGCTCTAGAAATAGAGATTCCAAGCATGTGGCATTGTACTCAATTTGGATGGAAGTGTGGTGTCATATTCTGAGCTGAGAAAAGCCCCATTCCTTATTAGGTTCAGGGAGCTGAGCATTTTCCCTCAAACAGGAAAGAGAAACTTGGTGATATGTTTAACAGGAGAGAGTGGTTTTGAAACAGGAAGAAAAGGAAGTCGGCCTGGGGCTGTTGTAGGTATCAGATGGAATGCGGGGAGAATTCTGGAGTAGCTATATTAGCACTGAGGCCACCTGACCACACAGCAGATTAGAACTGGGACCCACAAACTGTCTTTGAGAACATTTTCACTAGTCTGTGGAAGAATGATTTAAAAAAAAAAAAAAAAAAGCCAATCATCAAATTCACATGGAAGGGTAAGGGACACCAAATATCCAAAAATATCTTGGGAAAAAAAGAAAAAGTTGGAGGACTTAGGGTCCCTGACCTAAAAATGTATTACAAAGCTATGGTAATCAAAACAACATGGTACTAAGGACCAATACACAGGCCAATGGAATAGCATTGAGAGCTCAGAAGTAAACACTCACATCTATAGCCAACTGATATTTGACAAGGGTGCTAAGTTCCCTCAGTGAGGAAAGAATAGTCTCGTCACATGGTGCTGGGAGAACTGCATAGCCATGTACAAAAGAATGATGGACCTACCTCCCTCTAAAAATTTACTCAAAATAGACCGAAGACCTAAATAAAAGAAACAAAACATAAAATTCCTGGAAGAAAACATAGGGAAACATCTTCAGAGCCTTGTGTTAGGTAATGGTTTCTAAGACTTCACAACTAAAGTACAAGCAATGAAAGAAAAAAATAGATGAATGGGACCTCATCAAAATTAAAAACTTTTTTGCGACAAAGGACTTTATCAAGAAAATAAGACAATCTACAGAAGGGAGAAAATATTTGGAAATTACATGTCTGATAAAGATCTAATATCCAGAATATATAAAGAACTCCCACAACTCGACAAAATTACAATTAAAAATGGGCAAAAGATTTGAATAGACATTTCTCCAAAGAAAATACACAAATGGCCTATAAACACATTAAAGGATGTTCAATATATTAGCTGTGCTGGTTTGAAAAATGTGCACCCCAGAAAAGCCATGCCTTTGATCCAGATTCGATATCGTAGGGTAGAAACCCTTTTGATCAGATTATCTCCACGGTGATGTGGCATGCACCATTCTGGGTATGGCCTTTTGGCTAGAGGAGATGCCCATTCAAGGTGGCTTTTGACTAGTTTACTGGAGGTCCTTTAAAAGGAGACACATTTTGAAAAAACCTCAGATGGACACTTGGGGAACAGTTGCTTCAGAGCTGACAGAGACACGGATGTTTGGGGATACTTGGAGTGTCCCCAAAGAAAGAGAGCAGATGCTTAGACAGGGCAGAGCCCAGCAGACATGATCCTGTGCCTTCCCATGAGATGCTAAGCAAGCCAGAACCCGGAGTTGTGTTCCAGAGAAGCTAAGTGAAGGTCCACAGATGCTTAGAGAGCAAACTGGCATCAGGAGCTGGAAGCAATGAGCAATGTAAGCGGAAGCAAGGACAAGCAGATGCCAGCCACATGCCTTCCCAGCTGACAGGTGTTCTGGACAGCATGCGCCTTTCTTGAGTGAAGGTAACCTCTTGTTGGTGCCTTAATTTGGACATTTTCACAGCCTTCGAACCATAAACTTGTAATATGATAAATTCCCCTTTTAAAAAGCTGCTCCATTTCTGGTATATTGCTTTCCAGCAGCTTTAGCGAACGAATATGTTAACCATCAGGGAAATGCAAATAAAAACAGAGATACATTTCATACCCATTAGCATGGCTACTAGTTAAAAAATGAAAAATAACAGGTGTTGGAGAGGATGTGGAGAAATAGGAACTCTGACAATTGTTGGAGGGAGTGTAAAATGGTGTAGTCACTGAGGAAAACAATTTGGTGATTCCTGAGAAAGTTAAACATAGAATTACTTTATGACCTGGCAATCCCACTTATAGGTATTCAAGCCAACAGAATTGAAAGCAGGGACTTAAACAGATATTTGCACACCAATGCTCCTAGTAGCACTATTCACAATTGCCAAAGGTGAAAACAACTCAAGTGTCTATCAAAAGATGACTGGATAAACAAAATATGGTTTATATACAAAAAAGAATATTACTCAGCTGTGAAAAGGGATGAAGTTGCAATACATGAGCCAACATGAATGAACCTTGAAGACATCAGGGTAAGTAAAATAAGCCAGACACAAAAGGATAAATATTGTATGATATCCCTGATATGAAATAAGCAGAACATGCAAATTCATAAATTCAGGAACTAGAATACAGGTTACTAGAGGCTAGATGGGGAGTTAATATTTAATTTTTATGGACTTTCTGTTTGGATGATAGAAAAGTTTTGGTAATGGATGACGATGATGGAGGGACAACTTCGTGAATGTAATTAACACCATGGAATTTATATTTGAAGGTGGATAAAATGGGAAATCGTAGGTTTTAAATGTTACCAGGGGAAAAATCCATAGAACTACACAACACAGTGAACTCTAATGTAAATATAGGCTATAGCTAATGGTATAATTATAATAACATCCTTTCATCAGTTGTAACAGAGATGCCATACCAATGCAAAATGCTCATAATAGGAAAGACTGTGTATGTGTGTGGGTGGGTATTTGGGGAAATCTGTACTTTCTGCGTGATTTTTCTGTAAACCTGTAAATGCTCTAATAAAAAAATGAACAAAACAGTATTATGAATAACAACATTGTGTGTAGCTATAATAAAACACATTCACTGAGAGAAAAAAATCTGAAAAAAATTAGTTTTTGGTGAAAGGAAATGTCTTTGTATAAAGGACTCTTCTTTATTCTGGACTCATAGGCTAATCATCTCAAGAGTAATAAAAACACCTTTCTTAGAAGGATTAGGCAATTAGGAGAGTACAAACTAGGTATTTAGCATTTTAAGGATTATTTTGTCCTATAAATCCATTTTTTTTTTTTGCCAATTCCTCTTCCTCCTAACCTGCCATGCATTAGAGAATATTTTTTTCCTTAAAAAAAAGAAAAAAAAGATAAGTATTATAACTGGTGATCCTGTTCCCAGGATAGACCAAAATAGCAAATGCAACCCAAAATACAATTGAAGCACAGCATTAGTCTTGTTAGCCTGAGGTCTGATTGGTGGGGGAAGGGAAGGGTCATTGCAGGAAAAAGGAGAGGCAAAGGACAGGAAAGAGCACACCTTTTCCCTTTCCTCCACCAAAGGCCGGTGCCCTAGGAAAAACCTGAACCCGGGAATGTCCTCATCCATCCTCTCCCTTCACTTGATGCCTTGCTCTCTCAGCATCTGATATCCACTCTCACCAGGCCGCCACACCCTCAGGCCACTCTGCATTCCCCTTCAGGGCGCCTTCCCACGGGTCTGTCTTAACTCCTAAAATGTCCCGAGTTCCAAAAATTACTAGCTCCCCTTTCTCCTGCGTTACAGCCTCGCCATCCATTTCTTTCCCCACACAGCTGGTCTCAGGTGTCCCTGAACAAATGGATGCAAATGTGTGAATGACAAATTGTTCCTAAGCTTCCTAGAATCATTCGAAGTTTTAGCGGTGAGTTTTACAAACACCGGTTATCTTTAGCTGGCTGTATTACAAGGTGAAATTATTAAAGAAAACAAAACAACTCAACAATGCAGAGTAAGCTTTTGGGGAGAAGACCATTGGAATAGGTAGAAACGGACAGTTTCCGAAGAGGCAAATCCACAGTGTTAGCAGTTGCTTAATCCTTTAAAATGTTTTTGTGATGTTCACAAACTTTGATGTTCTTCTCTGACAGATTTTCTCAAATTGTTCAGAGCTGGATTTTAGCTAATCCTTGTTTTGGTAATCGCCTACAGGTACAGGTACAGGTAATCCCAGAATAAAAAATGTTCCCACATTAAACAGCAATCCTACATGAAGTCCTCTAACCTTTTCTCAGATCCAGCCTTGCAAAGCTCCAGATTTCCCATGAGGGACCTACGCAGCAACTACGGAGCTTCCATCTACAGAAGGACAATTGTGGGAAGTGGTCTGCGTAGATGTGCGCACTTGTGTGCATGTGTGTGTGCTGCAGAGGTACATGGTCGTGCAGAAGTTATTTATCGTTTTATAAGAAGAGCTGAATCAGTTATTAACATAGAGTCACAACAGGTTCTAGCTTTGCCCGGTTTGGGAGACATGTCTTACTCAACTAGAAAATTCTTACTCACGTCTATAATTCCCTCTGTCCACCTACATTAGCCTTTCCAGGCCAAGGTTCTCCTGATTACTGAATATATACTGTATTCACAGTTTGAGTCTATCTTTTTTTTTTGGTCTCCTGGTTAAACTTATACTTAGTCCCTAAGCGTTCCACAAAACAGGTGTCTTCGGGTGCTTGAGTTCCCTTTTGATCTATTGTTCAGAGTTAACCAGGCTCCATGATCCTCTCTCCATCAGCTTTTACTCATAAGTAATAAATGCTCATCAATTAGCTATAGTGTTCACATACAAACATGGATATTAATGAACAACTGCAAGCACTGATGAACAATCAAATGACATAATAGAAGGGAGTTTGTACAGATGGTGATCGCTGTGGGTCATTACTAATGTATGTCCAAATATATCTTGCATTAATAGTGGGTGAGGAGCCATGCAAATAGAGCACCACATGGCCTTGAGCAATTAGGGAGAAAAAAAAAGTATTGTGCATCTCTCATTTCTCTACAGAGAACTTCTCCAAGAGAAATCTCTTAGTGACTCAAATTAGGGTTAGAGAGAGATGCTTTGGAAACAAACCCTATGCTCCTGGTTGGTGCAGGCTGAGGGGCAACGGAATGCCTATCTTCTTTCTTTCTTTCTTTCTTTTTTTTTTTTTTACTAAACTTCACTTGCCTATTTTTTATTCCATAGCATCACTGTCCTGTAGAAACATAATATAAGCCACATATGTACTTTACAATTTTCCAGTTGCCTCATTAAAAAAGTAGAAAGAGGTGAGATTAATTTTAATAGTGTATTTTGCTTAACCAACTAGACCCAGTATCATTTCAGTATATAGTCAGCATAAAAACTACTAATTGGATAGTTTATGTTCTTTTTTTCATAACAGGTCTTTGAAAACCATTTTATACTTACAGCACATCAATTTGCACTAGCCACATTTCAAGAGCTCGGTGGCTAGTGGCTACCATAGGGGACAGTGCAGCCCTAGAATAGTCTATTCCAGAAGGTTTTTTTTTTTTGTATGCTGTATGGCAGGGTTACATTTAATTATTTTTCCATGTGAGTGTCCCGTTATTGCAGCACCATTTGTTGAATTTTTGTTTGTTTGTCTTTTGTTTGCTTTGCTTGTTTCTTTGCTTTTTGGGAAGTGCATGGCCCCGGGAATCGAAGTCGGGTCTCCAGCATGGCAGGTGAGAATTCCACCACTGAACCACCCCTGCACTCCAGGGGTCATTCTGCGTGGATTAAAGCTCACATTTCACGCGGACAGGGCATTTCACTTTCTTGTTCTGCTGCTACCTCCTTTCACGAGAAGTTTGTTGGAGGCAGAAAAGGAATGGAACACATTAATTAAAAAGTTTTCCAAGGAGCAATTTAGCAATGCGTGCTATCATCCTAGGGGACTCAAGGACTCAAGAAAGTCCTTGTCAAAAGCGGACTTTCTTTCTGATGGATCAGAAGCATTCTCTGCATTCTAGGGAGTTTGATTTATTTTCTTTAACCCTCACCACCTACCTGACAGGCCTGGGCCTGGCTTTTTGCACAGACCAAGCCCTAAATCCCCTCTGTGGGTTGAATTGAGAAGAATTCCCTGACCCATTTTATCTTTCCTTTGTACAATCACCTAGAGATAATCCACTCTGGATGCTTTCTCTCTGCCTCTGGTCCTCTTTAAAATACAAATGCTCCCCCTCTAAGTGAAGTTGATAACAATTGCTTCCACCTCCTCAGTGACTGGACTTCTTTTCCAAGCACTGTGTCATCCTCACAGCAATTTGTTGGGACTGGCACTTTGATGAGGAACCCTAGTTTCTAAAAATTCCGTTATTTAGTAATTAGTCTCTGGCAAAGGTTTTCAAATGTTAGTGTGCATAGGAATCTTTGAGGGTGTTTGTTATTGCAGATTCCCAGGTCTCATGCCCCGAGGCTCGGACTCTGTACATAGGAAATAGCATTCCAACATCTAATTACTACAGGTAATTCTAAGGCAGGTGATCTGGCTCTATGAATTACCGCTGGTGGGTACCAGAACGCAGGTTCCCAGATCATGGTTCTGTCATCATCTGTCCTGCATCAGGTGGTAACAAAAAAGTCACTTATATTTTAATATAAAATTATGTTTCAAATTATTTTATTCCATCAGAGGGTTTTCCTGGACAGTGTGAAATTCTTAGCATCTTTTGAGGGAAAGGAGCTCTGCACAGATTTTTAAAAGGATTTTTTAAAAGTGGTGTATTGAATATCACCTTGGCTGAGATTGTTGTTAACTCATCATTTTTCTCTCTCCTCTCCAGACTTTTTTTTCTTTTATTAAGCCCCTCTTTAGATAAGTTAGAAAATACAGATAAGAAAAAAAAGAGTTACCCATCTCCCAGAAATGTTTGTTTCTTTTTCACAAAAAAAATAGGCTCTAACAAATTCTATTTATAGCTGCTTTAAAAAAAACTTTAGCAACACTTGTAAATTTATAAGTTGAAAATGTCTGCATCCATATTTTTTTTTATTATTATTTTTAAAGGTTGCCCAGTATTCTATGGTATGCCATAATTTATTTAATCAACTCACTATGTTGGCACTTCTAAATTATTTTAAAATTTCTTTTCTGCTTTTTTTTGTCTACGGTTTTTTTAAAAAACTGTGATAAACGTCTTTATATACATCTCTCTTGGGGAAGAGCTTTGATTTTTCAAAAAAGCACATAGAAAAGACTAACAAACACCTACTTCCCATTAGTCAGAATTATCTTTATTAATAGCATTTCAATGTTTTCCAGCTTTTTCACATATATAAGTATTTTAAAAGGTTACAAATATTTTTTCTTAAAGAGAAAAGACTGCTACAGGTAAAGTAAAAGTTCCCTTTGGCTACCACCTTTTATTCTGTTCCCCCCTCTCTCTTCAGAAGGAACAACTATGATGATATTGGCTCATATTTTAATCTATTTTTAACATTTACATAATTGATGTTTCAAAAATATTTAGTCATATTGTTCTGTTTTTTTGTGTGAAATTGTTCTGCATATATCATTCTAATTTGCTTTTCTCATTGAGCAGAATGTTTTTGAGATCCATTCTCACAGTTATAAATATATCTAATTCATTCCTCCATATTATGATTTTACTATTATTTATCTATTCCCTATAGATGGAAATTTGTTTCTAAAAAATCTACCCCAAACAGTATTTGAATATGCATGTCCTTATGTATGTCTCCTTGTGGATATGTGTATTTTTCTCTAGAATAAACTACCATAAAATAGACTTATTGGGTCAAGACTGTAGGCTTAGTACATTTTCTCATCAGATAGTACCAAATTAGCCTTACAACATGGGTATATCAATTTTTAAATTAATTAATTACTTATTTTAATTGACAAGCCAAAACAACATAAATATAAACATGAACATTCTTAACATACAGATATTCCATACATGGTGTGCAATCAATGGCTCACAGCATCATCACATAGTAGTATATTCATCACCATGATCATTTTTTAGAACATTTGCATTACTCCAGAAAAAGAAATAAAAAGAAGAAAAAAAAAACTCATATGTACCATACCCCTTATCCCTAGTATTGGTCACTAGTATTTCCATCTACCCAATGTATTTTAACTTTTGTTCCCCCTATTTTTTTTCTAAACCCTTTACCACTCCCTTTCATTGATCACTAGTGTTTCATTCTACTCAATTTGTTTTAACATTTGTTCCCCCTATTATTCATTTTTTTTAATCCATATGTTTTACTCATCTGTCCATACCATAGATAAAAGGAGCGAGCATCAGACACAAGGCTTTCACAATCACACAGTCACGTTGTGAAAGCTATATCATTATACAATCATCTTCAAGAAACATGGTTACTGGAACACGGCTCTACAGTTTCAGGCATTTTCCTCTAGCCTCTATAATACACCTTAAACTAAAAAGGGGATATCTATATAAGGCATAAGAATAACCTCTTGACTCTGAAGTCTCTCAGCCACTGACACATTCTTTTGTCTCATTTCTCTCTTCCCCCTTTCAATCAAGATCTTCTCAATCCCTTGATGCTGAGCCCAGTTCATTCTTGGATTTCTGTCCCATGTTGCCAGGGAGGTCCACACCCCTGGGAGTCATGTCCCACATAAAGAGTGGGGAGGGCAGTGAGTTTGCTTACCATCTTGATTGAGAGAGAGGCCACATCTGAGCAACAAAAGAGTTCTCTGGGGGTGACTCTTAGGCCTAATTTTGAGTAGACTTAGCCTGTCCTTTGTGGGGATAAGTTTCATATGAACAAACCCCAAGATTGAGGGCTCGACCTATTGATTTGGTTCTTCCCACTGATCATGAGAATATCAGGAACTCTCGAAATGAGGAAGTTGAACTTTCCCCCTTTCTTGCCATTCCCCCAAGGGAACTTTGCAAGTACTTCTTTTTACACTGTTTAAATCATTCTGGGATTTATTGGGGCGTCACACTGGACAAACCTACAAAATCTCATGCCCTATTCAACTTTCCATGTAGTCATGGTGTTCTATTAACCTGTCCATATAAATTATATTAAGGAATTCACCAGTCAAAATATAAATTTTGTACCAAATAAACGTTTTTTGCTTTAGTCTCACACAGAAGTTGAGGTTTAAATATAAATGACCATCTATTTTCAACACCCTGCAATATTGACATACCTTTGTTCTTCCTCATGCAAAAACATCTTTTAATTAGTACATTTAGTCACTATCATTGTACACTCTAGGCATTCCTAGATTATGCCATCTCAATCTTTATTGTCTATCTTTCCTTCTGGTTTCACACGTGCCCCCAGCCCTCCTCCCTCTACCATTCTCACATTCAACTTCATTCAGTGTACTTACATTATTGCGCTACAATCAGGTAGCATTGTGCTATCCATTTCTGAATTTCTACAATCAATCCTATTGCACAATCTGTATCCCTTCAGCTCCAATTACCGAATATCTACCCCATTTCTATCTCCTGATGACATCTGCTCTTAACTGAAATTCTCCAAGTTCATTCATTAATGTTAGCTCATATCAGTGGGACCATACAGTATTTGTCCTTTTGTTTCTGGCTCTTCTCACTCAGCATAATGTCCTCAAGGTCCATCCATGTTGTTACGTGCTTCATGACTTTATTCTGTCTTACAGCTGCATAATATTCTATTGTATGTATATATCACAGCTTATTTAATCACTCTTCTGTTGATGGACATTTGGGCTGTTTCCATCTCTCAGCAATTGTAAATAATGCTGCTATAAACACTGGTATGCAAATGTCCATTTGTGTCCTTGCCCTCATGTCCTCTGAATATACTTTGCAATAGTATTGCTGGATCATGTGGCAATTCTATACTTAGCTTCCTGAGGAACCACCAAACTGCCTTCCACAGCAGTTGTACCATTTTGCCTTCCCACCAACAATGGATAAGTGTGCCTCTTTCTCCACATCCTCTCCAGCACTTGTCGTTTTCTGTTTTATTGATAATAACCATTTTGGTGGGTATGAGGTAATATCTCATTGTGGTTTTGATTTGCGTTTCCCTAATAGCCAGGGAAGTTGAGCATCTTTTCGTGTACCTTTTAGCCATTTGTATTTCCTCTTCTGAGAATTGTCTGTTCATGTCTTTTGCCCATTTTGTAATTGAGTTATTTGTGTTTGTGTTGTGGAGTTGAACCATCCTTTATATATTCTGGATACTAGACCCTTATCTGATATGTCATTTCCAAATGTTGTCTCCCACTGTACAGGCTGTCTTTTTACTTTCTTGACAAAGTTCTTTGATGCACAAAAGTGTTTAATTTTGAGGAGTTCCCATTTATCTATTTCTTTCTTCAATTCTCGTGCTTTGGGTGTAAGATCTAGGAAACCCCTCCTATTACAAATTTTATAAGATATTTCCCTACATTTTCTTTTACAATTTTTATAGTCTTAATTTTTAGATTTTTGATCCATTTTGAGTTAATTTTTGTATAGGGTGTGAGATATGTCCTCTTTCATTCTTTTGCATGTTGATAACCAGTTCTCCAAGCACCATTTGTTGAAGAGAGTCTTTTACCCCAGGTGGGTTGACTTGACTGCCTTATCAAACATCAATTGTCCATAGATGAGAGGGTCTATATCTGAACACTGTATTTGATTCCATTGGTTGGTGTATCTATCTTTATGCCAGTACCATGCTGTTTCGACCACTGTAACTTTTTAATATGTCTTAAAGTTAGGTAGTGTGAGACCTCTGACTTCATTTTTCCTTTTCAGGACATTTTAGCTATTCAGAGCACCCTGCCCTTCCAGGTAAATTTGGTTATTGGTTTTCCTATTTCGTGTAAAGTACGTTTTGGGGATTTTAATTGATATTACATCGAATCTATAAATCAATGTATGTAGAAGTGACATCTTAACTATATTTAGTCTTCCAATCCATGAACACAGTAAGCTCTTCCATTTATTTAGGTCTTCCAGGATTTCTTTTGGCAATTTCTTATAGTTTTCGTTATGTGGGTCTTTTGTATCCTTAGTTAAATTTATTCCTAAATATTTTGGTTGCAATTGTAAATGGATTTTTTTTCTTGAATTCCCCCTCAGATTGCTCATTACTAATGTAGAGAAATACTACATATTTTTGAGTGTTGATCTTGTAGCCTGCCTCTTTGCTGTACTCATTTATTAGCTCTAGTAGTTTTGCTGTTGACTTTTCAGGGTTTTCAACATATAGTACCATATCATCTGCAAACAGTAAGAGTTTTATTTCTTCCTTTCCAATTTTGATGCCTTGCATTTATTTTTCTTGCCTAGTAATTCTGGCTAGAACTTCCAACACAGTGTTGAATAACAATGGTGACATTGGACACCCTTGTCTTATTCCTGATCTTAGGGGAAAAGCTTTCAGTTTTGTATTGAATCATCCTTGCATAGCTGGGATGAAACCTACTTGGTCATGGTGTATAATTTCTTTAATGTGCTGCTGGATTCGATTTGCAAGAATTTTTTGAGGATTTTTGCATCTATATTCATTAAAGAGGTTGCTCTGTAGTTTTCTTTTCTTCTAGTATCTGTCTGGATTTAGTATGAGGGTGATGTTGGCTTCATAGAATGAGTTAGGTAGCCTTCCCTCCTCTTCAATTTTTTGAAGAGTTTGAGCAGGATTGGTACTAATTTTTTCTTGAATGTTTGGTAGAATTCACATGTGAATCCACCTAGTCCTGGAGTTTACTTTTTTGGAAGCTTCTTAATGGCTGATTCAATTTCTTTACTTGTGATTGGTTTGTTGAGGTCATCTATTTCTTCTTCAGTCAGTATTGGTTGTTCATGCCTTTCTAGGAGGTTGCCCATTTCATCTATGTTGTCTGGTTTATTAGCATAAAGTTGTTCATAGTATCCTCTCATTACCTCCTTTATTTCTGTGGGGTTGGTAGTTATGTCTCCTCTTCCATTTCTGATTTTATTTATTTGCCTCTTCTCTCTTCTTTTTGTCAACCTTGCTAAGGGTCCATCAATTTTATTATTTTTCTCATAGAACCAATTACTGGTTTTGTTGATTTTCTTGATTGCTTTCATGTTCTCAATTTCATTTATTTCTGCTCTAATCTTTGTTATTTCATTCCTTTTGCTTGAATTGGGGTTAGTTTGCTATTCTTTCTCTAGTTCTTCCAAGTGACAGTCAATTCCTCGATTTTCACTCTTTCTTCTTTTTTGGCATAGGCATTTAGAGCAATACATTTCCCTCTTAGCACTGCCTTTGCTGCATCCCATAAATTTTGATATGTTGTGTTTTCATTTTCATTTGCCTTGAGATATTCACTGATTTCTCTTGTAATTTCTTCCTTGACCCACTGGTAAGAGTGTGTTGTTGAGCTCCCACATATTTGTGAATTTTCTGGCCCTCTGCCTGTTATCGATTTCCAACTTCATTCCTATATGATCTGAGAAAGTGTTTTGTATGATTTCAATCTTTTTAAATATATTGAGATTTGCTTTGTGACCCAGCATATGGTCTATCCTTGAGAATGACCCATGAGCACTTGAGAAAAAGTTGTGACATCTATAAATGTCTGTTAAGTCTAGTTCACTTATTGTATTATTCAAATTCTCTGTTTCTTTATTGATCCTCTGTCTAGCTGTTCTGTCCATTCATGAGAGGGAATTGAAGTCTCCAACAATTATGGTAAATGTGTCTCTTTCCTTTTCAGTGTTTTCAGTATTTGCCTCGTGTATTTTAGAGCATTCTGCCTTGGTACATAAATATTTATGATTGTTATGTCTTCTTGTTGAATTGTTCCTTTTATTAATACATACTGTCCTTCTTTGCATTCTTAATTGTTTTACATTTGAAGTCTAATTTGTTGGATATTGATATAGCTATTCCTACTCTTTTCTGATTGTTGTTTGCATGAAACATCTTTTTCCAACCTTTCACTTTCAACCAGTGTTTGTCCTTGGGTCTAAAATGCATCTCCTGTAGACAGCGCATAAATGGGTCCTGTTGTTTTTAATCCATTCTGCCAGTCTATGTCTTTTGTTGGGAAGTTTGATCCATTAACATTTAGTGTTATTATTGTAAGGGCAGTACTTTTGTCTACCCTTTTGCCTTTTGGATTTTAAATGTCATATCTAATTTTTCCTCTTTTTACCTTTACTAATAGTCCTCATTTCTACACTCTTCTCCACACCTCTCTCTGCTGTCTTTTCCTATCTGTCTCTAGTGCTTCCTTTAGTAGTTCTTACAGAGCTAGTCTCTTGGTCACACATTCTCTCAGTGATTTTCATCTGAAAATGCTTTAATTTCCCCCTCATTTTTGAAGGGCAATTTTGCTGTATATAGAATTCTTGGTTGGTGGTTTTTCTCTTTTAGAATCTTAAATATATCATACCACTGTCTTCTCACCTCCATGATTTCTGCTGAAAAATATATGTATAATCTTATTGAGCTTCCCTTTATATGATGGATTTCTTTTCTCTTGCTGCTTTCAAAATTCTCTCTTTCTCTTTGCATCTGACATTCTGATTAGTAAGTGTCTAGGAGTATGTCTATTTGGATCTATTCTCTTTGGGGTGCGCTGCACTTATAGGATCTGTAATTTTAAGTCTTTCATAAGAGTTGGGAAATTTTCTGTGATAATTTCCTCCATTAGTCTTTCTCCTCCTTTTCCCTTCTATTCTCCTTCTGGAACATCCATCACACCCTATATTCATGTGCTTCATGTTGTCATTCAATTCCCTGAGTCCCTGATTATATTTTTCCATTCTTTTCCCTATGTTTTCTTTTTGCTTGTATGATTTCAGGTGTCCCATCTTCCAGTTCACTAATCCTATCTTCTGTCTCTTGAAATCTAACACTGTAGGTTTCAATTGTTTTTTTCATGTCTTCTACTGTGACTTTTACTCCCATAAGTTCTGTGATTTGTTTTTTCAGACTTTCAATTTCTTCTTTTTGTTTGTCCCTTGCCTTGTTTATATCTTCCCTCAATTCATTGATGTGATTTTTGATGAGATTTTCCATGTCTATTTGAACATCCTGAACTAACTGTTTCAACTCCTGCATCTCATTTGAATTGCTGGTTTGTTCCTTTGACTGAGCCATATCTTCAATTTTCCTGGTATGATCATTATTTTTTGCTGGCATCTAGGCATTTAATTTCCATAATTAGTTTATTCTGGAGATTTTTTTCACTCTTTTACTTAGGATTTTCTTGCTGGATGGCTTTGTGCACTATCTGTTCTTTGCCATTCAGTTCAGCTTATTCTAGACCTCTATCATAGGCTTTGTTTAACAGATAAGAATTTTTCAGTTCTTTTTTCTTGTTTCTTGCCCTGCCTGAATGATTTTTTTTTTTTTTGCCTTAGAAGAGTCTACATAAGCATTATAGACCCCAGTCAGATTTTTCCATACCAGACTGTCATCTTCTCAGGAGTAAGGAGTCACCAGCATCAGTTTTCCCTGAGGGTGAGACCCAGTAGGTTGACAGACTTTCCTATGAAGCCTCTAGACTCTGTGTTTTTCCTCTCCTGCCCAGTATGTGGTACTTGTCTGCCTGCAGGTCCCACCAGCATAAATTGATGTGGTACCTTTACCTTTAGCAGACTCTTCCTGCTGGGACTGTGGTGGAGACAGAGGAGAGGTTGTAAGCTGGCTTTAATTGCTTCAGTTTTCCAGTCCCTGGTGTCTAAATTCCTTGAAGGAAGGATTTCATCTGAGCTGCGCCCCACCCCTCTCCTGGGGTGCAAGGGGAGGGGAGGAAGTGGGGGGTGGTAGGCATAGCCTCAAAGGAATGAATTCCTTTCACCTGACCAGCCTCTTTGTCTCTCAGACAAGCTTAATTTTGCCCTTACCTGGGGCAATTGGAGCCTGAGAAGATTTGCAGTTGTAAAAAAAAAAAAAAAATCTTTTTCAGAAAAGAACCCCCATTCCTTGGGTTTGGGTGCTAATGAAGAGCTTAAGTTGGTACTTAAGTTGTTCTACATATCTTCAGGTCCTATGTGCCCCCTCTTTTTTTCGGGGTGTCCAGACCTTTTCAAGTATTTTGTGCTGTCTGATCCAAAAAACCTCTGTTTGTGTGTGTATGTGTGTGTGTGTGTGTGTTTTCCCAGCAGCCCTGCCCCCTCTATGCTGGGGCGAAAACACTAGTAACTTTAGCTTTTACACAAGGTTCAACTGAGCTAGGGGTCTATTTTTAGTAGTCAGAATTTGTTAATTAATTCCACAATTGGAGCTTGGTTGAGCTCTGCCCCTGCTGTTAGTAAAGTCTCTTTCCTTTCCCCTCTGGGAACCAGACTGTGGAGGAGGGGTGCTGGCCACCGTGGCTTGGGGGACTCTGGGGGTGCTCGCAGCTGGTCCAGTTTGTCCAGACTGGTGTACACTGTGTGTCTGGTCACTCACTTGGCCCCAGCAGTTGTTCTGTACTGTTCCTGGCTGTTTACTAGCTGCTCTGGAGGATGAACTAGATCCCACACCTCACTAATCTGCCCTCTTGTCCTCGCCCACACTTTTCTTGGTCTATCAATTTTGACTCCTATCAACAATATATACAAACATCTGTATCTTCAGAAAATACTTCAATATATTCTTAGAACAAATTCTTATCTGGTCAAAGGCTATATTTTAGGTTTCCAGAACATATTTTATAAAAATTATGCTCTTTTCAAAACTATAATAGAGTTTCATTTTTCTCATCCTCACAAAACACTGGGTTATTAATTTTAATCTTTTTAAAATTAATTTTAATTAATTTTTAATTAATTTTAATCTTTGCCAATCAGGTAAACAAAAAAGTGTGCCTTGTTTTCGCTTACCATTTCTATGATTACTGGAAGAGTTAAATGTATTTTTCTTTTTGTTTTATAAATTTATATTTCTACTTTTACAGGTTTCAATTCATAACATTTGCCAACTTTTATAGTGTGATTTATTTTTTTTTCTTATTTATCTACTCCTGCTATTATATAATTTACAAATATCCCTGTTTACCATGTCTTTTAATTTTGTTTATGGTAATATTTAAATTCAAAATATTTAAATATTAAAAATGTACTGTTATATTTTCTGCATTTCGTTTTACTTTAAATAACTTTTGCTCACCACAAAATGCATGCTCATTGACAACGGATATTAAAATACAAGCAAATGTAAAGAATAAAGCAAAACCAGTGTGATTTTAATATAGAAATAACAAATATTAATGCTTTGAAGTATTCCTCCTGTCATGGTTAGGGACAGGTGTCAACTTGGCCAAGTTGTGGTACCTGTTCATCTGATTGGGCAAGCACTGGCCTGTCTGTTGCAATGAGGACATTTCATAGGATTAGGTCATGATCACGTCAGCTACATCCACAGCTGATTCCATTTGTAATCAGCCAAAGGGGAGTGTCTTCTGCAATTAGTGATGCTAAATCCTATCATGGGAAGCCTTTTAAGGAGGACTCAGAGGAGACAGGTTCCATTCCTGCTTTGGCTGGTGAGCCTCTCCTGTGGAGTTCGTCCAGGCCATCCATTGGAGTCATCGGCTTCGCAGACTGCCCTGTGGATTTTGGACTCTGCGTTCCTACGGTCACGTGAGACACTTTCATAAATATTATATTTGCAAGTGTTCCCTGTTGGTTCTGTTTCTCTAGAGAACCCTAACTAATACACCAGCCATCGGTGTTTTGGTCACGAGCTTGATGGCAGTCACCAGGGCTGCTAGGAAATGCTATTGAACTCCAGCAACGTGACCTTAGTCTTGTCTTTGAGCTCCTTCACCAAGGATCCTGAAGCTTACACTTGCTGGTGATGGTGGTGGGACCATGACCTCGTCTTGCCCAGGCCTGCAGGAGCAGTAGGCAGAGTGTGGTCTCAGACATGACCACAGATCTGAAGGTTCTGTACAAAAGACAATGATGGAAATCACCTACTTAACCCACTGCCCACTGTGGGCAACACCACCTATGGCAGCTATTCTTTGTCCGCAAAGAATCAGCATGAGAAGAAAAAAAACCCTTGATACAAAGTCAGAAAGCAATGAAGTCTCTCTCCCAAGAGAGAGGCAGAGCCTCGAGTTTATTTTCTGCTAGCTGTTTATTGGGTAAAGGGGCCATTTGGACCTAAGCTATCCATTGAATACCAATCTACCTTGAGGATGTATCTTTAATTTTAAGAACAAAGCAGGAGTTTTCTCATGAGTAGGAGGATATGTTCCAGATCAGCAAATGCCGCAGATAAGCAAAGCAGACAGATATGCAAGTAACACAATAAAGCAGACAAACATCGTAAGCTGTTTCCAGTTCTCATGTGACAGACAGACAAGTGCGGTGGTTTTTCACTGCTGGAAGGTGTGCAAACACAGAGCGAGCTTACAAACGCTTTAACCATATCCTTCCCACAGCCCCATGTGACAAACCTCAAGCTGGTGGTTTCATTTATTTTCCAAACTAGAAAAGATCAGTGCAACAATATTCCGATAAAACTGCATTCATGATGAGGGGACTCATTCTCCCTTTTTTGCAAGGGTGTTGATTCTGGAGAAAATGGCATAATTATATATGCATTTACACATTTTGCCAGAAGTCCCCACACACAGTGATAGCATAGCACGAGTTCTGTAAAGGGTGGGTGGGGCTTACACCTATCTTTCCTAGTGGATTAGTGACACTCAGTTCTTAGGGGAACAGAAAAGAGTCATAAGCCATCATTTACTGCTCTTTTGTCTTTTGAGTTTGAGGTTAGATTCAGGAACAACACTAAGAGGTAAAAGCTTTGGTTGAAAGATGTAAGTCACATTTTGTACTCTTCCCATCAGAATAATTTGGGATTTGACATCTTGGAGTCTTCTGGAGGGGTCTTTGCTGAGTGGATGCTCCTTTGAATTCTGTGATTAGACGACAGCACACTCTGGGGTTTAAAGGGATCTCACCTGAGGGGTCCCTAGCTGTGTTAGAACACATGGCACTGGGCTCAAGCTCCCTTCCACTCAGGGCTCTGCAGTCCTGTCTTCAAGGCGGGTGACTGGTGCCTCATGAGGCTGCTGTGATGGAGTTCATCTATGACCTTGCTCTCTCCCTCACTAAGCTTGAGCAGAGCAGGATTATATATCCTGACAGAGCCTTGCCATTACTTAGCACTCAAAACCTGTTTGCCAACTTGCAGTGAATAAGGAGAGGAGGTCCACGCTTTCTCAAACCTGTTCAATTGCCATTGACTTCTCAAGTTCCACACAGGCACTGCGGGTTGATGGTCCTAAAATGTAACAAATTATGGGGAGATGTGATATTTCTAAAAGGCAATTAAAGAACCACGGCCAGCTGAAGTGCTTGCTTGGGTAAAGGGAACATGGAATGGGTAGTGGAAGAAGGTAGTGATAAATATGAACTTCGACCACATGATCAGTTACAAAAACGAGGACTGTAATGCTGTTTTGTTTGTGTTATACTATTTAAGTTGTAAGATATCAAGTTTAAGAATGAATGTTGCCCAAGGATTTGCACGCTATTCTGGAGAGATTTAATGTGTTTCCAGTTATATGCAGGACAGTTGAGTATTGTCAGGTAAAAGAAAAATGTGTGCTTATTTGTTTTCATTTGGAAATTAAGTATGGTCTAAGGTGATATATATATATAGGTGCCAAGTTGACAAGGGGTGGACTGTCATGGTTAGGGACAGGTGTCAACTTGGCCAAGTTGTGGTACCTGTTCATCTGATTGGGCAAGCGCTGGCCTGTCTGTTGCAATGAGGACATTTCATAGGATTAGGTCATGATCACGTCAGCTACATCCACAGCTGATTCCATTTGTAATCAGCCAAAGGGGAGTGTCTTCTGCAATTAGTGATGCTAAATCCAATCATGGGAAGCCTTTTAAGGAGGACTCAGAGGAGACAGGTTCCATTCCTGCTTTGGCTGGTGAGCCTCTCCTGTGGAGTTCGTCCAGGCCATCCATTGGAGTCATCGGCTTCGCAGCCTGCCCTGTGGATTTTGGACTCTGTGTTCCTACGGTCACGTGAGACACTTTCATAAATTTTATATTTGCAAGTGTTCCCTGTTGGTTCTGTTTCTCTAGAGAACCCTAACTAATATACCTCCAGATTATTTCTATGCATGTATAGTGTGTGTCTACTTTTCAAAAATATTTTTATTGACAATACAGCATACAAACACAAACATTCTTAACATACAAACATTCCATACATGGTGTGCAATCAATGGCTCACAATATCATGGAGTAATACATTCATCACCATGGTCATTTTTTAGAACATTTGCATCACTCCAGAAAAAGAAACAAAAAGAAAAAACTCATACATACCATGCCTCTTACCCCTCCCTCTCATTGACCACTAGTATTTCCCTCCACCCAATATCTTTTAACCCTTGTTCACCCTATTATTTGTTTATTTTTTTATTTGTATTTTTCACTCATCTGTCCATACCCTAGATAAAGGAAACATCAGACGCAAGGTTTTCATAATCACACAGTCACATTGTAAACGTTCTATCTTTATACAATCGTCTTCAAGAAACAAGGCTACAAGAGAACAACTCTAAAGTTTCAGGTACTTCCCTTTAGCCACTCAAATACACCATAAACTGAAAAGGGATATCCATATAATGCATCAGAATAGCCTCTAGGATAACCTCTCCACTCTGTTTGGAATCTCTAACCACTGACACTTTGTTTTGTCTCATTTCTCTCTCCCCCCTTTTGGTTGAGAAGGTTTTCTCAATCCCTTGATGCTGAGTCCCCACTCATTCTAGGATTTCTGTCCTACGTTGCCAGGGAGGTTTACACCCCTGGAGTCATGTCCAATGTAGAGATGGGGAAAGCAGTGAGTTTGCTTGCCATGTTAGCTGAGAGAGAAAGAGAGGCCACATCTGGCGTCTTGATTTCCTTAATTAGTTTATTTTGGAGGCTCTTCTTCTTTTACCTAGGTTTTTCTTGCCAGATAGCTTTGTTTCCTGACTGTTCTTTGACATTCGGTTCAACATATCCCACACCTCTAGCCTAAGTTCTGTTGAACTGCTCAGAATCTTTCAGTGCTTGTTTTTCTATGTCTTGTCCTGCCTATATGGAACCTTTTTTTGAAGAGATCTCCTCAGATATTATTGATCCAAGTCATATTTTCCCAGGCCAGACAGGTCCAGGTCTCAGCAGGAGAGAGTAGCCAGTTATCAAGTTTCCCTGAGGGTTAGGCCCAGAAAGTTGTCAGACTTTTCCATGAAGTCTCTAAACTCTGTACTTTTCCTATCTTGCCCAGAATGTGGTGTTTGTCTGCTGCAGCTTCCCACCAGCATCAAGTGTTGTAGTGCCTTTAATTTCAGCAGACTCTTCCTGTCAGTGGTGTGGTTGAGACAGAGGCTGAGTTAGTATGTGGGCTTTGCTTCTGTTTTCCAGCCCCTGGGGCCTGAATTCCCTGAAGCAGCTTCTTCTACTTAACTTGGCCCCACCCCTCTTTTCTTGGAGAAGATACGCTCTTTAGGGAATTAACCGATTTCACCTGACTAGTTACTTTGTCTCTCAGACAGACATGCCTTAATTCCCCCCTTTCCTGGGGCAGGGCTGGAGCTTAAGAGTGCTTGCAGTTCTATCAAATGAGCTGTTTAGAAGTTAAAAAAAAAACCTCTTCAGAGCCAGACCCATTCTCCTGGTTTGCCAACGAAAAGATTGAGTTGTTACATGGCGGTATGTGTCCGCAGGTTCTATATGCCTCCTTTTCTTGAGGTCCAGCCCTTTCCTGTATTTTGTATTGTCCAACCCAAAAAGCCTCTCGATTTTTATTTTTATTTTTATTTTTATTTTTTCTGTCATCCCTGCTTCCTCCCTGCCAGGGTAAAATCTGATTCCTTTAGTGCTTACTCCAGGCTTATCTGTGCTTTGGGCATGTTTTCAGTTGTCAGAATTTGTCAATTAATTCTGCAACTGGAACTTGGCTGAGCCAAGTCCTTGCTACCAGTAAAGACTGTTTCCTTTCCCCTTGGGGAGCCAGCTTGCCATGCCTATGGAGAAGGGATGCCAGCCTCTGCCACTTGGGAGACTTGCAGCTCTGCATGGGATCCCAGGTATTCCACCCATTCCAGACAGGTGTAAATGGTGTGGCTAGTCACTGATGTCCCCCGGCAGTTGTTCTGTGCAGTTCCTGGCTATTGACTAGCTGCTCTGGGGAATGAATTGAATTCCACACCTCACTATGCCGCCATCTTGCCCTGCCTCTCCCTCTACCACAGCCTTTTATTTCCCAGGGACTTTTTTGTAGTTTGCACTAGTCAGCTGCCTATGTTCTGTCCTGGGTCTTTGTGGGCTTGTGTCCCTGTGCCTGGATACGGATAGGGTTCTGTCTCATTGCTGTGAGCTTCCTTGTAGTCTACATCCGTGGCAGGAGAGAACAAGCAAGGGAAGAGGGACCCAGACCGGCCGGCTTGGGTCATGTGTCCCATAGCTTTTTTTTTCTTTCTCTTTGATTCGGTTTTTGTTGGGTCCTTCTCTAGCCTGTTATTCCCCAGCATTCCAACCAAGTGGAATTTGTCTTTTTATTAGTAGTTTTTGAGGAAAGATTTTTCCAGGGATGCGTTATGACACTGTGTTGATGATGCCTTCTCCTGCCCACTTTTAAGTAGCTATCCCTTCCTCATTGTGGCGGTTGGTGGTGCAGCACCTTTTCCTTAAATCTGGAAAATTCATGTAACATTTTTTGACCCTCTCTTTGTGCCAGAGAAAAGTCTGAATTTTTTTGTTTCTCTTTTATGGGGTGTTTACAGCACCTTATTGTAAAATTTGGATTATTTGGTCATAGGCTATAGGTAGGTCAATGTTAAGTTAAAATGCTGTATGAAAAAGAAATTCAAAAATGAAATAAATATGAACATTTTTTTAAAAAATGAAAAAAGCTAAGGAGAATAATACTGAACATACTCTATGTGGAGCAAAAGACATTGAAAAAAATAACCTTTGAAATTCCCTCCTGGTACAACCATTAGCCTGTGGTGTGTCTCTGAAATCTAATTTGAAATGAAGACATTGAATGTTGGTTGATGATGGTGATGATGAAAGATGAAAAAAGCAGGGTTACCCTACCCTGTGCAGCTTTAAAACCTGGGGCCCCCTTCTGATCTTAGCTCATGTATGTCCTGTGGGGCATTTTTTTTTTTCCAAAACAGGGCAGTTTTGTCAGCATTGAGTATCTGTTCAGTTTGTAGTCCTTCTCTTCAATCAGTTTCTTCAGGCAACTCCTTGGCTGCCTCTTGATAGGCTAACCTGTCCTCTTTCATTACTTTTACATTGTATATGTTAAACCATTTTTAAAAATTTTCAAACCCGATTTCGCTGGCCTGAAAATCCATAGGGGTAGACCCTTCATCTTCATTTCCCTTTGGGAAATCATATAAGGATTTATGATGCCAAAGTCTTGTATGATGCCAAAGTCTACCAGAATTCCTTTTTTGTAACAATCCTGCACCCAAAAGAATGTTGCACTTTCTGTATGAAGGAGATACAGATCTCATGGTTTATGCAAATGCTTTGCAGTTGTTGGTGCAGCTGCAGCAATGGCTTTGTGGGTTTCCTTCTGTTTTTTCTTGATATGCCTGATGGTCGACTCATCAACGCCACAATGGCAGCCAACTGCAGCACTAACGAAGCATCGCTAACAATTCTACTTTCTCTTTCAAGTTCATCACGTTCCTCTGTTTCTTTGGAGCACTTTTTGAATCACTAGGAGCACTAGGCTTGGGACCCGTGATTTTATGAGTTTATAGCATTGAAAGAACACAAGATATAAGAAACACAAGAGATGCAAAGATCACTGTGAGGTCACCATGAGATGTCACATGAGAGATTGCTGTAAACACACTTGGGATCCCCAAACCAGTATGTAGAACTGCAGTCTTTTACTACAAATTTAATTTTAAGAAAAAAATGTGTAACTGTTCATTTATATTATTAAACAATAAAATGGATACTGTAGAGATAATATACATAACAGTGCATTTATTTTATGAGTTGCTAAACTTTCAAAGTTTCTCTACATTTCTAGCCTTTACGTGTCAACTACTGTCTTTCACATCCTATTTGCAAACTTTAACTTTGCACTTATTTCAACTTTAAAAGAGAAATTGTATATATTTATGGTATTAGAAAATAAAATGTTGGTATTATGCAATACCATACATATATTCTATGCATTTCCGAGTTTCTAAACTTTCTCTGTGTTTTTTGTTGGCCTATGCATGTTATCTGCAGCTTCTGCAAAACTCCCCCCAAATTCCCATTTAATTTCTTATGCTGACCTGTGATACATCAAAACTGCCAGGGGAGACATTGCAATGTGGAAAGGATAACTGTGGTCTTTTCTTGATTCTGCAGACTCTCTTTACTGTAGTCCTTTTACTGTTTTCTGGACCCTTGAGAAAAATGTCCCTGCCAGTTCTTGCTGGTTGCTCAAAGCCTCTGTGAGGGTATGAGGTCCTGAAGCATCTCACTCTGCCATCTTTGCCATTGTAACTTAAAACATAAATATAAGTCTGGTCATCAGTTTTAATGCTACATAGCATTACAATTGTAGATGAACCATTATTTATTCAGCCAATGTTTTTTTTTTTTAACATTTAGATAGTTTCTAAATATGATTACTTTTAAAAGAAAATCTGATTCCTTCATAGGATAAGCCATCCTTCATAGGATAAGCCATCTTTCACACCGAGTCCCTCTTCATAGGGGAGGAAGTGGGATCTTTCAACAAATATAAATTTATGGTAGGATTAAAAATTACATCATCCTGATATATCAGATACACTTCCTTCCCTTTGGCCTCAGGTTTGCTCCTGGAAATCCTAGTCAATGAGGTAAATGTGTGAGCCTGTAATTTTGCCTCTATCCTCTTGAAGTGCTCAGTAAGCAGGGCTGTGGGTAGTCTATTTGTGTGGTGCCTTCTAGAAGTGTGTACTGCTCAGGCCCATCACACTCTTGTGCAAAACAAGTGTGAACTGAAGGTTCCAGTGATCCTGCTCGGTATGTGCCTGGTGGGGCTAATGTTCTGGGTCAGTTGTTCTCCAACTTTAGGATGCAGCAAAATCACCTGAAGGGCCTGTTAAAGCACAAATGGCTGGGCTTGCCCCATAATTTCTGATTCAGTAGATTTGTGATGGCCTCCCAAGAATTTGCCTTTCTAACAAGTTGTCAGATGATACTGACATTGATGGTTTGGAGCTCACAATTTGAGAATCACTATTTTAGCTCTCTTCCTCCAAACCATCATAGTACAGTCACTTCTCTGCTTAAACCTCTTTTACGGTTTCTTTCCGTCTATGGGACAAAGTCCAGCCTGCTTGGCAAGACATATAAGTCTTTTACACTCTGGCCATGAGTTATTTCCTTTCCAGATCACCTCTTCACACGTCTCCACCCAGCTCTCTGCCCCAGGAAGCTGGTCTGGACAGCGCGTGTCCACAGGTTCTGTGATTTATGTTTGCTAGCGAGGCGGACAGGAGACAAGGGTGGGAAGAAAGAGGAGTCACGATATTTTCTCCCCTGGGCTTTTTTCCACTGAGCCAAGTTTGGTAGTGCCAGAGACCCTCTATCTAATGTCTAAATAGATTGGGTTCTTTCCTACAGCTCCAGCTCCCACTGAGTCTGGTCTCCTTTCCCTCCTTCTTACCCTCAGGCCTGTGGGTCATAATGACTTCCCTCTTTTGCTAGTCCTGGGACAGCTTTACAACACCGTTTGGGTTCCTTTATCCCTCTCACGTCTCTGTAGACAATCTCTTCATCACATTCTCTTTTTTGAATGTACCTTCTCTTTCCTTCTAGACTCTGGCTGATTTAAGCCCTCATTTTACTTTCTAGTCTCATTTCTCACTAACCTCTTTCAAGCAGGCACTGACCATCCATTTCCCAAACATCATGCTGCTCATAATTTGTTACTTTTGCCTAAAGTTTTCCCTCTGGCTGAAAATCCTTTTATTTATCTCTATCTGGAAAATGATTCTTCTTCCTTTAATTCCTAGATCAAATGCCATTTTCTGCATAAACTTTCCCTTTCTCAACCAGACTTATTCTATGTTTCTTGGACTTTTTCCTATATCCAGCTTTATTGAGATATATTTCACATACTATAAAATTCACTTATTTGAAGTATACAGTTGTGTCTTTTGGTATGTTCATAGAGTTATGCAAGCATCATCACAATCTAATTTTAGAACATTTCCTTACCCACAAAAGAAATCCTATATATATGCTCCATCACTTCCCATACTACTCTCCTCTCAGCCCCTGACAGCCATTATTCTACTAGCTCTCTTTATGGATTGCTTATTTTGGACATTTCATATAAATGGAATCATATAATATGTGATTTTTTGAGATTGGTTTCTTTCATTTAGCATATTGTAGCATGTATCAGCTCTTTATTCCTTTTTATGGCCAAATAATATTTTATTGCATGCATTTGCCACATTTTGTTTCTCTATCCATCTGTTGATAGACACTTGGGTTTATTTCTATCTTTTGGCTATTGTGTATAATGCTGCCATGAGCATTCATGTACAAGTGTTTATGTGAACATATTTATTCAATTCTCTTGGGCATATACTTAGGAATAAAATTGCTGTGTCATATAGTACTCCATGTTTAATTTTTTTAGAACTTGCCGAACTGTTTTCCACAGTGGCTGCACGACTTTACATTCCCACCAGTTGTATATAAGGTTATGGCTTCTGCATACCCTTGTCAACACTCGTTATTTTCTTTCTTTTATTTTTTCATTACTGCCATCCCTATGGTTGTGAAGTGGTAACTTAATATGTTTTCATTTATATTTCCCCAAGGATGAATGATGTTGAGGTCCTTTCCATGAGATTGTCCATTTGTGCATCTTTTTTTTTTTTTTTTTAGGAAAATGTTGATTCAAATCCTTTGCCCATTTAAAAATTTTTGTCTTTTCATTGTTGAGTTGTAAGAGGACTTTACATATTCTGATACACCTCCCTTGTTAGATATATGCGTTTCAAATATTTTCTCCCATTCTTTAAGGTGTCTTTTCACTTTCTTGATGGAGTCCTTTGAGGAGTACAAGTTTTTAATTTTGATGAAGGCCAATTTATCTATTTTTTCTTTAGTTTTTTGTGTTTGGGGCATTATATCTAAAACTCATTACTTCAACCAAGCAACAAAAATTTACTCCTATGTCTCTCCTAAGGATTTTATAGTTTTAGCTCTTACATTTAGATCTTTGATCCGTTGTGAGTTAATTTTTGTATGTGGTGTGAACTGGGAGTCCAAATTCATTCTCATTTGTGTGGATATCCAGTTGTCTTAGGACCATTTATTGAAAAGACTAGTCTTTCCCCCATTGAATTGTCCTGGAACCCTTACTGAAAATCAGTTGACCATGAAAGTGAGAGTTTCTTGAGCTTTTTACAAATAACTTTACTATAGCACTTGCTACATTGGCATAATTAATAGAATATAAGCTCCCTGAGGCCAAAAATTGACCATATATGATGATGGAGATGGAGCGTAATACCCAACAAAAAACAGTACTCACTACATACTCAATATGTTAAGTACATTTTAATATTTCTTCTGCTAAAGCACACATGATATCTGGGAAAAGATATCATCAATTGTCTAGCATGGAATAATTTATCTGACTAAGGTAACAGGAAATCTGGAGTAAGAGACATATGACAGGTAGATTTTGATGAAAGAGTTAAGGGAAAGGAAAATTTTCGGCATTTGGTTTTGCCTAGCTAAGAATTCCTTGAGCAATTGGAAGTGTGCTTTCTGGTATTGGATCCTTGAAAGGAGCTATGCCACTAGAAAAAAGTAGGAATTAAGAATTGTCCTAAATAAGACGCTAAAGAAGAATTCAGCTGATTAACAGTTTTACTTTGGCCCACTTTTAGCCAAGATTGCATTCAATGCACATGTATTAGAAGACACATAAAGAATAGTTCTGGGCTCTAAACAATGAATCATGTCTTCCCTGATTACACATGATAAATTATTCCCCAATTGTGAGATAGTATATAAGATTATGAAAAATGTAAATTTGTGCTTACGTTGAATCATTATACTGACAAATATATATCAGTAGTAATTATATTTTGTAGTATGTCAGCCTGATTACAATGTTTAAGATCTTTAGTATCACTTGAAACTTTAGAGTGATATTAAATTAAGTTCATTAATAGAGAAGTATTGGATAGCTAGATAATTTCTAAGATAGAATACTGAAATGTTGATTATTAAGTATAATGAGTTTATATACTGTGTCGGTTTGAAAAGGTTTATGTACCCTAGAAAAGCCATGTTTTAGTCGTAATCAACCTTGTGGGAGCAACAGTTTCTTCTAATTCCTATTCAGTACCATATGTTGGAAATTTTAATGAGCTTATCTCCATAGAGATGTGATTCAGTCAGTGTGGGTATTAAACTTAGTAGGTGGAGACATGTCTCCACCCACTCCAGGTGGGTTTTGATTGGTTTTACTGGAGTCCTTTAAAAGAAGAAGCACTTCGGAAAGAGCTAGAGAATGACGAGAGAAAGCCATGAGATTCTGAGAGAGCAGAGAATGACATAGCCATGAGAAGCAGAGAGTCCACCAGCCAGCCACCTTTGGGAATAAAGAAGGAAAATGCCTCCCAGGGAGCTTCATGAAACAGGCAGCCAGAAGAGAAAGCTAGCAGATGACACCCTGTTTGCCACATGCCTTTCCAGATGAGAGAGTAACCTTGACTGTGTTCGCCATGTGCCTTCTCACTTGAGAGAGAAACCCTGAACTTCATCAGCCTTCTTGAACCAGGGAAACCTGGATGCCTTAGATTGGACATTTTTATAGCCTTGCTTTAATTGGGACATTTTCTCAGCCTTAGAACTGTAAACCTTACAACTTATTAAATTCCCCTTTTTAAAGCAAATCCATTTCTGGTATATTGCATATCAGCAGCTAGCAAGCTAGAGCATATACTTTGCTAATTTTAATAATTTATGGAGAGATTATGTCTTTAGGTCATGATAATGAGTATGTTAATTTTTGCCTTTTAAAGAGGTATAAAAGGGATGTGCATGTTTATAGAAAATCATATTCTAAACCTTACTTTTCTGCTAAAATGCTTGTATAAGACAGATATTTTTCAATTATCCTCTTCTTAGTTTTCTCTATGAGATGGAAGTTATTTTGTTTGATCAAGAGTTATAATTAATATAAATGATTAAGAGTACCCTAAAAGGAATGGTCATTAAGAAAGACAACTGTGTATGTAACTTAATTTTTCAGGGAAAAAGAAATAGTTTTGTCCTAAAACTGCAGTTCTTGAGTTTTTTGTTCTCTTGGCACTTAAAATTCTTGGGACTTATTGGTGACCCCAAGGAGCTGCTGTTTTTTGTGAATTATAGCTATCAATCTGCACCTTTGGAATAATATTTTATTATTACTGTGAAATCAGTTTTGACTTAGCAGACCCACTGAGATCTGTCCTAAAGGGTCAGTATGTTCCAGAATATGAAAGAACATAATGAGGACAAAACTTGGAAAGTTAGCTTTATTTGCTTTGGATTATAATACCTGAGTCTGAAAAGAATCTATGAAATATGTTAAAATCCTTGTAAGATCTGTTTGATTTTGATGGCCTTGGTTTTTTCATTTAGTGATTAATGCCTTCATCTATAACATGAAGGGTTCTTCTTTACTTTCACTGTTATATTCCTAACACTTTACTATATCCTTGATTATTTAAGATTTCTCCAAAAATGTTCTTCATGTATGAAAGCACCATATATTTTTTTTTTATTAATTAAAAAAAGAATTAACAAAACAATTAGAAATCATTCCAATCTACATGTACAATCAGTAATTCTTAATAACATCACATAGTTGCATATTCATCATTTCTTAGTACATTTGCATCGATTTAGAAAAAGAAATAAAAAGACAACAGAATAAGAATTAAAACAATAATAGAAAGAAAAAA
This sequence comes from Tamandua tetradactyla, assembly GCF_023851605.1. Taxonomy (NCBI): domain Eukaryota; kingdom Metazoa; phylum Chordata; class Mammalia; order Pilosa; family Myrmecophagidae; genus Tamandua; species Tamandua tetradactyla. Next base: position 5,999,895 of record NC_135338.1, read on the forward strand.
AACAAAAAAAACAAAAACAAAAAACCTATACCTCACATGCAGCTTCATTCAGTGTTTTAACATAATTGCATTACAATTGGGTAGTATTGTGCTGTCCATTTCTGAGTTTTTATATCCAGTCCCGTTGTACAGTCTGTATCCCTTCATCTCCAATTATCCCTTCTCTTTTTTTTTTTTTTTTTTAATTAACGGAAAAAAAGAAATTAACCCAACATTTAGAGATCATACCATTCTACACATGCAATCATTAATTCTTAACATCATCACATAGATGCATGATCATCATTTCTTAGTACATTTGCATTGGTTTAGAAGAACTAGCAACATAACCGAAAAAGATATAGAATGTTAATATAGAGAAAAAAATAAAAGTAATAATAGTAAAATCAAAACAAAACAACACAAAACAAAACAAAAACCTATAGCTCAGATGCAGCTTCATTCAGTGTTTTAACATGATTACTTTACAATTAGGTATTATTGTGCTGTCCATTTTTGAGTTTTTGTATCTAGTCCTGTTGCACAGTCTGTATCCCTTCAGCTTCAATTACCCATTGTCTTACCCTGTTTCTAACTCCTGCTGAACTCTGTTACCAATGACATATTTCAAGTTTATTCTCGAATGTCCGTTCACATCAGTGGGACCATACAGTATTTGTCCTTTAGTTTTTGGCTGGATTCACTCAGCATAATATTCTCTAGGTCCATCCATGTTATTACATGGTTCATAAGTTTATCTTGTCTTAAAGCTGCATAATATTCCATCGTATGTATATACCACAGTTTGTTTAGCCACTCTTCTGTTGATGGAGATTTTGGCTGTTTCCATCTCTTTGCAATTGTAAATAACGCTGCTATAAACATTGGTGTGCAAATGTCCGTTTGTGTCTTTGCCCTTAAGTCCTTTGAGTAGATACCTAGCAATGGTATTGCTGGGTCATATGGCAATTCTATATTCAGCTTTTTGAGGAACCGCCAAACTGCCTTCCACAGTGGTTGCACCCTTTGACATTCCCACCAACAGTGGATAAGTGTGCCTCTTTCTCCGCATCCTCTCCAGCACTTGTCATTTTCTGTTTTGTTGATAATGGCCATTCTGGTGGGTGTGAGATGATATCTCATTGTGGTTTTGATTTGCATTTCTCTAATGGCCAGGGACATTGAGCATCTCTTCATGTGCCTCTTGGCCATCCGTATTTCCTCTTCTGAGAGGTGTCTGTTCAAGTCTTTTTCCCATTTTGTACTTGGGTTGGCTGTCTTTTTGTTGTTGAGATGAACAATCTCTTTATAAATTCTGGATACTAGACCTTTATCTGATATATCATTTCCAAATATTGTCTCCCATTGTGAAGGCTGTCTTTCTACTTTCTTGATGAAGTTCTTTGATGCACAAAAGTGTTTAATTTTGAGGAGTTCCCATTTATTTATTTCCTTCTTCAGTGCTCTTGCTTTAGGTTTAAGGTCCATAAAACCGCCTCCAGTTGTAAGATCCATAAGATATCTCCCAACATTTTCCTCTAACTGTTTTATGGTCTTAGACCTAATGTTTAGATCTTTGATCCATTTTGAGTTAACTTTTGTATAGGGTGTGAGAGATGGGTCTTCTTTCATTCTTTTGCATATGGATATCCAGTTCTCTAGGCACCATTTATTGAAGAGACTGCTCTGTCCCAGGTGAGTTGGCTTGACTGCCTTATCAAAGATCAAATGTCCATAGATGAGAGGGTCTATATCTGAGCACTCTATTCGATTCCATTGGTCGATATATCTATCTTTATGCCAATACCATGCTGTTTTGACCACTGTGGCTTCATAATATGCCTTAAAGTCAGGCAGCGCAAGACCTCCAGCTTCGTTTTTTTTCCTCAAGATGTTTTTAGCAATTTGGGGCACCCTGCCCTTCCAGATAAATTTGCTTATTGGTTTTTCTATTTCTGAAAAATAAGTTGTTGGGATTTTGATTGGTATTGCATTGAATCTGTAAATCAATTTAGGTAGGATTGACATCTTAACTATATTTAGTCTTCCAATCCATGAACACGGTATGCCCTTCCATCTATTTAGGTCTTCTGTGATTTCTTTTAGCAATTTTTTGTAGTTTTCTTTATATAGGTTTTTTGTCTCTTTAGTTAAATTTATTCCTAGGTATTTTATTCTTTTAGTTGCAATTGTAAATGGGATTCGTTTCTTGATTTCCCCCTCAGCTTGTTCATTACTAGTGTATAGAAATGCTACAGATTTTTGAATGTTGATCTTGTAACCTGCTACTTTGCTGTACTCATTTATTAGCTCTAGTAGTTTTGTTGTGGATTTTTCCGGGTTTTCGACGTATAGTATCATATTGTCTGCAAACAGTGATAGTTTTACTTCTTCCTTTCCAATTTTGATGCCTTGTATTTCTTTTTCTTGTCTAATTGCTCTGGCTAGAACCTCCAACACAATGTTGAATAATAGTGGTGATAGTGGACATCCTTGTCTTGTTCCTGATCTTAGGGGGAAAGTTTTCAATATTTCCCCATTGAGGATGATATTAGCTGTGGGTTTTTCATATATTCCCTCTATCATTTTAAGGAAGTTCCCTTGTATTCCTATCTTTTGAAGTGTTTTCAACAGGAAAGGATGTTGAATCTTGTCGAATGCCTTCTCTGCATCAATTGAGATGATCATGTGATTTTTCTGCTTTGATTTGTTGATATGGTGTATTACATTAATTGATTTTCTTATGTTGAACCATCCTTGCATACCTGGGATGAATCCTACTTGGTCATGATGTATAATTCTTTTAATGTGCTGTTGGATACGATTTGCTAGAATTTTATTGAGGATTTTTGCATCTGTATTCATTAGAGAGATTGGTCTGTAGTTTTCTTTTTTTGTAATATCTTTGCCTGGTTTTGGTATGAGGGTGATGTTGGCTTCATAGAATGAATTAGGTAGTTTTCCCTCCACTTCGATTTTTTTGAAGAGTTTGAAGAGAATTGGTACTAATTCTTTCTGGAACGTTTGGTAGAATTCACATGTGAAGCCATCTGGTCCTGGACTTTTCTTTTTAGGAAGCTTTTGAATGACTAATTCAATTTCTTTACTTGTGATTGGTTTGTTGAGGTCATCTATGTCTTCTTGAGTCAAAGTTGGTTGTTCATGTCTTTCCAGGAACCCGTCCATTTCCTCTAAATTGTTGTATTTATTAGCGTAAAGTTGTTCATAGTATCCTGTTATTACCTCCTTTATTTCTGTGAGGTCAGTAGTTATGTCTCCTCTTCCATTTCTGATCTTATTTATTTGCATCCTCTCTCTTCTTCTTTTTGTCAATCTTGCTAAGGGCCCATCAATCTTATTGATTTTCTCATAGAACCAACTTCTGGCCTTATTGATTTTCTCTATTGTTTTCATGTTTTCAATTTCATTTATTTGTGCTCTAATCTTTGTTATTTCTTTCCTTTTGCTTGCTTTGGGGTTAGCTTGCTGTTCTTTCTCCAGTTCTTCCAAATGGATAGTTAATTCCTGAATTTTTGCCTTTTTTTCTTTTCTGATATAGGCATTTAGAGCAATAAATTTCCCTCTTAGCACTGCCTTTGCTGCGTCCCATAAGTTTTGATATGTTGTGTTTTCATTTTCATTCGCCTCGAGGTATTTGCTAATTTCCCTTGCAATTTCTTCTTTGACCCAGTCGTTGTTTAGGAGTGTGTTGTTGAGCCTCCACGTATTTGTGAATTTTCTGGCACTCTGCCTATTATTGATTTCCAACATCATTCCTTTATGGTCCGAGAAAGTGTTGTGTAAGATTTCAATCTTTTTAAATTTGTTAAGACTTGCTTTGTGACCCAGCATATGGTCTATCTTTGAGAATGATCCATGAGCACTTGAGAAAAAGGTGTATCCTGCTGTTGTGGGATGTAATGTCCTATAAATGTCTATTAAGTCTAGTTCATTTATAGTAATATTCAGATTCTCTATTTCTTTGTTGATCCTCTGTCTAGATGTTCTGTCCCTTGATGAGAGTGGTGAGTTGAAGTCTCCAACTATTATGGTATATGAGTCTATTTCCCTTTTCAATGTTTGCAGTATATTCCTCACGTATTTTGGGGCATTCTGATTCGGTGCGTAAATATTTATGATTGTTATGTCTTCTTGTTTAATTGTTCCTTTTATTAGTATATAGTGTCCTTCTTTGTCTCTTTTAACTGTTTTACATTTGAAATCTAATTTGTTGGATATTAGTATAGCCACTCCTGCTCTTTTCTGGTTGTTATTTGCATGAAATATCTTTTCCCAACCTTTCACTTTCAACCTATGTTTATCTTTGGGTCTAAGATGTGTTTCCTGTAGACAGCATATAGAAGGATCCTGTTTTTTAATCCATTCTGCCAATCTATGTCTTTTGATTGGGGAATTCAGTCCATTGACATTTAGTGTTATTACTGTTTGGATAATATTTTCCTCTAACATTTTGCCTTTTGTATTATATATATCATATCTGATTTTCCTTCTTTCTACACTCTTTTCCATATCTCTCTCTTCTGTCTTTTTGTATCTGACTCTAGTGCTCCCTTTAGTATTTCTTGCAGAGCTGGTCTCTTGGTCACAAATTCTTTCAGTGACTTTTTGTCTGAGAATGTTTTAATTTCTCCCTCATTTTTGAAGGATAATTTTGCTGGATATAGGAGTCTTGGTTGGCAGTTTTTCTCTTTTAGTATTTTAAATATATCATCCCACTGTCTTCCAGGAAGTCCCTCAATAAAGTTTTATTGGGACATAGCCACGATTGGTTTTTTACACATTGGTGCTTTCATGCCACACGGGCAGAGCTGAGTAGTTGTGAGACCATATACTCCCCAAGCGCAGAATATCGAAAGCACCATATTTTAAAAAAATAGTATTGATTTCTATTTATTTTTAACTGATTTATTGTCACTTTGATTAAATAAGATAACTTATTTTGCAAGCACTCAGGATCCCATCTTAATCAAGTATCCAAATTTCCTCTGACAACTTTTTTTGATTTTTGCTTTCCCAATATACGATTCTAAGTAAAGAAAAAATAAAGTAAATCTTTCAGTATAATTTTTATACTCAAATCTATCTCTGAGATTTCTCAAAGGACCCTTTGAAAGTTACAAAGACTTATTCTAACATATTATGAAAAGAGATATGCTAGGAGTAAGATTGGAAAGGGAGAGGCCTACTATGTGCGTGGCATGGTCATAAATAAGTGTTGTGTTTATTTCTCTAATTTGTTTCTCCAAACAGTCCATTGATTTACAGATGGGAAACTGAGGCTCAGAGACATTAAGTGATTTTCCCAAATCACACCATCTTTTCAAAAAGGTCTTTCTGGTTCCCTGGCCTGTGCTTTTGGTATCTCCAAGGTTCATTACAGGTAGGATATTCACACTGGTAGAACTTTTGGTACACTGAGGGGATAAGACTCCCCTCAGCCCATGCAACTCTCTCATGCCTACACTTAGCGCACTTAAATGTTCTTTATTTAGAATGTTGCTCTGTTTTGGGACCTAGGTTTTCAAAAGAGCCAAGCAAGCCACATTGCTAAATTGCTTTAACTGGAAACCCTGATACGGTTCTCTGTTCCATCTTAGTGAGTGGCTGGACTGCTTGGGGCATAATGCCTTAGAAAACGTCAACTTTGTATTTATCAGCATGATCCTCAGTTGTAGCAATCAATACCCTTCTTTGCTAATGGTTGCATTAAATGGCATCTGTCACTTTGCATTATGAATCAATATTGTAGTTGCTACCAATTGACCTAAATTAGAAAATGTTTTCAATATTTGCACCTCTTTAACTTCTCCTGCTTTTTGTGGAGGTGGGGGTGGTGGGGGGTGGGGGTGGTGGTGGAGTTTAGTACTAAAAAGATAAATAAGATAAACAATGGGACTCCTACCTTGTTCACCCCTTATATGAGCACTGACTGTGGAATTAAAATAACAAATGAGCTTTTCAAGCCCGAATGCCAAATGCAGCAATTCAGACATACAGTAAAGTTCTAGAGTCTTCTCCACAAGCCATTTCTCCCCTTAGCAGGAGATGTAACTGAGCCCAGGAGCCTAAGGAAATGGAGCACTTGCATTACAGCTATCTTTTTTTTAAAAGTCTTGTTCTCAGATCACTGGGTTTAGGTCCAACCTAATTTGGGTAGGTCTAAGGCAAGATTACAGAGCTATGACCTTTGTTAACAAAGACACATTGTGTGTTTTTCTCACATCTAATTAATGGATTACCTTAAATATACTGTAACTTTCTCTATTTTTTTCAAGCCATTAATCATTTAACCTTCCCCTCAGGCATGAGACTGAACTTTATTTTTTGTGCTTCTTAAAAATATTCTTTTGACAGAGTAAGTCATAAAAACTCAAGCATATTCTTTTTCTTTTCAATTTGTGGATCTAATCCATCATAAAACATTCTGACTACATGGAAAAAGGAATTGTGTAAAAAGCAAGTACTATTAATGTAATGCCTCCTCTGGGTACATTTGCCAACCAAAATATTAAACTCCTTTTAAAGAAATGCTTGGGAGTTATTAGATTGTCGTTCAATTAAGTGTTTGCGTGTTTAAAAATATTCCAACCACAAGACATATACAGTCTATACTCAAATGTTTAGAAGACAGATAGACAGACAGACAGACAGATAGATGGATGATAGAATGATATAATAAATGTGAGAAAATGTGAAAAGTTGATAAATCGGTGTGTGCATAGGGGATATATAGGGGTTCACTGTATTGTTTTGTATTATTTTTGCAACTTTCTTATAAATTTGAGATTATTTCAAAATAAAAAGTGAAAAATAATCCAACCAAGCTAATGTGTCCCGCACTGTAAATGATGTGTAGTCTTCAAAAGGGATATTTTGAGGTCAGTATTTGCCCTGTTTTGGGGGGGGCAGCTTAATTTTTTTGATTATTGGAACACTGGAAAAGTGTGCTTCTAACATACTAGACCAGTCTTACAGTAGACATTTTCCATTTATGTTGCGTATACAAATGGAGTTGTTTCCATTTTACTCTTTTCCGTCTGAACATGTCCGCATCTACTTCAAAAAATAAATGAAATACGCTCAAATTTTTATTCAGGTCTCAAATAAAAATCAGACCTTCAATCTGTTTTCCATAAATGCTCAAAATATTAATTCTAGCTTATCCTCCCTCCCCATCCTGCACCCTTCTTCTCTTTGCTTCAACCCAGCACTTGAACAATCATCTGGCCTTTTTGATCTAGAAGCGGAAGCCATTCCCCCATTCCAACCCTACCCAGGCAGGGTGACAATGAGTCTGCGGCTGGGAAATGCGAGGCCTGACCCCATCTACGCTCCTGGGGGCAGGGGGCTGGACAGACCCTGCCCACAACAATGTGGCAGCTGTCGCACTTCAGTCTCTTTCTTTTCCAGAAGCGCACAGACGGCGCTGAGTCTTACTAACCCAGCTGGACAACTCCATTTTTTTTTCTCTCTGAAAAGGCAGGTGGCCCCCAAGCAGCCTGTCTCCAACCCACCCTTGTCCCTTTCGTCCCTGGGGATATTGGTCTGCTGATCCCCAAGCAGTGATTTAGTCACTCAAAGTTTTGAGGTTAAAATACAAGAGGAAGCAGGAAACCTTAGATGCAGAACACAGAATTTGAGTCATTGCATTAGGGGCCCAGTACTTTGATTTTCCAAGTGCTAGTTGCTATAGCTACCCTAAGCAACAGATATAAAGTGATAATGGAAACAGTCAGAGACTTTTCAGGAGGAGTGTGCATCACAATTTTTAAATTTCTTTTAGCTTTCCTTGCACTGAATGTCAAGTCAAGGATACCTACTGAATTAATGGTTAAATTGGAATTTGAAATGAATTGTAATTAGCCACCTGATGCTAATCATCTGTAACCTCAGAATAAGACTTGCAGTACTCCAGATTTCTGCCAGATATAGAAGTGTGCTTGTTACAAAGCTAATCAGGAAGAGAGCTTCAGAAACTCATTTAAAATCTTATCGACATTGTTATTTATTCTGATTTAAATGCTCAATGTCAGATTTTAGCCTGGTACGTTTAACTGGAAGAAGCAATTACCCTCTCTATACTCTTCTTAAATGATTAGATGAGCATTTTTCCTTATCATTGGACCTGGCTATGATTCAAGAGTATAAACCACAGAATCTCACATAGAAGCTCTGAAGTCTGTGTGAAAGCTGCAGACCAAAATGTACAACTCAACTTCATGGTATTTCTTTACTTTATAATTTTCTCTTAAATAGCTTGCATATTCTCTGAACAGCCATTACAAACTCTGAATTTCTCTTTCACAGAATTACCCAACTTGATGGTCAGAGGCCACGTTTTCTGTGAAATTTTGTTTTCATAAAACCTGAACTGCAAAATCAAACAGTATTGAGACTTATAAAAGATTTCCTCCAACTCAATAACCAGGCAGAAAGCAAAACAGTTTCTCTGCTCCTGATGGAAATGATTACCAATTTAAGATAATCCACAGAGAAGCCTCTCTCCATGATGCATGGAAACATTTCCAGAACATAATCTAATAATAGAAAAATAAATAGAAAGACCAAATAAACACTCCAACAAACCCATAGCTCACATCATTAATGGAAATCCAGAGCACTGACAGTGTCCGAATTTTTCCTGTGACCCAGAACATGTAAGAGTTATATTCCCAATCTGAGTTACTATCATATCGAGATGTGGAGCATCATTGCTGTTTTTCCATATGGAAAAAAATCAATGTACAGAGAAAGGGTATGACTTTTCAAGGATTATCTCATACCGAGTCGGACCCAAGGTTTGTCATAGACCCAATCACCGAGTGTCCATCTGAGGCTTGATGCTCTTAATAAATTGCCTCTGATAACCCATAAACTCTCTTTTCACTCTGAAACCTCATTATGCTCTCTCTACATCTCACTGAGTGTAGTGTGGTGCTCAGAAAATGACTCTTTCAAAAATAGCTTTAAAGTATATACCAGTAACACGTGTTCATTATAGAAAAACTAAAAGTACATTCAAGAAAAAAGAAAATAAAAATCACGTATAATTCTATCATGAGCATTTTAGTGCACATTTTTTTACACACTTTTCTAGGCATAGTCTTAGTAATTCATATAATACATAAATATGTAGTTTTTTTCTACGTGTGTTGCTAATGCACATTTATGTTAAAAAGCTACTTCTCAGCAGGCAGAGTTCTTGCCTGCCATGCTGGAGACCCGGGTTTGATTCCCGGTGCCTGCTCATGCCAAAAAAAAAAAAAATACTTCTACAACTTTCTTTTCAATGGCTAAATAGTGTCTTATGAGGCAGAATTCCATAATTAAGTTAACTAATTGTTTTAGGGCTGGGCATTTAATTTGTTTCTACTTTTTAAATTTTAATTTTAATGTTTTTAAGAGCAAGTAGGCAAGAAATTTGTTAAGTACACATGTAAGAGAACACGAGGGCACTTTTGCAAGGAAAACAAGAGGGCAACAGGCCTGTTTCTGCTTAATGGTGTAGAAACACTGAGCATTACCAGGGTAAACATTTTTTAAATTAATGTTGGCACACATCCTTAACCTTTAATACATAATTGTTGGTTGATTAGTATTAGTATAATGATGTTTTTAAGCACCAGCAATACATACATAAGCTACACCACACAAATGCATTCCTTTTTCTGAAGATCTACATTTTATCTTCCGATGACAAAAATAGTTCTCTGTTGAAAGCGACTTCAGCTTTGCAGTCATTTCTACCTTGCCTATCGGAGAGCAGGATTTTAGTATCAGGCCAGGAGGAGGGAAGAAGTGTTGAAAGTCGAACTAAATGAAACGATTCTTCATTAGTGGAAGAGCCTAGCTCCATCTCATGCTGCGAATACTAAATAGAAACGTTCCCTAAATGCCAAAGTCATAGAAAATGCTATCCGTGCAAAGGGACAAATTGTGGGAGATAAACTGTGAAGGTCAGATTATCGTCTAAGAAGCCGCATGGAGAAATGAACCCCCCGATGACAGAGTTCCATCGACTGGCAGATCAGCCTTGAAATACGAGCTTTCATGGGATATCACGAATCCTTCCAGGAACTGCAGATCACCTTGATCTTTCTGCCTGCAACGTTTTGGAGATGTTTACAGTAAAGCAGTAACCTGAGATTTGCCTTTCAGGAAAAAAGTAACTGGTAACCTGATCCTAGAAAGCTTTCTGCACTTGGTTTTTTCAATCACAAGTTGAAAGATTTCCCTCCTGCCATGCCCCCGTGAAGGAGAAGTGGACAGAACTAGCATGGATTCAGTGGCCTCCTGCGTGCCAGGCACCATGTGAGCACCGCACGCGTCGCCTCGTTGCAGCCTCCAGCCACAGCCTCATGAGTGACTCACTATCAGCCCATTTTTAAAAATGAAGGAAACTGATTTCAAGAAAGATTAAGAACTTTGCTTCAGATCACAGTTGCTTAGTGGCAGAAACTACAGGTCAGGTGCTGTTTTCTACCACACTTCTTTATTTTAGAAATCTTCCCTATAGAAGTCTGGCCTTGATCTTAGTAACCCTTCTTTGCCACAAAACTCATGCCTAGGCCAGTCAGGCAAAGGTGACTCGGTGAGCTCGGTCCCCGTTCTTACTCACGGGGCAGTCCTCAGAGATACAGGCATGATGCCATCTCTAGCTTGAACAAAACTGCCTTCCCCAGTGACTCCAAATTCTGAGGGACTTATAAACAAACCTATTTACTTTGTTAGTGACACTCACGTGGGACTCTTTAAACAGGGTGCTTTTGTAGGTGGTGTTTGTTTGTTTATGGTTGTTTTTTTAAAAAATATTTTTATTGAGAAATCTTTACACACATACGGTCCATATATGGTATAAATCAATGGCTAAATACAATTGTATTACATAGTCATGTATTCAACTTCCCCATTTTTAGAACATTTGCATCACTCCAGATAAAGAAATAAAAAGAAAAAACTCATACATCCCATATCCCTTACCCCTCCCTCTCATTGATCACTAGTATTTCAATCTACCCAATTTTTTTACCCTTTATTCCCCCGTGTTATTTGTTTCTTTTTTATCGTTATTTTTTTACTCATCTATCCACACCCTGGATAAAAGGAGCAACAGACACAAGGTTTTCACGATCACACAGGCGCATAGTAAAAGCTATATCGTTATACAATCATCTTTAAGAATCAAGGCTACTGGAACACAGCTGAATAGTTTCAGGTACTTCCCTCCAGCCTCTCCAATACACCATGAACCAAAAAGGTGATATCTATATAATGCAGAAGAATAACCTCCGGAATAACCTCTCGACTGTTTGAAATCTCTCAGCCACTGAAACTTTGTTTTATTCCTCTCTTCCTCCTTCTGGTCAAGAAGGCTTTCTCAATCCCATGATGCCAGGTCCCAACTCATCCAAGGAGTTCTGTCCCATATTGCCAGGGAGATTTACACCTCTGGGTGGGAGTTATATCCCATGTGGGTGGGAGGACAGTGAGTTCACCTGCTGAGTTGCCTTAGACACAGGTCACATCTGAGCAACGAAAGAGGTTCTCTGGGAGTGACTCTTAGGCATAATTATAAGTAGGCTTAGCTTCACCTTTGCAGGAATAAGTTTCATAGGGGCGAACCCCAAGATTGAGGGCTCAACCTATTGAACTGATTGTATCCAGTGCTCGTGAGACTATCAGGAATTCCCCAAATGGGGAATATTTCCTCCTTTCTTCCCAGTCCCCCAAGGGGACTTTTGCAGGTGTTTTTTGTTGCTGACTTGCTGGTGAATTGGGTTTGCTGGTGTATTGGGTTTTTCTATCTAACTTGGTAAAGACATGAGACCCTAATTTCAGCTTTCTATTTGGAAATAGCCATATGTTCAGGAAAACACCTATAAAACCTGTGAGAAGGATTGGTTAAATAATATCACTGGGATTACAGTAACATAATCAGAATAATTATTCTGATTATGTTAATCAGAATTAACTAATAACAATAACAAGAATTAAAAGCTAAAACAGCACTTACCTCTTACTGAGCTTTCATCAGGTGCCAGGTACTGTCTAAGCATTTGATAATATGCTTATAAAACATAACAGTTTTATGAGGTACAAATTAACTCCATTTTAAAAATAAGGAAATGAACATTTCAAAGATCTAGTCAGTGGTAGAGCCAGAATTCAAACTCTGGTCTCCTTGGCTTCAAAATCCATCCTTGCCTATTTTAACCATTAAGTAATATTTCCTTCCTGTAAGCCCTTAATAATCTTCAAGAGCAAATGTATGTGAGTATGTACACACACACACACACACACATGTATTCTTAAGCTTTTCTTCTTAGCTACCATAAGAGAGAATGCTAATTGAACCCCAATATCCATTCTTCGTTGAGTAGTAAAACCCTTGAGGTTTAGATGGACACATGGCTGTCTGGTGTCAGAATGAAATTTCTCAGCCTCCTTTGCATCTGGTTTTAACTATATAACTAAAGCACTGGCCAAAAGTGAGTGAGCATGTGTGATGTATGCAATTTCTGGGTCATTTCCTTGAAAAAGATGTTGGTTGGCCTCAACTTTTTCATTCCCTGCTTCTGAGGACCTCAACATGGTTTGGTGCTAGTGAGCCACCATTGATCACCTAACAAACAGAAGGCAGAACAATAAGATAAAAGCAAACTGGCTCCATATACTACCTCAAAAATAGCCACTTACTCACCATGGAATGCTCACCTAACTCTGGGAGGTAATGTGCAAAAGTAATAAATGACTATCCATTTGAGAACTGCATTTTGGGGTCTCTTTGTTATAGCATCTCGTCCTATATTCATTCTGACTAATACAACTACTACCATTAAGGCTTTTCTACAGACTTCTAGAATGAAATTGAAGTGGTAACTCTGTGTCACTAGCTGGCTAACCTTTAAATGTTACTTCTTTTGTGTGTGTATCAAACTTCATTCCTCTTTATGGTCTCTTGAAAGTTCTGCTGTGGATTGCTATTGATCCACCCTCTTTTCATCAGCTTGAAATTCTTATGGAACAAATTGGCTGTCTGCAGGATGAGCCTATTGTTCCTTCTGTACAGATACATTCTGCTATTACATATAATACTTTTTTTATAATGCTATATTATTATAATATTATAATGTATAATGCTATTACATTATACTTTTTTTTTCTATTGTGAAACACTGTTGATAAACCCAAATAGGAGGGAAGAAAGTCATAAGCTTTCCTCTCCGTAGTAATTTAGATTTGAGCTCGAGAGTTTGCTTTGCTAAATGTGATTTGTGCAGTTATTGTGCTGCAGTATGGCACCACGGCCTGACACTCAGCCAAACCAATTCGGTGGCTTTTGTTCTTGGAGGTTAAAGTTTGATAGAAACAGCATCCTGGTCCTTTGTTTAAATTTCTTCTCTATAGGTTCAGACACATTTAAAAAAAGATCTTAATGTATCTCACTGGAAAATAACTAAGAGACCTGAAGAACATTAGATCATGATTTTTAAGCTTACAAAATCTGCAACTACTAAGGAAACCCCAAGTAACATGGCCTTTAAAACACAATTTTACATTTGTCCAAAAGAGTTCTTTTATAGCTGCATATTAAAAGTAAATACTAACAACACGTTAAAGGGTATTTCTGAATTGAGTTCAACTAAAAACACACTTACCTTTTCAAAATCGTCCTTTTACTTTCCAAAAAGTCTTGTTAAGGGAGTCGTTTATGTGGTTATTTACCTAGTTTGGGATTCCCAAATTACCTTTAGTACCAAAAAACAGAAAGATTATTTTGTGTATAAAAGAAGACAAAATGAAAAGAAAAAGAAACAAAGTGTGCTGGTTTGAAAGGATGTATGTACCCTAGAAAAGCCATGTTTTAATCCTAATCCTAAGGCAGCTGTTTCTTATGTGATTTAATCAAGAGTGGTTGTTAAGCTGGATTAGATGGAGACATGTCTCCACCCATCTGGGTGGGTCTTGATTGGTGCACTGGAGTCCTGTAAAAGAGGAAACATTTCGGAGAATGAGAGATTTAGAGAGAGCAGAGCAGAATGACATAGCCACGAGAAGCAGAGTCCACCAGCCAGCGACCTTTGGAGATGAAGAAGGAAAATGCCTCCTGGGGAGCTTCATGAAACAGGAAGCCGGGAGAGAAAGCTAGCAGATGATGCCGTGTTCGCCATGTGCCCTTCCAGATGAGAGAGGAACCCTGACTGTGTTCACCTTGTGCCTTTCCCGATGAGAGAGAACTCTGAACTTCATCGGCCTTCTTGAACCAAGGTATCTTTCCCTGGATGCCTTTGATTGGATATTTCTATAGACTTGTTTTAGTTGGGACATTTTCTCAGCCTTAGAACTGTAAACTTGCAACTTATTAAATTTCCCTTTTTAAAAGCCATTCCATTACTGGTATATTGTATTCTGGCAGTAGGAAACTAGAACATAAAGCTTTCTTCTTACACTATGGATTTCAAAGGAAACGCTGGCTGTTCATCATGCTAGTAGATGAAGGATAACTATTACTGAGGTTATACATAAGCTCATTGAAGCATAGTCATATTTATATTTGAAAGGCTGAGAAAAGTGAAAGTATTCAGCAAACAGGAAGATGGGTAGGCATCCTTTCAAAGATAGGGCACCCAGTTACCCTGCCTGCCATGTTTATCTGCCATGGGAGGGTAGATAGTCTTGGAGAGGGCCACTGAGGACTCCACTGCATTCTCTTTATTTCTACATTTAATTTAACAGTTTCCTTTTTAATAATGTAACATTAATAAGAACTACTTTAATCAGCTACGTTCTAAAAAATTCCTGGCTGAGGAATAATGTTGAAATGCAGTGTGGAAAACAAGAATGGCAGCATTTTATATTTTTTATTGTACAGGGTACTTGGTAAAGGTCAGTGGAGTGTGGAATCTAAGTGGGGATTTTTAATAAAAAACTGCACTACATAGGACAATTTGGGGAAATTGATTATATAGAGAGAGTGATGTGAATGGCAGACCCTGGGTCAAAAAGGAGGTGTGAAGGCAGCAAAAGCAAGTTTCCTCTTACTCAAATTAATTTTATAGTGTCGGAGAATTTAATAATCAGCAGTTTTCCTACCACAATAAAACACCTTTGCTCTAGCATCAATTATTTAAAGAACATACTTCTAAGGGTGCAGAAAAACCAAGAAAAGCATTTATTTCTTGATCCATGAAAGTAGGATTTAACAAGACTAATAAGGTATAGCAAATGTTGCTTACATACAGATTGGTTGTTACTGATATTAGAAAAGCAAGCTTTGCTGAATTAAATGGAAGCATTTTCCCCCTTAAACTTAGTGTTTAAGTTTAGATAAACCTCTATTCTAGGTTCATCATTATAAAATGGGCAAGAGAAGTGAATAATAACGAAATTTGACTGAAATATTCAGGTATTTAATTGGAGGCAAAATAGGTCTATTTAAGTTTAATCTATTTAAATTATCACCTTAATACTTGTGCTGGTTTAAAAGGATGTATGCCCCCTAGAAAAGCCATGTTTTAATCAAAATCCCATTTCATAAAGGTAGAATAATCCCTATTCAATACTGTATGTTTGAAACTATAATCAGATCATCTCTCTGGATGATGTGATTTAGTCCACAGTGGTTGTTAAGCTGGATTAGGTGACAACATGTCTCCACCCATTTGGGTGGGTCTTGATTGGTGTATTGGAGTCCTATAAAAGAGGAAACGTTTTGGAGAATGGGAGATTCAGAGAGAGCAGCACCACAAAGCAGAGAGTCCCTCAGCCAGCGCTTTGGAGATGAAGAACGAAAACGCCTCCCAGGGAGCTTCATGAAACCAAAAGCCAGGAGGGAAAGTTAGCAGATGATGCCGTGTTCGCCATGTGCCCTTCCAGATAACAGAGATGCCCTGACTGTGTTCACCATGTGTCTTCTCACTTGAGAGAGAAACCCTGAACTTCATTGGCCTTCTTGGACCAGAGTGTCTTTCCCTGGATGCCTTAGATTGGACACTTCTATAGACTTGTTTTAATTGGGACATTTTCTCAGCCTTGAAACTGTAAACTAGCAACTCATTAAATTCCCCCATTTAAAGGCTGTTCCATTTCTGGTGTATTGCATTCCAGCAGCTAGGAAACCAGAAGAATACTTTACTTTAAATGTGAGATCAGTGATGCTATCAACTCCTGCATTGTTTTGAAGTTTCCCAACTCTATTCTATGTATGGAAGGATTTACTTATAAATACTGGTAGGCATTTTGTACTTTGAAATCACCTCCTTATCATTATAATGTGCAGTGTTATTAACAAGTGCAAGCCTGATATGAGTTTTATGTACAAATAAGAGCAAAACATTTGAGGGATGATCATCTGCTCCTTGGCTTGTGACATTCACTCAACTCTGGGTAAGAAGATGATCAATCTCATCAAATATTTATTTGGTATCTTCAGGAGTGCTGCTTCTGTACTGGGCTCCATGTCTGCTCTTTTCTGGTGGTTTAATGGAGTTGAAACAGTTCAGCCCTTCAAAGAAAATTGTAAGAATTAATTCTGGAAACTCTCTCTAAAAGTGGGTAAGTATTTTTACATACTTACATAACTCATACTAAAGCCAAACCTCAAAATTCCAAATGCTTAAATGTACCACAAAGGAGATAGACTTGCTCTTTCAAACTAAATATTAGGTAATGAGAACGTTGAGACTATGATTTTTGAGAGGGATGGAGTGGAGATAAGTGTTTGTGGTTGAGGACAGCAGTCAGCGCTCTGGATAGCATATCTCCACCATCCATCCATGTTACGTGTTTAATCTTTAGCCGATTTTGCTGTATACAGTTTATCTGGCTTTTAATTTTTCTGGATATTCTCAAAGCCCTTCAATAAATGGCTTTATTATCATCTCATTCTCATCAATTGTATGTAATGATGTCTTTGCCAGTACTCAGGTCTTTTCTTCATAAGAATAGTTTATTTTAGGACTATCTTTTCCCCTCGGGTTGTGAGCACTCAGTTGGTAGCTAGGAGTGGTTGGTTTCACCATGATAGAATGCAGGCTGGAAAGGAGGAGGGTTTAGAACAACGTCTCCCTCCATGAACACTGCTAACCCTGAGAGGCAGACCCTGCGTTCAGAGCTGGGAGAAAATCCAGGCAAGCAGAAGGCATAATCTAGAGTAGTGGTCCTCAAACTTCAGTGTTCTGAAAACATCTCTAAGAGAGCTTGTTAGAAACATGGATTCTAGCTAGAGATTCTTTTTTTTTTTTTTTAATATTTTTATTGATAAAACAACACAACATACAAACACACCATACATGGTTACAATAAGTGGCTCACAGTGTCATCATATAGTTGTGTATTGATCACCATGATCATTGTTTTGAACATTTGCATCACTCCAGAAAAAGAAAGAAAAAAGAAAAAACTCATACGTATTACACCCCTCATCCCTCCCTCTCACTGACCACTAGTGTTTCCATCTACCCAATTTATTTTAACCTTTGTTCCCCCTATTATTTATTTATTTTTATCCATATTTTTTTACTCATCTGTCCATACCCTAGATAAAAGGAGAATCAGACACAAGGTTTTCATAATCACACGGTCACATTGAAAAAACTCTATCTTTATACAATTACGTTCAAGAAACAAGGCTACTGGAACACAGCGCTACTGTTTCAGGTACTTACCTGTAGCCACTCCAATATACCATAAACTAAAAAGGGGATATCTACATAATGTGTAAGAATAACCTCCAGGACAACCTCTCGACTCTGTTTGGAATCTCTCAGCCATTGACATTTTGTCTCATTTTACTCTTCCCCGCTTTGGTCAAGAAGGTTTTTTAATCCCTTGATACTGGGTCCTGTCTCATCGAGGGATTTCCGTCCCACATTGTCAGGGAGTTTTACACCTCTGGGAGTCAGAGGGCAAAGGGGGAGGGCAATGAGTTCACTTGCTGTGTCAGCTTAGAGAGAAAGGCCACATCTGAGGAACAAAAGAGGTTCTCTGGGGGTGACACTTAGGCCTAATTTTAGGTAGACTTAGCCTATCTTTTGCAAGAATAAGTTTCATAGTGCCGACCTCCAATATCAAGGGCTCGGCCTATTGATTTGGTTGTCCCCACTATAGCTAGAGATTCTGATTCAGCATTTAGGTGCAGTAAAATAAGCCGTATTTTAAACAATACTCACGAGGGATTCAGCTTCAGGTGGTCTGTGGACCACACTTGGAGACACATTCATCAAGGTGATAGCAATAGCTAACACAAGAGGGTGACTGATATATGAAGTCTTTGCAAAGCTATAAAATCATTCTTATGAAGAATGAACCCTGTATTAGTCAGGGTTCCCTAAAAAAATAGAGCTGATATCTGTAAATATTATGAAATTTTTATAACAATTGTCTCGTGCAACTGTGGGGATGAAGTCCAAATTCCATTGGGCAGATTGCAAGCTGGGGATCCAATGTAAGTTTTCAATGACTCCCCCAGAAGAAACTGGCTGACTGAAGTAGAGATGAAATTCTCCCTTCTGACTGCTGAAATCATCACTTCTCCCTTTAAAACATTCAAGCGATTGGATTAGACTTCTCTCATTGTTGAAGGCAAGCAATCTCCTTGGTTGATTGTAGATGTAATCAGCCATAGACACGATCAACTTACTGATGCCTTAAGTCTGTGAAATGTCGTCACAGTAACAATTAGGCTAGTGCTTGCTTGACCAAACAACAGGGCGCCATAACCTGGCCAAGTTGGCACATGAACATAATCATCACACCATCCGTTTAGGAAAAATGAAGCTCTTCTATTTTCAAAAGAAGAGAGCAGCTGGTGAAGAGGGAGTAATAAGAGCTGCAGTCAAGAATGGCAGCTGGCAACAGGAATGTCACAATCTGGGAATGGGATTCTTGGAAGATGGAGCACAGACTGAGGAATTCAGATACATACAATATTCTGAGAACTGAACTGGCAAGAGGGTGCTAATAGGAAAATCCTGAGGATCCCCATTTCCCAGACAAATTGTAGCCTTTGGAAGGGGGGCTACCAAGAACAAGTTAGTGCTATATCCTGGAGGACAGAGACTCATGCCCAGGGAACAAGGTACCCATATAACCCAGGGCATCAAGAGGAGATGGTGCTTGGAATTCTAGAAACTCATACTTTTTCCCATCCTCCTACCACCACCCTGGGTCCAGCCATGACTCTCTGCAGCCTGAAGGCTTCCAGCTTCTTGATGAACTCCTCCTCTCCGGCTTTGCCTCCCTTTTGTCCATTCTTGACCCTGCAGCTGGAGTGCTCTTGCTAAGTACAAACCTGATCAGTTCGTTCACTGGCTTCAAACTCATTGGCTTCCCATTTCTTTTAAAATAGAATCTAAACCCCATATCATGGTTCACAGCCCTTTATTCTCTGGCCACTTTCCCATCCTCATCTCTGGTAATTTCCTCTGTTTCTCTTATCCATTTAGTTATTAGAATATGTCATGTTTTCTTTCCTTCTGGCCTTCATAGTCTGTACTTAGACTCTTTCTCTGCCTCTTTTGCTGCCTAAGTCATACGCATGCTTTCAATCTCTTCTTGGATGTCATTTCTGTGACATTTGAACTTGATGTCCTTCCTGTCTATCCATAGCACAATTTAGTGTCATCATCAGAGAACCTGTGATACCGCTTTGTCATTGACTCCTTATTTGTCAGTGCTGGGCCCAGTAAATGTAGAGTTTTATGAGGACAGGAACCAGAGCTGTGGTAGCTATGGAGTTCCTATAAAATAGAATTTTAGTGGCAATCTGGTTATTAGAGGGGCAAGGGATTTATTTGGGATGGGAGGTGGCTAATGGAGTTGTGAGTTGTGTAAAGCCTCCCAGAACATTTCTCATCTTGCCTTTGGCAGGCATCATGCACTCTCATTCATTACTGAGCTTGGCACATAATCGGTGCATCAAAAAATGTTGAATAAGTGAACAACTGATGATCAGCTCTTGGGTACAAGGTCAGAGCCAGAGGAACAGCATCTCAAATGGAACTGGAGCATTTTAAAATCCTGCACAAGGTCAGGTTTGATTGCTGGCAGCCCAAGCTGTTGGCAGAGGAAAGGTGCAGAGACTGGGAGCTAAGCTAATCTCTAGTCATTCCTCACCAGTTCTTCTGGCCTTGGGCTCTCCCCAGTGCTCATTGAGACTGAACCTCTTATTATCCCCTCTTTACCAGCTGCTCCCTTCTTTTGCTGCAAAATAAAAGCGCACCATTTCTCCAAGATGGATGATCTATGTAAGAATGATTTTATCACTCTCTAAAGACTACACAGCAGTCACCCTCTCATGTGCTTACTGAATAGATCAACCTTCAGCATGGCAATTCAGGATCTCCTGAAATAGTATGCCTTTAGGGAATGGTACTAACTGTATGAAAAGGGGACATTAAAACAAGAAAGATCAGGAAAATAAAAGAAGCATTAAGAAATGATGGACAGAGAAGGCAAATTTTGGAGAAAGAATTTATATTGCACTTGGAGAGAACAATAATGATTCAATAATTAGCACAGAATCCTGATAATCACATTGTTAGACAGTCTGGTGTTTGTTGAATATCTTTAAGGAGTACTGTTTAAGATGTTAAGGAGAATATGGAAAAGGGGATAGATCTCCCCCAATTGCCTTGTATATCTTAATGGAGTATGCACATTGTGAAAATTTATTTGTAGATAATACTGTATTTCTATGATAAATATTTGAGAGAGGAATGGAGTAGAGAAAGAGTTCAGCAACCACCTTGTTCTAGTTTGTTAGCTGCTGGAATGCAACACACCAGAGATGAATTGGCTTTTAATAAAAGGGGATTTATTTTGTTAATTCTTCAGAGGAAAGGCGCTAACTTTCCACTGAGGTTCTTTCTTACGTGGGAAGGCACAGGATTCTCTCTGCTGGTCTTCTCTCCAGGCCCCTGGGTTCCAACAACTTTCCCCGGGGTGACTTCTTTCTGCATCTCCAAAGGCCTGGGCTGAGCTGCAAGTGCTGAGATGAGGTATGCCAAGCTGCTAGGCTGTGCTACTTTGTGCTCTCTCATTTAAGCACCAGCCAATTAAGTCAAACGTCACTCATTGCAGCAGACACGCCTCCTAGCTGACTGCAGATGTAATTAGCAACAGATGAGGTTCACGTACCATTGGCTTATGTCCGCAGCAACAAAACTAGCTATGCTCACCTGGCCAAGTTGACAACTGAATCTAACTAACACACACCTGACATTAAACTGTTCTCTGCCTTAACTTCTCCTATGGAAATATAGATTATACTCTGGACCAGGGAAGCAAATTAGTTTCATCACAAGTACCAGCTAAGAGGAATAGTAGTTCAAAGGGAGGGTAGTTCGTCTCCAGAAGAATTCTGAGATTATATTCAGGTGCATTGATAAAATAGCAGCATGGTTATTAGTGATGTCTGTCAATGGTGTGGGGACAGAGGGGAGGAATAACAAAGGTATTATATATTTGTATATATTTGCCATACCTGTTCTAAACTATTCCAAGATAGTGAATTATCTCCTGGGGCTTTTTAGAAAAATCTTTTTATTTTAAAATACTTCTAACTTACAGGACAGTTATGAAAATAATTCAAACCCCATACAGAGAACTCCAACAGATCTCTATCCCACCAGATACCTAGATTCACTAATTTCAACATTTTGCTGTATTTGCTCTATCATCTATCTATCTATCTATCTATCTATCTATCTATCTATCTATCTATCTATCTATCTATCTATCTATCATCTATCATCTTTCTATTATCATCTGTCTGTCATCTGTCTATGTATCTGTGTGCTATTTTGAAAATATTATGTACCCAGAGAAGCCATGTTTTAATCCTGATTCAGTCTTGGGGAGACAGCGATTTCTTTCAAACCTGATTCAATACTGTAGGTTGGCATCTTTTGATTAGATTATCTCTACAGAGATGTGACAGGGATATTCACACCCAAAAGGCTCAACAAACCTTAAACAGGATAAACCCACATAGACAAAGGCTTTAAAATACCATACCATGTTATAATCAAACTGTCAAATGCCGAAGATAAAGAGAGAATTCTGAAAGCTGCAAAAGAGAAACAATGTGCAATGCATAAGGGAACCTCAATACGATTAAGTGCCAATTTCTCGTGAGAATCCATATAAGCAAGAAAGCAATATGAAGACATGTGTGAAGTTCTGAAAGCCAAAAGAATGGCCAGCTAAGAATTCTGTGCCCAGCAAAACTGTCTTTCAAATATGAAGGAGGAATTAAGGCATTCCCAGATACACAAAAACTTAGGGCCTTTGTCACCACTACACCTTCCCTACAAGAAATCTACAGGAGATTCTGTGGGATCAAAGGAAAAGACCCTAGATAATTGGCTGAAGCCACATGAAGAAATAAAGAACCCCAGTATACCAGCACTATTGTATTTTTATTTGTAACTCCAGTTTTTACTCCCTACAGGCTCTGAAAGGGAAATCCCTAAAATGTCATAAATCAGTGGTTTGGGACTCTTGAAACCCATGGTGATTGCAAAGAAAATATCAAAGAACATGCAAACTCAGAGTGTCAGAAAGTAGGATACAGGTTATCAGGGCGGGAGACGGGCAATAGGAAGTTAATGCGATATGAGTGTAGGATTTCTGTCTGGGGTGAAGGGAAAGTTCTAGTAATGGATGGTGGTGATGGTACTGTACCATCGTGAACGGGATGAATCCCACTGAATGGTTTGCTTGAAAGGGGCTGGAATGGGAAGACGTATGCTGTATATATGTTTCCACAGTTACAAAGAAAGTAAAGAGATAATGACAATCAAATGCAATACACGATACTGGATGGGATCTAAGAACGGAGGAGAAAAGGCTCAAAGGGATACTACTGGGACTAAAGAAAAATGAAATAGAGAATATGAGCTTTATTTCAATGTTAAATTTCTTGAACTTGATAACTGTATTAAAGTAGATTACATACATAAGTATCCTTGTTTGTTGGAAATGTACATGGAAGCATTATGTGTTCAAGCAGCTTGATGTGTGTCGCCAGCTCTCACATGTTCAACAAACAGATAGATAGATAGATGGATAGACAGACAGACAGATAGATAGATAGATACATACATACAGACAGACATAGCTGGGTAGATGATAGATGGACTGATTCAACAATAGTGTCAACATGTTAAAGTGAGTAGATCTAGATTTATGGGGGCAGGTGGGTATATGTTTTCTGGAAGGGGTTTGTATTATTTTGACAGCTTTCTCTAAGTTTGAAATTATTCCAAAATAATAAAAATATATCCCATGTGATTTTTACCTCTGGGTGATCTAGCCTAGCCCTCTATCTCCAGCTAGGGCTGAACAGAAAGCTTTATATTGTTTTGTTACTTCCGAATGAAGTTCACAAGGCATGCTACAAATGATTCTCCTACCCTGATTTCTACAGACAAAAGGACTGAAACATTGGAGAAAAATGGGGTCATAAATAATTAGGATGAAGTCAGGCTGCAAGTCATTGGCAGGACCTTAAAGCAACTTTAAGATTCCAGTTTCCTAGCCCCCCACTTGAATCCCTCCACTACAGTGTTCTATTGTTCGAACCCATTTGGCTGTCACATGGCCTCCAGTCGGTTAGGATTGTCTTTGTGAAATTTGAAAGTCAATGAAATTTTTTTCCTTTTGTCTCAATGCTGTTGTTGAAATCTTCTCCTCTGTGGTCTCCAAACTAAATGGCTTTCTAACTTCAAAAAGCCCCTCCTACTTACTGTGAAGATGAATTGTTTGCAGCTGTATATACTTCATGTGGCATTCTGTTTTCAGAATAACATTTTATTTCTGACCTGTAGCATATTACTTATCATTTAAATATGTAATTTTGACTTAACAGATACTTCTAGGTCTAGGTATTGTAAGATTGTTATCTTACCAATTACTATAAATGAAGATGACAAAACAAGAGCTTCTTTATCTATCTAAGCAAAGCAATCCATTCCATCAAATTGGTAGCTCTGGTTATGGGTATAGAAGAAGCCCAGTTGTGATGTAACAAAGAAGGGAAGAATAGGTCTGAAAGCAAATAAATCTGTTCCATTCTTTGTCTGATTTAATCTCTGACTTGGCCATAAGTCAAGTTGGGTTTTTTTCCCCACTTTCTCAGAGACTCAGTGTCTTAACTGTAAAGCAGAATAATTTATGCTCTTCACATAAAACAAAGGGATGAGGTGGGCAACACACGCAAAGTGAAGGTTAGTTCAAAATAACAAACACTCTGCAAATTCTATCAACCTCTTACAAACATATATCGCATAGTAAGATGTTACTGAATGGCTAATATTCTGATAAAAAATAATACCAATAAACCTTACATTTGTACAGAACATGTTTACGAAGTATTACAATGACATACAAATGTACTAGTTAAACTTGTCAAATATAAATTTCCAAGAAACCTATTTAAGCATTTAACATATAAAATTACAATATTTAATATAAACAATGTGGTTGTACTTTATGTGAATTTGATTTATTTACATTTAAAATATTGCACAATAAAACTAAAGTTGTTTTTAAAATATTGCATTGTGAAATATGAGATAATGAGAATCCCCTAATTAGAAATTTATCACCAATTTCATAATTTCAAAATGGTGGCTCATTGAAACTGTTGCCTGGTATGTGATGGCTTCATTTTAGTTGGTAAAAAACAAAAAACAAACAAACAAAAAGCAAAAAATGTGCTCTCCCTTATAAGGACTAATCCTAAAAAACACAAAGCTTGAAATATGTGAGTACTGGATTATTCAAGTTCTCTGGGAATATATCCTTTCTATAACATGCTCCTGTTATTTATATTAAAACAATCAGGGGATGCCAAGTATTTACTATCTGAAGATCTCTTCCTTTAAGTCTTTGAATTTAAATTAGAAAATTATATAAGGCAATGCCGTGTTTTGAATCCACTTAAACACATAGCTTTGAGTTTGAAAGAACAG
The DNA here is from genome assembly GCF_023851605.1 of Tamandua tetradactyla. Classification (NCBI taxonomy): domain Eukaryota; kingdom Metazoa; phylum Chordata; class Mammalia; order Pilosa; family Myrmecophagidae; genus Tamandua; species Tamandua tetradactyla. Next base: position 6,024,872 of record NC_135338.1, read on the forward strand.
CAAAAACCTGGCGTATAGTTTTTGGAAGCATTGGTAAGACTTATACAACCTTCTTACACCAGGGAAATAGTTCATTCCTAGCCCAGTCAAGCCCTGATAACTCTAAAATGACATTAACTTCTATTCTTTAAATTACAGTGAGCTAATACCTTTTTTATATAAACTTTTATTTTGAAATAATTTCAAATTTACAAAACAGTTGCAAAAAGAATACAAACCCCATTCCTAGAAGTCCAACGTATCCCCAATCCCTCATAAGACCCATATCTACCAATTTTAACATGTGGCCATAACTGCCATCTCCCTCTCTCTTTCTCTCTTCCTCTCTCTCTCTCTCCCTCTCTCTCTCTCATCTACTTATCTATCTACTTACCATTTTTGAACATTTGTGAGCCAGCTACACACATCATACTCTTTGAACACATAATACTTACATGCACATTTTCCTATAAACAAGGATATTTTTTATGTAATCTACTTTAAGTACAGTTATCAAGTTTAAGAAATTTAGCACTGATATAAAGCTCATATTCTCTATTCATTTTTCTTTCGTCCCAGGAGTATCCTTTTGAGCCTTTTCTCCTCCATTCTTAGCTCCCATCCAGTATTGTGTATTGCAATTAATTGTCATTATCTCTTTACTTTCTTTGTAACTGTGGAAACATACTGTGGTAGTTAGATTCAGGTGTCAACTTGGCCAGGTGAAGGCACCTAGTTCTGTCGCTGTGGACATAAGCCAATGGTAAGCGAACCTCATCTGTTGCTAATTACATCTGCGGTCAGGTAGGAGGCGTGCCTGCTACAATGAATGATGTTTGAGTTAATTGGCTGGTGCTTAAATGAGAGAGCACAATGTAGCACAGCCCAAGTAGCTCAGCATACCTCATCTCAGCACTCACAGCTCAGCCCAGGCCTTTGGAGATGCAGAAAGGAATCATCCCGGGGAAAGTTGTTGGAACCCAGAGGCCTGGAGAGAAGACCAGCAGAGATCACCCTGTGCCTTCCCACATAAGAAAGAACCTCAGATAAAAGCTAGCTGCCTTTTCTCTGAAGAACTAATGAAATAAATCCCCTTTCATTAAAAGCCAATCCGTCTCTGGTGTGTTGCATTCTGGCACCTAGCAAACTAGAACACATATACAGCATAAATCTTCCCGTTCCAACTCCTTTCAAGCAAACCATTCAGTGGGATTCATCCCACTCACGATGGTACAGTACCATCACCACCATCCATACTAGAACTTTCCCTTCACCCCAGACAGAAATCCTACACTCATATCGCATCAACTCCCTATTGCCCTGTCTCCCAACCTAATAACCTGTATCCCACTTTCTGACTCTCTGAGTTTGCATATTCTTTGATGTTTCCTTTATGGTCACCAGGGGGCTTAAAGGTAACATCCTAAATCTACAACAATCTCATATTCTTTGATACCAACTTGACAACTTCAATAGCACAAATAAACTGTCTTCATGTACCTTTCCATCCCCATATCTTTATGTAGTTCTTTTAATAAATTGCATATTTATATATGATGAGTCTCAAACCATTGATTTATTATATCTCAAGGGATTGCCTTTCAGAGCCTGTAGAGAGTAAAATGTGGAGTTACAGATAAAAATACAATAGTGCTGGTATACTGGGGTTCTTTATTTCTTCATGTGGCTTCAGTCAATTATCTAAGTGTCTTTTACTTTGAACCCACAGAATCTCCTGTAGATTTCTTGTAGGGACAGTGTAGTGGTGACAAAAGCCCTAAGTTTTGGTGTGTCTGGTAATGTCTTAATTTCTCCCTCAATCTTGAAAGACAGTTTTGCTGGGTACGGAGTTCTCAACTGGCCGTTCTTTTTGCTTTCAGAACTTCAAATATGTCTTCCTACTGCTTTCTTGCTTCCATGGTTTCTCATGAGAAATTGACACTTAATTTTATTGAGGTTCCCTTGTGCGTTCCACATTGCTTCTCTTTTGCAGCTTTCAGAATTCTCTCTTTATCTTTGGCATTTGACAGTTTGATTATAACATGGCATGGTGTGGGTCTATGTAGTTTTATCCTGTTTGAAGTTCATTGAGTCTCTTGGGTGTGAATATCCCTGTCTTTTTCTAAATTGGGGACATTTTCAGCCATTATTTCTTTTGATGTTCTCTCTGCCCTTCTTTCTTCTCCTTCTGGGATTCGCGTGATCACTATATTGAGACTCTTGATGTCCTACAGGTTTTCCAGGCTTAAAGGATCACTTTTCTTTATACTCTCTTCTTTGTGCTCTCTAGACTGGATGATTTCATTTATCTTATCTTCACGTTCATGGATTCTTTTTCTTCCAGCTCCAACCTGCTGTTGAACTCTTCTACCGAACTTTAAATTTTTGTTACTGTCATCTTTCAGTCTGTTTGATTTCGTTTCATAATTTTCATCTCTCTATTTATATTCTCTTTGTGTCTGTCTATTGTTTCCCTGATTTCCCTTAGTTCTTTGTCCATTTTTTGGTTAGCTCTTAGAGCATATTTAGGACCTTATTTTTTTTTTGAAGTTTCTATCTGGAATGTTGCAAATTTAATTATCCTCTATGATGATTTCTCAAGTTTTAATCTGCTTCTTTGCCTGGGCTGTCACTTCCTGTTTCTCTGTGTGTTTTGTAATATTTTATTGAACCTTGAACATTTTGATATTTTATTCTGTTATCTCTGAAATTTAAACTCAGACATCTGTCACTTAAGATTGTATCCAGTTAGTGTTATGACAGAGCTTTCTTTGAATACCAGTGGCTAAAGAAGAAGGAGAAGGACGAGGAGGAGGAGGAACAAGAGGAAGAAGCAGAAGGGAAAAAAGAAAACATCTTTCCCAGTCTTTGTGTGTTGACAGATTAAGTGCTCTTCACCCGGGCTTGTCCATAGCACGACTTTGGAGAATAGCTCCAGGTTAAAGTGTAGGGACTTCCCTGATCTTTTCTCTGCATGCCTCTTGTCTTGTCCAAATATATGTGACTTAGAATTTCCCTCATTTACAAGGTTTTGATTGTCCCTTCTTAACCTTGGAAAGAGTTACCATCCTGAGTCCTACTGCTAGTAATCCTTTTCCCTAGGCAGCCACTCGACTGGTCTCCCATAGCATTCTGTAGGAGCATTGTGTGAGTGCCTTCTACATGCAAGTTCTGGATGCCTAGTCCTTCAGTCTATCACCAGATAGATTGAGCCAGGCATACATTTTCTCAGTATGTGCTTGGGGGTTACTCTGCTCCTTCTGGAACTGGGGTCAGGGGTCTGCACTGGGAGTGTGAGTTGGCTCTACCCCAAGCTGGTAAGGCATGGAGGAGGAGCCAGTTATTGCTTCCAAACATCACATCACTTTTAAGTAGTCTTTCTCTTGATTTGGTGCTTGCCCTGTTAGTGCAGCCCTTTAGGTATCTTTTAAAAGCTTTTAGAAAGGTTTTTCTGCCAGTTCTTGCTGGTTGTTTAAAGCTTTTATGGGAGGATGGAACCTTGAAGCATCTCACTGTGTATCCTATTTTGGGTGGGGCCACTAATAGCTCTTTAATGGCTAAATCCATGATCAATATTTGGTCCTTTTCTTAGTTTCCTAGGGCTGCCTTAGAATGTACCACAAACTAGATGGCTTAAAACAAAAGGAATTTATTGTTTCATATATCTGCAAGTAGAAGTCAGAAATCAAGTTGTTGACAGGGCCATGGTCCCTCTGAAGTCTGCAGGGAAGACGCTGTCTCATGCTCCTCTCCTGGCTTCTGGTGGCCACAGGGGTTCCCTGGCTTGCGAATGTCTCTGTCTCTGTCCTCACATGGCCATCTTCTCTTTGGGTCTGTCTTTGTTTTTTTCTTCCCTTTTTATAAGGGCACTGGTCATATTAGATTAATGGCCTACCCTACTCCATATGACCTCATTTTAACTTGCCTAATTCCATCAGTAATGACTGTATTTCCAAATAAGGTCACATTGTGAGATGCTGGGGATTAGAACTTCAATTTATCTTTTTTTTTTTTTGGGAAAGACATAATTCAATCCATAATGGTCCTCTTTTGCTTGACTTGCCTGAATCATTTCCTTTTTGAAACCCCTCCCTTTGCTTCCCAAACACAGTTTTCTCCAGTTCTCATCCTACAACTTTGGTGCTCTGATTCTGGGTAACTTCTTGCCCTCCTTTTCCTGCCTATCCCCTAACTACTAGTGTTCCCCAGGATTTCAGCCATTGGTCTTTTCTCTTCTAACTATACACTCTACCAAAGAGATCTCCCCTGATCCTTTGGCTTTAACCTCAACCGCACGGTGATAAACTCCTATGATTATCTTTAATTCCGCACATCTAACTGAGTGACATAGTCACCAAAACTGACTTCATTATCTACGCTCTCCTCATATCCTTACTTTTGGCCTTTTTATCCCTCTGTGTCTCCTCTTCCATCAGTGGCATTGCTCAGAGTCCCAAGCCAGAAAAGTCAGTCATCTTTAACAAGTCCTTCTGTCTTGCCCCTCACTCTCCAGTTTCTTGTCAACTCTTACTAATTTTATTATAAAAATGTATTTTAAATTTGGTTCTTCTTTCCACCTGCACAGCCACTATATAAATAGAGGTCTCCATCCTGTCATGTTCAGACACTATAATCGCATCCCAAATGGTGTCCCCCCCTACCAATTTCCTCCTCCACATTGTTCATCCACCCCATTGCCAAAGTGATCTTTCTGAAAAACAAATCTGATCATGCTTTAAAAACTCCATTGGTGCTCTGATCAATAGAAGTGTTTGAATGGACAATGGATTTCTTTAAAAGAAAGTTAATGTATAATGATTAAGAGCTCAGATTCTGGAATCAGACATAAGTTTGAGTCAGCAGTTTTTCATTTATTAGCAGGGTGACCTTGGGCAATTTCTCTAAGCTTTATTTTGGTAACTTATAAAAGAAAGATGAAAATAGGACCTTCTTCATAAGTTATTGTGAGGACTAAATGAGACAGTGCATGTAAGTCATTTAATACAGTGTCAGGGTTGTAATTCACTTTGTAAATGGCAGTAATCACAGTTATTATTAGACTCTTCAACGTAGAAGTCCCAGTTCTCTTTATACGTTTCATGAATTCCAAACTGACTAAGATGAAACCATAAAACATATGAATTTGCTATTATTTCTCCCTGCTTTATGGCCATAATGATGGTGTATAATATTTTCCTGATGCTTATTCACTGGTAGTATTTTTGTGTAGTTTAGTTTGTTTCATGTAAAGAGTGGTCTCATTAATGCTGTGTTTTTTGGCCTGATTTTTGAATAAATGTGTCTAATGCCTCACAGCTTTTATTTAATTGATAAATCAGATTCTGGATTCTTTTCTTTGGCTAAATTTTGAATCAAAACAAAAATTTCTTAATTTAAAGGGTAATAGTTTACTCTGTTGACATACACATAGAATGGAAAACAACACCCATATTTTAAAGCAAACATGCTCCAACTACTACTGAAAACTTCTAGCAGAAATATTTTAAATATAGACATAATTTGTACGTTATCTTAAAACAGTTTTTTCCATAACCAAATTGATTAGACTCTTCAATGTGTTTTATTTGTGAACACAACCTCCACGAGATCAACCAAGATATTTTCAAAAGTTCCTCTTTTGTTCTATAATATATAACTTATCGCAACTAAAAGGTACGGAAATTTAAAAGCTATGAAAATTGATACTATCCCTTACACTTCAGGGAAAATAAATGGGAAAGGCAAGGTGGGGTTGAATATGCTATACTAGTTTTCCAAGGAGCTAATTGTACAGGGGAGGCCAGGTGGAGCAGAAAAAGGTATTCTCAGGAGGCTCATTGGCATCACATATGTTTGATTTGTGGTGGATTAACCAAACAAATGCTAATATTTCTACAAAAGAAAAAGAAGGTGGTTTCTAAGCTTTCTAAGTGGTTACGAATAGCCTTTTTCTCCAGAGTTTTTTTTCTAAAATTCAGTCTTATGATATTCTGGTTGCAAATACATTCAGTTTATCAACTTACCAATGCCTCTCTATTTTTTTGGTATATGTGTCTGTTTGGGGGGTCAGAGAAGGGGACATTGCCAGCCTTGCACAGAGGTGTTTAAGAAGTAATCTGTAAGGCCATCTTTAGAAGCCACAACTACTGAGTAGTCGTCTCTAATGAGGCAGTGTGGGATTGTGGGAAAGGGTACTGAATTCTTAGTTCAAGTCCTGGCTCTTCTCTTATGTGAGCGATTGTGGGCCACTTAACTTCTCTGAACCACAGATTTATTCTATCTGATCTGCAAGGTTTTTTTTTTTTTTGAAAAAAAGAGGTTTTATTGAGATATATTCACATACCAAACAATCCATAATCACAGAGTTGTGCATTCATTACCACAATCAATTTTAGAACATTTTAACTTCTCCAAAAAGGAAAACCCCAAACCCCTTAACAGTCACCTCTCAATCCTCTATCCTTCCCCAGCCCTGCATAACCAGTAATCTAATTCTGTCTCTGCAAATTTAATTATATTTACATTTTATTTAAATGTAATCATAGAATATGTAGCAATTTGTATATGGTTATATACACTTAGCATACTTTTTTCTAAAATTATTGTTATTCTTTATTCTTAAAGAAGTTATAGGTTTACAGAAAAGTCACGTAAAAAGTACAATGTTGGGTGGGCAACAGTGACTCAGTGGCAGAATTCTCACCTGCCATACCAGAGACCCAGGTTTGATTCCTGGAGCCTGCCCATGTAAAATAAATAAATAAATAAAAACAATGTTCCCACATGCCACCCTTTTGTTGACACTTTGCATTAGTTTGGTATCTTTGTTATAACTGATGAAAGAATATTCAAATATCACTGTTAACTATGGTCCATATTAGGTGTATGTCATGGTCAAGTTCATGTGACAATTTGGCCAGGTGGCGATACCCATTTGTCTGGTTGGGCAAGTGCTGTTGCTGTGAGGACATTTCATAGAATTAAATCATGATCATGTTGGCTGCATCCACAGCTGATTCCATTTGTAATCAGCCAAGGGGAGTGTCTTCTGCAAGGAGTGATGCTTCATCTAATCACTGGAAGCCTTTTAAGGAGGATTCAGAAAAGGCAGACTCTCTTCCTTCTTCTGCTATCATCAGCTTCACAGCCAGCCCTACAGATTTTGGACTGTACATTCCCATAGTTACGTGAGACACTTTTATAAATTTTATATCTACAGATATTTCCTGCGGATTCTGTTTCTCTAGAGAACCCTACATAATACAGTGTATTTTTCCCATATACCACCCCATTAAATACCATGTAATAGGTTGTACATTTGTTATAATTCATGAAAGTACATTCTTATGTTTGTACTATTAACCACAGTCCATCATCATCAACAGGGCTGTAGGTTCTAATTCTATGAATTTATTACAATTAATTCATATCAGTGAGCTCATAGAAGATTTGTCCTTTTGTGTCTGGCTTATTTCACTCAAAATAATGTCCTCCAGGTTCATCCATGTTGTCATATGCATCAGGACTTCATTTCTTCTTATGGGTGAATAATATTCTATTGTATGTATATATCACTTTTAGTTTATTCACTCATCAGCCGATGATACTTGGGTTGCTTTCATCTTTTGGCAGTTGTGAATAGTGCTGCTATGAACATCAGTGTGCAAATGTCTGTTCAAGACTCTGCTTTCAGTTCTTCTGGGTATCCCACTTAGTAGTGGCATTCCTAGACCATATCACAAAAGCTATGCTAAGCTTCCTGAGGAACTCCACACTGTCTTCCGTAGCAGCTGCTTTATTTCATATACCCACCAGCGGAGAATGAGTGTTTCTACTTTTCCATATCCTCTCTAACACTTTAGTGTTCGGCTTTCTTTTTTTTTTAATAGTGGCCAGTCTAGTAGGTGTATGTGCTGGTTTGCAACTGTTGTGTTCCCCAGAAAAACCATGCCCTCTAATCCTCATTCAACATTGCTGGGTGGGATCTTTTTATTGTTTCATGGAGATGTGACCCACCCAATTGTGGGTGGCAACTTTTGATTAGATGATTTCTATGGGGATGTGTCTCTACCCATGCAAAGTAGGGTTGCTTACTGGAACCCATTAAGAGGGAGCCGTTTTGGAAAAAGCCCAGTGCCAATAGAGTTCACATAGCCAGAGACCTTAGGAGATGCTGAAGGAAGTCTTACAAAATGAGGAGAGAAAGCTAGCGGACATCACCATGTGCCTTTGCAGCTGGAAGAGAAACCCCAAACTTCATTGGTTCTTTCTTTGGAGTTAGTTTGGTAAAGTTTCTTTGCTTTAGTTTGGACATTTGCACAGGCTTAGTACTGTAAACTTGCAGCTTAATAAATTCCCCTTTTTAAAAGCCATTCCGTTTTGGTATATTGCATTCTGGCAGCTTTTACAAACTAAAACAGATTTTGGTACCAGAGAAGTGGGTGCTGCTGTGGTTTGCAAATACCAAACATGTTGGAACAGCTTTTTAAATAGATAAGGGGAAGATTCTGGAGGATTTGCGAGGAGCTTGAGAGAAGGCATGGAATTCTTTGAGGAGACTGTTGGTAAAAATGTGGACTCTCTAAGATACTTCTGATAAGACCTTAGGCAGAAATGATGCATGTGTTATTGCAAACTGGAAGGAAGGTGATCCTTGTAAAGTGGCAAAGAATCTGGCAAAATTAACTGCTGGTTTTGGGTGGAAGACAGATTTTTTTTTATTTTTAAATTTTTATTAATAAAACCAATCAACATACAATATGAACATTCTTTTTTTAATCACATAGTTGTATATTCATCATATGATCATTTCTTAGAACATTTGCATCAATTTAGAAAAAGAAATAAAAAGAAAACAAAAAAATTCATACATACCATACCCTCCACCCCTCCCTTTCATTGATTACTAGCATTTCAATCTACTAAATTTATTTTAACATTTGTTCCCCATTATTTATTTATTTTTAACCCATATGTTTTATTCATCTGTCCATAAGGTAGATAAAAGAAGCATCACATACAAGGTTTTCACAATCACACAGTCACATTGCGAAAACTATATCATTATACAATCATCTTCAAGAAACATGGCTACTGGAACACAGCTCTACATTTTCAGGCAGTTCCCTCCAGCCTCTCCATTACACCTTAACTAAAAAGGTGATATCTATTTAATGTGTAAGAATAACCTCCAGGCTAACTTCTCGACTCTGTTTGGAATCTCTCAGCCATTGACACTTTATTTTGTCTCATTTCTCTCTTCCCCCTTTTGGTTGAGAAGTTTTTCTCAATCCCTTGGTGCTGAGTCCCAGCTCATTCTAGGATTTGTGTCCCACATTGCCAGGAAGGCCCACCCCCCGGGAGTCACGTGCCATGAAGGGGGAGGGCAGTGAGTTTGCTTGTGTTGGCTGAGAGAGAGAGGCCACATCTGAGCAACAAAAGAGGTTCTCTTGGGGGTGACTCTTAGGGCTAATTTTAGGTAGGTTTAGCCTATCCTTTGAGGGGTTAAGTCCATATGAACAAACCCCAAGATTGGGGACTCAGCCTATTGATTTGGTTGTCCCCTCTGCTTGTGAGAATATCAAGACTTCTCCACTTAGGGAAGTTGAATTTTCCCTCTTTCTCACCATTTCTCCAAGGGGACTTTGCAAATTCTTTTTTATTCACTGTTCAATCCTTCTGGCATTTATCGAGGCATCCCTTTGGACAAACCTACAAATCTCATGCCCTCAAGGTTCCATGTACTTGTGTTCAATTAAGCTGTCCACATAAGTTATATTAGGAAATGCAGTTGTCAAAATATAAATTTTGTACCAAATAAACATTTCTTGCTTTAGTCTCACACACGTTAAAGTTTTAAAATATTAATTACCACCTATTTTCAACACCCTGCATTATTGACAGTCCTTTGTTCTTCCTCATGCAAAATATTTTTAAATTTGTACATTTAGTCACTATCATTATACACTCTAGGCATTCCTAGATCATACCATCTCACTCTTTATCATATATCTTTCCTTCTGATTTCATTTGTGCCCCCAGGCCTCCTCCCTCTATCATTCTCATATTCAGCTTCATTCAGTGTTCTAACATTATTGCATTACAGTTAGATAGTATTGTGCTGTCCATTTCCGAATTTTTACAGTCAGTCCCAATGCACACTCTGTATCCCCTCTATTCCAATTACCCAGTATCTACCCTATTTCTATTTCCTGATGACCTCTGTTCTTAACTGCAATTATCCAATTTCATTCATTAATGTTAGTTCATATCAGTGAGACCATACAATATTTGTCCTTTTGTTTCTGCCTAATCTCACTCAGCATAATATCCTTAAGGTCTATCCATGTTGTTGCATACTTCATAAATTTATTCTGTCTTACAGCTGCATAATATTCCATTGTATGTATGGAAGGCATATTTTAAAAGTCATGAACTTGGATATTTAGCAGAAGAGATTTCCAAATTTAATATGAAAAATGCAGTCTGATTTCTCCTTGCAGCTTATAATGAAATGCAACAGGAAAGATAAGTTGAGAACTGAGCTGTAGGATACAAAGAAACCAGAAATTGATGGTCTGGAAAATTCTGAGCTTCCAGAAAGGAAGACCCCACAGAATAGGGCTCCATGAGAGGATTTAACAAAACATGGAAGCAGTCAGTCATAAGGGACATGTGAGGACTTGAGGTGGAGTTATCCAGGAAGGATTTGTGGAAAGTCCTTTTTGTCTGATGGGCGTGATCCCAGCATAGTACACAGAAAACCAAGAGCATTGTGGGATCTGTATAAATGGAACAACTGCCAGTCTGGACTGAAAGGGACAGAAAGGGGACAATTGAAGGAAAAATAACTTCTGGGGCAGAAACATGGAAGCTAAGTTCTGAGGACAAGAAATCGCAAGCCAGGAGAGCAAACCCACCCATGCACTTGGAGAAGGTGAGTTTGCCCCAAAGGTAGAGGGCAGGAATTTCAGGGTGGAGCACGTTCCTTGGGGATTGGGGATAGCCTGGCTGCCACCCTATTGTTCTGGAGGGGTTGAGCATATGCCCTGGAGATGGCAGAGATCCCAGGTGTGTTCCTGATGTTTGGAGAGGGTGGAGCTGAGAAAAAGGTGGTCTTCCAGTGTCCCCCAAGGTTGCATTTGGAGAGAGCTGGGTTTCTATATAGGACCTTGGAAAGAGTGGGACTGCTGCTTCCTAAAGCCCTGAGGATAAATGACTCTCGGACTTTGAAGTCCAATGGAGTTTGTCCTGCAGGTTTTCAGAATTGTTTGGATCTGGTGACCCCTGTGTTCCTTCCAATTACTCCCTGTGGAAATGGAAACATGTATCCTATGACTGTCCTTTCTTTGTATGTTGGCAGCAGATAACTTGTTCTGAGTTTTATAAGTCCACCGCCAGAGAAGATTTTTGCCTTAGGATAGACCATGTCTGTAGGTGACTTTGTTTAGATTTTGTACTGTTTCTGGCCTTGTATTGTATTTTTATTTATGCAGAAAAGGCTTAAGGCTTTGTGATATTGTGAAGGAGTGAATATATTTTACATTTGGAAAGAACATATATTTTTGGGGTCCAAAGGGTGGAATGTTTCAGTTTGAAACTGTTGTGTACCTCAGAAAAGCCATACTCATTAATCCTCATTTGATATTGCTGGGTGGAATCTTTTTTATTGTTTCCATGGAGATGTGACCCACCCAATTGTGGGTGTAACTTTTGATTAGATGGTTTCCATGGAGATATGTCCCTACCCATTCAAAGTGGGGTTGCTTACTGGAGCCCTTTAAGAGGAAACCATTTTGGAAAAATCTTGAGAGCCACCAGAGCCTGCACAGCCAGAGATATCTTTGGAGATGCAGAGGAAAAACGCCCCCAGAAAAGAGGTGTTCTGGGCCCATCGGCCTTTCTTAAGTCAAGGTATCTTTTCCTGGGTGCATTAATTTGGACATTTCTATGGCCTTAGACTGGTAAACTTGAAAATTCACAAATCCCCCTTTTTAAAGGCCATTCTATTTCTGATATATTGCGTTCCAGCAACTTTTTTTTTTGTATGTTGTGTGTGAGGTCACATTTCATTCTTTTTCCATGTAAGTATCCTGTTATGGCAGCACCGTTTGTCAAATTTTTGCTTGTTTGGTTTTCTGTTTATTTGCTTGCTTGTTTGTTTGTTTTCTGGGAAGTGCATGGGCCAGGAATCAAAGCCGGCTCTCCCACTTGGCAGGCGAGAATTCCACCACTGAACTACTCACGTTCCCCCCCCTCCCCCAGCAGATTTTACAAACTAAAACAGTGTGAAATGATATCTCATTATGATTTTGATTTGCATTATCCTATTAGCTACTGAAGCTGGGCATCTTTTCATGAACTTTTGGCCATTTTTATTCCCTCTTTGCAAAAATGTCTATTCATGTCTTTTGCCCATTTTTAAACTGGGTTGTTTGTCCTTTCAGTGTTGCAGTGTAGGATTTCTTTATGTATTTTGGGTATTAAATACTTATTGGATATGTTGTTTCTAAATATTTTCTCCCATGGAGTAGTCTGCCTTTTCACCCTTTTGACAAAATCATTTGAAGCACAGAAGTATTCAATTTTGAGGAGGTCCCAGTAATCTATTTTTTTCTTTCATTGCTTGTTCTTTGGGTGTGAAGTCTAAGAAACCATTGCCTATCATGAGACTTTAAGATGTTTCCCTACATTTTCTTCTAGGAGTTTAATGGTCCTAGTTCTTACATTTAGGTCTTTGGCCTATTCTGAGTTAATTTTTCTTTAATGTGGATATCCACGTTTTAGATATGGATATTAAGTTTTCCCAGCACCATTTGTTGAAGAGACTGCTCTGTCCGAGTTGAGTGGACTTGGCATTGTTGTAAAAATCAATTGATTATATATATGTGGGTCAATTTCTGAACTCTCAATTCAGTTACATTGATCAATATTCCTATCTTTATGCCAGTACCATGCTGTTTTGAATATTGTAACTTTGTAATATGTTTTAAAGTCATATTGTGTGTGAGTGCTTCAACTTCATTTTTCTTTTTCTAGGTGGTTTTCTATCTGGGGACCCTTACCCTTCCAAATAAATTTGATAATTGGCATTTCCATCTCTTCAGGTTAAGTTATTGGGAGTTTGGTTGGAATTGTGTTGATCTTGTGAACCAATTTGGGTAGAATTGATATTTTAATGATATTAGGCTTCCTATGCGTGAACATGGGATGTTATTCCATTTATTTAGATCTTCTCTGATGTCTTTTATGTTTTGTTTTGTTTTTAACATGGGCAGGCACCGGGAAACGAACCCAGGTCCTCGGGCATGGCAGGCAAGCACTCTTACCTGCTGAGCCACTGTGGCCCGCCCTTCTCTGATGTCTTTTAGCAGTGTCTTGCAGTTTTCTGTATACAAGTCCTTTACATCCTTGGTATTTTAGTTTGCTAAGGCTGCCAGAATGCAATATACCAGAAATGGAATGGCTCTTAAAAAAGCCATTTATTTTCAAGATTACAGTTCCAAGGCCATAGAAATATCCAAAATAAAGTATCCAGATAAAGATAACAGCTTCAGAGAAAGTTTAGGTTACTTTCTCAGCTGAGAAGGCACATGATAAAGTCTGCTAGCTCTCTCTATGCTTCTCATTTCAAAGGACTTCTATGGGGGTGTTTTCCTTTTGCAACTCTGAAGGAAATGTGTGTGGCTCTGTTGTTGACTGTGTGGGCTCTGTTGGCGCTCAAGCT